>NC_042615.1:675408768-675742032 GCF_901001135.1 Rhinatrema bivittatum
TAACTGTCATATTAGTCCACAATGCGTAGAATTGGGGGGAGGGGGGGGGGGAAGAAAAGGCCCTAGGAGCATAAGACCAGCAGGAAGCAATGTAAAATATAAGAATCAGGGACATCTGAAGAGAAACAATGCCTGAATACCTAAAGTTAAACAGACTGAGACATAACATTAAGTCTGGCTTCCAGGAAATTTCTCAACTGAAAAGGATCATAGAAAAGATATGTAGTATCATCCAAAATAACTGAATATTTGCAAGGATGCAATATAACACACGTTGCCCCAAATACAAAACCTCAGGTCTCAAGGCCAAGAAGTATTTCCTATGGTCCTGCATGGCTTTGGCTAAATACAAGAAAATCCACACTTTGTCCCTTAAAAGGAGTTTCTCCATAATGAAAGAAGAGATGAAGGATAGTGTCTTGGTCTTGTGGAAAAACAAATGCCACTAATAAAGTAGCTCTTGAAGAAATAGTTTCACCAGCGTAAGCAGAAAATTAGACGAATTAGGAGAGGCTTGCTCTGCCTCATTTGATCTGTTCTTAGAGATATGGAGATAATAGGTCTTAGATACAAGGGGTATTGCATCTTTTGGAATCCCCAATATCTCTTTTATATATAATCTAAATAATTTAGTTGGAGAAATTAAATAAATATGAGGAAAATTTAGTACATGCAGATTCCAATATCTAAGTGAGTTCTCCAAATTTTCCAGATGTTGAGAAGACACTGATATACCTTTGAGTTTGAACTTCCTTTACATATTCCACTGATTTCTCAACATTTTTTAATCTCTTATCACATTGTACTATACTATACACTGCTCTTGATTTTGAAATTTAGTATGGATATCCACGGTCAATACTGCTAGCAATGAAACAGATTTTTCTGTAACAGCTAGTGCAGACCACAGATTTTCTAAGGATACCAAGGAAGGTTTAACGAGATTAGTTCGGACGTTTAACACAGAAATTGCATCTCGGCCCTCTTGTAAGCAAGCAGGATTACCACCATCAGTCGAGAGAAACTCCATGGAGGTCAGCATCTCAGCATTTCCATCCAATCCCTGGAAGAAATGGAGGGGCTCTGCACCTTCAGGCTGTAGACCAATTGCAGCGTGCAGCAAAGAAATGCTGACTGATGATACGGTTGAGGCACAGGAACTATCAACATGCTCTGGGGTTTCTTCAGCAGCGACACCCAAGGGAGGAGGCGTATCACGATCATCTGGGCTGAGTGATACTCAGCCGCCGACAGGCTGGACGCTCCAGGGCTGGCCAAGGCCAACATCGATGCCACTGGAGGCAGAGTTGGTGGATGTTCTGCCATGGTCATCTGTCGAATTCAAGGATTAGAGGAAAACCTCCTCACAGTCCCCTTCCTTTTCCCCATAAATAAAATATATGAGGTAAAAAGAAAGAAATAGGGATTGCTCTGGGAGAGTTACAACAAGCACAGCTATTCAGAGGGAGCCATCTTGAATCCCCCCCAGGCAAGGTGACAGTTATTTTTTTAAAGTATGCTTGTATACGTTTCTGAAAATATTCACATGCCTGCATACTTGGATTCACCAGTTTGACAACACCTCCACCAGCTCACCCAGTCCTTCTCCAATTCATCTGTCAAGCTTTATCTTTTCCTTCAAGCTTTTCCTGATTTATGTATGTGAACCAGCATGATGTGACTGCGGTCTCGAATGCCGGTATATAAAAATCCGAAATAAATAAATAAATAAATCTTAATATTTTAATATTCTACAGTCTATGTTAATTTTGTTTTCTGTTTTTAGATCAATATTTATTTTAAGATATCCTATTTGCTTTTACTCTTTTTTTTTTTATTAATACGTATATTTTTGTTGCTGTATTATTTCATGATAATATGTATGTTATGCTGTAACCCGAACTTGGGAGGGGCGGGATATAAATACCTTTATATAAATAAATAAAATCAATAAATCTAGACCCTGTAGCATTTCACCCTGACCCCCAACCCAAAAACTACAGATAAATAACAAGTTTGACTTTATTTTCATGAATCCATTAGCAGGTGTAAAAATGTTTCGGACAAGTTCAGTCCTATATGCACGTGTACGCTCTCAGAAAATAGTAGCTTGTGCATGTACTTCTGAACCCTGTCCCAGAGCACTCCTAGGCAACCCTTTTTTTCCCCCTGGTGAAATGTACGCAGCATATTTCAAGTATGTGCATACTCTGTAGGTTTATAAAATAGCATATATGTCTGTTAATACTACTTCTGCACTCATATATGCTAGATTTGCACACAAAACCTCTTTGTAAGTTCACGCTTCTATTTTCTCTTGAAAGCAAAAATACTAGTCTTTCAAAAAGACTAGTATTCCCCCCTTTGGAAAATGTTTTACAGGCAAAAAGAATTCCATTGTATTTAGAATACCACCATTAATTTGAAAAATATGACTTCATACCAGCAACCCTTAAATTAAATGCCAGCTTATAGATATTGAGATCATTGTCTACCTGGAAATGTACCTATGTAAGACTTTTCATCCAACAGACATCTCCAGACACTTTTCCATTGTGTACACTTACAAACATTCACAGCATGTTCTGCTATGAAGAAATTATCATCAGTTTCCTAGGATGAGAGATGACTTTAGATACTGATGTATACACAGAAAAGAAGGTAAAAATCATGATCAATATATTTCACTATTGCATTTAATATCTTAGAGTTAAATATTTGCCTTGTCATCTTTTTCAGTGGCACTTGTCTAGCTAACAGTGGTGCTGAATATCCAGCTAAATCTATCCGCACAAGATTTAGGTCAGCGATTTGTGCGGATGGAGTTGGCCACACAAATTTATGTCAGATAGCACTAAATATCGATCCTCACAGCTAAATTTAAAAAGCCCGCCCTGGAAACACCCCGACCTGGCCCCTTTCTTACCTGGCTAAATCTAAGCGGTTAGAAATTTTACCCTTCACATATTTATCTGGGTAAAAAGGGAATTTTGAATAGGTAGATAAATCTGACCTCTTAGTACTTTTTCATGGAAAATTAAAGCAAAGTCTAGCTTCTGTAAAAGAGGAAACAAATTTTACAGTCAGGAAGAAAAGCAAGAACATCCACGTCTACAAATTTTTCTTGTTCCAGCTCACATCCTTGCTTTTAGTGGTTTGGGTTAACCATGAGAATTTAAACACAGCGTTCAAACTAGATCTGACAGATTACCAACCAAATGTGTTAAATCACCATGATGACTTACAACAGCATTCAGATGAATCACTTATTCAGAAAGGAAAGCTATAAAGCTTTCACACTGGATAGAAGAATATATGATTTATGATATGTTTTAACTGGCAGCTTGTAAATAAATTCTGCCACCTGTTATTAGCATTTTTCTAGTGACATTTCATTAGCCTTCTCATGGGGATCTGTCACCTCAACTAAAAAAGTGGTTTTCAGCTCTAAAGGGAGATAGATGGTGTCTTTTCCACAAAAGTCAATGTCAAAAGTCTGCCACAAGAAGTTAGGAAGTGAATATATAGTGGAATCAGGAAATGATTGGTGAAATTTAAGATGTAACTGACAAGTTCAGATTTAATAATATAATTGATTTTTACTGTGAAACTAGGAAATCAATACTTTGGCTGTTGCTTTTTTATTTTTAATTTTCCATTCTCATTTTCATACCAAACTAAATTTTTGTCACCATTTACACTTGTTGAAAACTATCTTAAGTAAAAATGGTTCCAGAGGAAACTCAAACATGTCAAAAGATATATAATGGGTAATATCAAGAACAGCGGATTCCATAGCAGATTATTAGGTTATTCATAGATAAGAAATCTCTCTCACACATGACGACTACGATATTAGCAGCAAACAAAATAGACAACAATCATGTTAACTATAAAAAGACAGCTAAATGGGAAATGAACCTGCAAGCAGGCCATCCTTTGATTTAAAAATAGCTGATTTCATTGCTCAAGATAGGCCAGGATTTAGGCATAGGCAACATGGGCAACTAGTTCCAGTACCATCAGGGAAATCCATATGAGAGGCGGGACGCTGCAGGGTCCGTCAGCGCAAAGAGGCTATGGAATGCCCTACGCTTATTTATCTTCCTGTGCTGCTGCCAACAGAGCCGGTGCAACCACAAAGGTGAGGGGGGAGCCACCATAGGTAGAAGACAATTTATGCAAGAGAAATAGTTTTCCCTTGCAGGGAGGAGGAAGAGGAGGATAATGCCCCCTCCCCCGATTGCCTATAAGCTCACACTGACTTAATCCGGCGCTGCATTAAGAGGGTAACTTTCAAAACTGCCCGCATGCGCCCAAATGCACATTTATATAGGCACATGGTAATGTACTACTGTATTTTATAACCTGAGCAAACAATAGGGTAGATCTTAAAAAAATACGCGCGCGCGTACTTTTGTTCACGCAACTGGCGGGAACAAAAGTAAGCCAGATTTTAAAAGTTACGTGCATTGCCGTGCGTATCTTTTAAAATCCGGGGTCAGTGTGCGAGGCTGCGCAAAATCAGCAGCCTGCGCGCGCCGAGCCACACAGCCTGCCTCTGTTCCCTCCGAGGCCACTCCGAAATCGGAGCGGCCTCGGAGGGAACTTTCCATCCGCATCCCCCCACCTTCCCCTCCCTTCCCCTATCTAACCCACCCCCCAGCCCTACCTACATCCCCCCCTACCTTTGTTGTACAAGTTACGCCTGCTTGAAGCAGGCGTAACTTGTGCGCGCCGCCTCGTCAGCTCCCGGCACAGGCCGCAGTGCCGGGGGGGCTTGGGACCGCCCTCCCGGCCCGCCCCCGAAGCCTTGCCACGCCCCCACCTCGGACCGCCCCCTGACCCCGGGCACGCCCCAAGACACGCCCCCGGTCTTCGGACATGCCCCAGACATGCCCCTCCCGCCCCTTTTACGAAGCCCCGGGACTTACGCGCGTCCCGGGGCTTTACACGTGCCGGCGGCCTATGCAAAATAGGTGCGCTCGTAAATCCGGAAGGATTTACGCGTGCAGGGCTTTTAAAATCTACCCCAATATGCGCAGCTTATAAAATACAAGTACATATGCGGGCTCAAATGCTTTCAAATGTGAAAACCAAAAGAGTCACACAAGTTCAGACTGATCCATAGAAATACCTATTTAAGCTTCGAATTTTAAACGGGCATGCAAATAGACCGTACATGTGTCATTTAGGTGCATTTACCCCCATAACTCATCTTTTACATAGGGGGTTTATCAAATGCTCATGGCAATGAAATTACCAGTTTTACTAATTAGTTTACCAGTTTGCCCAGTCCAACTGCAGTTCGTAAAGACCCTTCTGCTCTTCAGCCTGAAGTGCCCCCCCCCCCCCCCCCCCATCACCCAGATCCTTCACCTAGTCAGTTTTGCACTTTTGAGATATTTATAATCATTTACACCAGATATTGAGTAAGAGTAAATATACCAAATAAAAGACTTACACACATCACTTTGTCAGGTTTTAAAACAGCAATTTATGAGTGTAAATGTTGGCTCCACCCGAAAATGCCCCAGCATGCTCCTTTTTTTTTGTTTTTTGCATGCGCACATTTGCTCCTGGACCCCGATTTATGTGCGCATTTTGCAGTTTCGAAAATACCATACACTCATATGCGTCTTTTTACGTGC
Source organism: Rhinatrema bivittatum (assembly GCF_901001135.1). Classification (NCBI taxonomy): domain Eukaryota; kingdom Metazoa; phylum Chordata; class Amphibia; order Gymnophiona; family Rhinatrematidae; genus Rhinatrema; species Rhinatrema bivittatum. The sequence continues at coordinate 675,414,420 of NC_042615.1, forward strand.
ACACATACGATTTGTTTACATGTGCATCTTTTGAAAAGTCACCTCTAAATGTTTAATTTTGAAAAATAGGGATTATATGGGCATGCCCATCTTTTAAATATACAAAATATAATTACTGCCGCATTTTATAGAAGTGGAATTTCTTGGCTGCTGCTTTGAGGAAGGTCAACAAGCAGCATAACATTATGAGCTGTGAAAACTGAAGCAGGAAAGATTGAATTCAAACTGGCTAAGCAGATGTAAATTGGAGGTAGAAAGAGATACATGGGTAAATATTCAAACCATAGCCACTTATCTAAGTTAGCCGGATAGACTTAACCGCTAAGTTTAGACCTGCTATTGAGCAGGTCTAAGCTAGAAGGATAACTTATCCGGTTAAGTAGCGCTGTCCCGTTATGCCCATTGCCCACCCACAAGTTAACCAGCTAAATTTGTACGCATTATAAAATTGGCTACCCGTGCATACGTGCGCGCACAATTTTATATTGATGCGGGCATGTGCGTGCAAATGCGATCTCAAGCGCAAAAGTGGGGGGAATTTTAGTAGATATGTGTGGCGATGCAATAGGTCTTTTTACCAGTTCACCCCAGTAAAGCAGAGGACTCCCTAACCTCCCTAGCTAACTTGTCTCCCTTTTACCCTATTAGTCTCAAGCTGTAAAACCCCGCTGACTAGCCTTGTTTTTTTTTTTTTTGTTACACGACTTATACACCGTCCATAGCAGAAGTAAAGTTACCCAGTAGGGGACCCTGGCGTGCGCTTGTGCATGTAACTACTTATGTGCTGACTTCATGGTGCAGTTCTGGCCCGCCCACGTCCTGCCTCTTGTGGTAAGAAACATTTTATGCGTGTACCAGGAGAGATGTGTGTACCCGCATGGGTTTTAAAATCCGCAATTGTGCCAGGCTGAGTCACGTGCATATCTCCTGCTTTAGCAAGCACAGGGTTTTTAAAAGTGACCAGTTAGATACCTAACTTATGAGCCTAAATTTAAGAGCTTAGGTTTTTTTTGTTTTTTTATTTTTTAATAGCGGCCCCATAATATATAGTGATCCTCCTTGTACCAAGCACCTGGAAGAGTGAAATAAAAGTTGTTCTAGAATTTAGGTCTTCTACATTGAAGCACAGAGCATTAACACTAAAAATCAATCTAATATCTGAATTCAAGAAATTATGGGATAAGCACTGAAGATCCCTAGTTGCAAAGGAGTAAGTGTAAAGTCAAAGATCAAATGGGGTCTTTGGCATCGCACCAGGAATAAAACTTGGCAGATTAGATGAGGTTTATGATCCTAACCTACCATCATAACCTTTTTTCTATATATCTGCAACTCCAATTAATCCTATGAACCAGGTTAGATAATTCAGTTTGCAATTAAAATAATTAAATATTGTCTTTTAATCATTTCAATTGATAAGGTATTGGTGATAAACATATTTGAAAGCTCCTTCCACTGCTAAGGTTAGATTAACGGTAGCTGTCCCAGAGTGCATTTCTTCAGGGGGTAGCATATTCTGAGAAATCTAGCAACCATGGCAGTCAGTCTTGGAGTCAGTGTGGGAAATGGGAGCTGGCATGATGCTGAAGTGCCCCCAAACCCCATCTCCTATAAGGACTTCCTATTACAAAGGAAACCCTTGTGGTGGAAGGGAGGGGAAACGGACAGCTGGGGTAGCCTCAGGTCTTGTGAATTTATGTTGGTTCACAGGCCCCCCACTGATTAAGTCATTTACTGCTTTTATTAGCAACTAGATTTAGCATTGGCCCCGGGAACATTCCCCAGTTTTTAGATAAATGGAGAAGGAGAGGGAATGGAGGTGGTAGAATGAAGGCTCTCCAAGGCAGGAAGGGAATGTTTCAGTGTGCTCCCAGGCACAAAAAAAATTGGTTATACTTTGAAGACAAAATAGAGCACCCATCACAAATATGGGTGATGTCATTGTTGTTTGGCACAGAATGAGATATATGCAGAGCTTTCCAAGAATTCTTTACTCTTCAAATATGGATGATAGTTTCTGCACTTTTGTAGTGTAACCCCACCCAGGTGTGCATGTCCTGCATGGGCGAGCCATAAAAGTATTTGTAAGTTCTTTGGGGCAAGAACCCTAACTCTTTTCTGCCCCCCCTTTGGCTTGGGGGGGGGGGAAGGGATCCTTTCGGGTTCCAGTACAGGGGTGGCTGACATCTTTTTGGGATTCCCTGGGAGAGGGGTCATTTCTCTTCCTGTGTGCCAAATGAATACACCTGAAGCACTGTATTAGTGTCCAGACTTAAGTTTAATGAATGAAATAGTTGCAGAAGGCACAATAAATATCATTCCAGCACCACAATCTCTCTTTTCTTGATTACAGTTTTCACCTCTATTTGTGCGGGAATCTTTCAACAGGCAAGGGATCCTCCCACCCTCCTGGGTAGGTGAAAAGGAGGTCCTGATGGGCAGGGTAACCATTTAGCTGGTTAAGAAAACCCCTTCAACGGATGGCCAAAAATCCTGTCCTTGCACAGAGAGTAAATCCTCTCTCTCCCCAGGGGCTGAAGACTCCTGATGGGCATCCTCTACTCCTTACAGTTCTGTTACTCACGGTTAGCAGGCTCTTTCACTTCTTTAGATTTATTTTAGTCTCTGACTGTCCTCTGGATCCCTTATGGGAGAGATCTTGGATGCAGGTTCTCTTACCCTGCTCCACTACAGGTAGGAAGGTACAGCCAACAATCTTTCTCCTGGATGTCTAACTTAATAGTCTTTTCCTCAACTAAATATAACACTGGACTTATCCCTTGCAGCGGGTCACCACCTCAGATGGGCAAGTCTTCCCTATCCCCGGGTGTCTCAAACACAGGAGGCTTTTACCAAGAAAAGGTCAAAATCCTGAAAACAACCCAGAGGAGTTTCCAACCCAGCTAGGGAGCAGACCGACATGACTACCCTCCTGACGCTGGTCAGGATTCCTGGGTTAGCCTGTTCCCTCCAACTGGGCCTGAAAAGTACAAAAAGCGGTAAGCGCCTACCATCTCTTAACCCTCCAAAAGCCTATACTGGACTGTCTCCCGACTCTCAGGAGAGAGCTGTTATAAAGACTCCTAGGGGGATGGCCATTCCCAGGTCTCTCAAAGGGAGGGACTGGAATTTGAATGGGTCCTATTCCATCCACTAGCCTACATCAGCTAGTCTTTCCAGGGCATACTGGTAACCAAAGAATGGCTTTTGGTTACATTAGCATGCCTTAATTTGTTTTTTCTGACATAAACAATTAGGTACTTTTTTTTTCTTCAGCAGTGGTTCCTGGCAGAATTTAACTTTTAAGTTCTTTTCAGCTGTTTAGGATACAGTGTAACTCAGATTTTTATTTTTATTTATTTTTGTTTTCTTCCTTTGTAGTTCCATAGTTCGAGTTTTCAGCAAGATTGAAGTATTATTGATTTTTGGCAATTCCTTTTAGTGGGCTGCATTTAGATCTTGGCCCCCTTAGGCTTCTGGGTTGGAGATTTTTCCTCAGGTTCTCTCTCTTGTGCAAGGTTTGTTTTTTTTAAATTCTATCTTGTCAATTTCTTGAACAATGGTGAGACATCCAGTGGCTTCAAGTTTTGCGACACATACAGACAAAAATAGCCATCATGGACCATCACAAAATCTGCTACCAGTGCTTGAGAAAGGAACATGATTTGATCCTGTCTGGCATCTACCTTGTAGATTGTGCAGATTTATTTTCAGTTTTTCTATGCAACGCTTCTAGGTGGCTCAGGTAAGGTCTAGACTAGATTGGTCTGTGACCACCTTTCTGAAACAAATTCACAAAGATGCTTTCATCTGCTATATTGTACAGTATACAATGCTTTCTTTGAAATAACAACTGAATATTACAATTAGATTGGCTACAGGTCCCATATAACTCGGAAAAGTTAAAAGTAGCAATTAGGATAAAATTATAGACAGCTGTATGAGACAATTTAGACTTAGCGTCTCTATGGAATTATAAATTGCATTTAAACTGGCCATTTTAAACAGGAACATTTTAAAGATACTTGGAGACCTTCTATCTCATTCATATATCAAATGCTTAGTATCTGACTTCTGTATGTTGGCTGCCTTCGGTATTAGGGCAGAGTCACTAGTGCATGATAATATAGGCTGTCAACCTAGCTCTAATCTCCTGCCAGATAGAAACATGGAAGTCATGGTTTCATACACTGCCTGCTTCATTCCATTAGCAGAAATGTGCAAAGAATTTTGCCACAAATGACTGTTTTGTCTTAAATTGATTTAATTGAGTCATACTATCAAAGATATAAAATATTTCTAAAAGTTCCTTGCATACAATTTTTTTGGCTGTTTTCAATATTTCTCTAGAAAATAAGTGCAAATTAAAGAGCAGACTAACTATACTATTAAACAACGAGACATGTTAGGGTTGATATATCATTGTTAAGTGGAAAGTCTAGGTTTCTTCCTTTACGGGCTGGTTTGGGCTAAGATTTCCTTACATTCAGGACTGACAGTTCCCAAAGGAAGAAGGGAAAAAAGAAATAGGAATTGCTATATAATTGTGGTTCAATTCATTTCTGGGAAGTCTGGTTTTCCACTGGGTGAACAGTGGTCAAATATCAGGTTTGCTGTCTTAAAAGTGGATATTTGGCTACCATTCAGTATATTTTGGAAGCTGATATTCACAAGTTATTCAGAAGGGTATGAAAAATATCTGGAGCACACAGGAAGTGGAGCCATCTTATATTCTCCTTCATCAGGCTCTATTCTACCTCTGCCCTGGCCCTCAAAGGGTTAATCCCCTCACCTAAATATGAAGCTTTAATTTGGTTCCCTTTCGATGCCCCAAACTGAAATGCAAACAGCCTCCATTATGGCCAAGCAGCTCCCATGCTTTTCTATGGAAGGAAAACAACATGTAATGTTTGATGGGATCTCACCCCTTTTTTTTCCCTTTTATTCTATCCAATTCCATCAGCATGAAATTGGAAAATAATATCAGGAAAGAGTTGAGAAAAAGTCACATTTTAGAGCTTTTTTTTCTTAATGCTTTTACTGAAACAGTACTGTGATCAGCTAAGTTATATTATGGCACGTGTCTTTTTATATCAAATAATCTCCACTACAGTGGGAAACATACAACGATATATTTTATCGATTCAGACACAATATTTTGCTATACTACATACTGTTTTGTGCCAGCTTACACATTTATGTAGGAAAAGGGACAGTCATATCAAGCCAAGGCTATGGCATATTTATTTCGCCATTGTCGACTAAAGGATGGAAAAGTAGAAAAGAATGCATGGAGTAACTTGCTGGTGCTTAAACTAATAAAGCTTGATACTGTTGATGCAACTCAAACATTGCTTCAAGGGCAAGTCCTAACAGGGAACAGGATTCAAACAGCAACCAAGGAGGGTCCTGACTTTTATGGTGTGGGAAACTGATAAGCATGGGGTAACCTACACGGTGCAGCAGATGCTATCATAAGCTCCCTGGGCAGTCTGGATGAACCATTTGGTCCTTTTCTGCCATCATTTCTATGTTTCTAATCATAGTCCTCACCTCAAAAAACACTGTTGCATTAATAGATATCTATCGTCATGTATTTGAAGTTTTTCCACTTATAATCCACTTTCAAAATGAATAAAGGAATATTTCCCTTATGTAATAGACAAAAGCCGTTCTGTTTCAGGGGCAGTGTTTTCATTTTAAGGTGCATCGTGCTGGTTCTCTTTCCTTCATCATCACTTCAGAGCAGCAAAAACATAGGATCAGGTCAGGCTTTTTTGTCTATTGAATATAAGAGGAAAGTATTCCTTTAAAGGCGAATTTTAAAATCCCTGCGTGCTCCAAATCCAGGAGATATGTACACAAGTCAGGCTGGCACACGCCGAGCAGATTTTATAAGCCACCCATTTATGTGCATATCTCTCACTCTGCACACAAGTCAAAAGTTTTTAAAAAGGGGCAGGGCGAGGGTATGACGGAGGAACACCAAGAGATGTGCACGTAAATACTTATACGTACAGGCGCGCACCGGGGTCCCCTGCCATATCATTTTACTACTGCCATGGATGGCATGAAGTAATAAAATCAGAAAATCTAGGCTAGTCAGCGGGGTTTTAAGGGTCAGGGTAAACAGGACGAAAGGGAGAATATTAAACTATGGGGGGGGGGGGGGTTTGGGAAGTCCTATCCCTTAACTGGGTGAACTGGGAGAACTGTCTATAGCGTTAGCAGACATCCCTTATAAAATTGCCCCACTTACATGGAAGAAGCGACATTTGCGCGTGTCCATTTAAAATTGCGCGCACATATATGCACATCCAGGCTATTTTATAACATGCACGCATTTACTCGCTTATGTTATAAAATGGATGCGAGCCGGCAAACACGCGCACCTGTTTCAAAGTTACCATCTTATTAATTTTGGAAGTGGATAATAAGTGAAAAATTTCAAATACACACACACATAGATATAATAATAATAGTAATGCAAAAGTGTTTTTGGGACTATAATTAGACATGGCCAGTGCTTAGATAAATGAGCTACATCCTCAGCTTGATATTACTGCCTGTTTTTTTCACTATTTTAAGAGAATAAGCGAACACAAAAATTCTATAAAGTATAGCAAAAAACATTAACAGGTGAATTTTCAAATGTGCACAAACAAATAGCACTAATGTGTGTAAAATAGCATATACATGAGTAAATCAGGTTCCATAAGTAAACTGTGCATATAAGAAAGGGGCGGGCCAGGGGCATTCTAGGGGTGGCCAAATTTATGCAAATAAGTTGCTATTTTATAAGCAATTTGTAACTTTGGCACCTCCTGCTCAATATCTGGAGTAAGTGATCATCAACTTTTTAAAAGTGAAAAAATGACAGGGTGAGAGATCTGGGTGAATTGGGAGGATTTCAGACTGAAGAGTAGGTAGGATCTTCACGAGCTGCAGATGAACTGGGGGAACTGGCAGACTAATTGGTAAAACTGATTAGTTCATTGCTATGTGCATTAGAAAATCCCCTGAATTACAGGGGGCTAAATATGTCTAAATAATGTGAGTAAAATCTATTCATGTATCTCTTTAAATTTTGAAGTAAAAATACAGGGAAAACTCATTTGCTCACACTTATCCATCTACCTGGCTAAATAGCATCTTACTGCTGCTACTTAGACAGACAAATTCAAACTTATCTGGCTAAATTCTGATTTATCTGGCTAAGTTGCTGTACTTAGCCGGTTAAATCTAAAAATTGCTAATTGTCCATTTAAGTAGTGCTTTTCAGATTTATCCAGCTATGTAAGATCTTCCATGATAAGGTGTCAGGGTTTTTGGACATCAGTAGATGAAAACCCTCATGTATGATATTTGACTGAGACATGGCTATCTAATTCAAATTTCATTATTTTAAACCAATTATGGCTCCCTACCTACTCTGTGTTTTCCAAATCACAAAGCTATATTTGGGGAAGTAGGATATTAATTGCTGTTAAGAAATCACTAGCAATTACTCAGAGTATTTTGGTATTGAATGGCACTTTGAGATGTTACTAACAGCAAAAACCTGGGGGATTTGTCTTTGTTATGGCTCCCCTGGTTTGTTTGCCTATAATTACTCCCTTCTGATTGAAGCTTTAGCGGCTAATATTATGGTATTAGGAGATTTTAATGGCCACATACGCGTGTATGTGGGCCACACGCAAGCAACGTGGATTTTAAGAAGCCGCGCAATATGCACATTCAGACCCATGCATGCGTCAAGCATGAGGGGTGAAAAAGGGGAGGACACGGGCGTTCTGGGGCGGGGCTGAAGCTTAAGCGCGTAACTCCAAATTTAAAAAAAGCTGAGCATGGTGCGTGTCCGCGTCTTATCACGTAACTTTACTGCAGGTCTAGATGAGGAGCAAGCCTAGAGATCTCGAGTTTTATGGCTTTCAGCAGAGCCTGAAGGCTCGGGGTCCAGTGGGGAGCTTACAGGATGAAGAACCAGAGGGGTCTTGTAGACCTCAATGTCAACCGGACAAACTGGTGGATTAATTTGAAAAACTTTTTTCCCTCGCGCAAGCATGTTTTAAAATCTGCTTGCATACGCACGTAAAAGCCGCTAAAGCCCTAGGGGAAATACGTGCGGGACATTTACTCGAGTCACCTCTTAAGATTATATGTACACATACATGCAGCAGGGAGATTTTAAATGAATCACGCGTACTTTCGCGCTCGATATATAATTGCAGTGTACTTCCACTCGTGCCGATATGCGCATTTATGGGCGCACATGTTCCTTTTAAAATTACCCAGTATGGCTGCACTTGGCTGGGACAGCTTCTTCATGAATCAACTCAAGAACATGGACAGACTTTAGATGTAATTTTTGCAAGCTCTGACTGTTTACCAATGGTCCACCTATGATCTCATGTTCACAAGTGTTATGCCTAGATCATTGCGAATTATCTGTAAAACTTACCATACTGGTATAGAGAGTTAAGAGTTCTGTCACTCAATATTTTTTAAAGGGGACATATTAATATTGATTTACTTAAGTGGGTACCAAAGTTAACCCAAACATCCTGCTTAAATGCTATGGATGCTGTTAAGCTATAGCTTGATTCTCTGCATCAGGTGGCTGATGAAATAGCTCCAATCGAGAAAAGGACTTCTCGTAGAGCAAAGAATGCCACTTGGTTCATTATAACATTAAGGAATGAGAAGCAGTCCCTCTGCTGCCTTGAACATCATTGGCAGAAACTAAGATGCCCTTGCATCTTATAAATGGCAATTTAATTTAGTACAAATCTATAGTAGCTGGTGCCAAAAGGTCTTTCATTTCAGTCAAGTTAGTGGGTAATAGCCTGAGAGAACTTTTCCTTACAGTTTCACAGTTAACAAGCAGCTGGGGAAATTGTGATGAAAATTTGTCATCCGGATCACCTTTACTATGTAATACTTTTACTACCTTCTTTCAGAAAAAAAATCACTGATATTTGCCTGCAATTTCCACATCAATTCGATCTGCCTCCTTTGACAGCCAAAAGAGTCCAACCATACTGAGAGCACTTTATACCAGTATCACAAAGTGAAAAAATCCAGATGATTAACTTAATGAATTTATCTTCATATCCTTTAAATCCCGTAGACACCATAATACTGAAACTGTAGCAAAACAGGCTTTTTGATAGAATAATTGAAACTTGCATCCATCTGCCCTCTGGTAAAAAAAAAAAATATTACAGTAAATGAAAACCCTAATTTAAATCAGTCCAATTTGGCACATTATTAGCCTATTTCTTCTCTCACATTCCTTTAACAAACCATCGAATTAGCAATAATGAAGCAATTCTATGAATTTATTGAGTATTATTGTCTTTTAGATGGTTTCTGATCCACTCTTATAGTATAGAAAGCACAGTTGCTTACCTGTAACAGGTGTTCTCCTAGGACAGTAGGATGTTAGTCCTCACGTGGGTGACATCATCAGATGGAGACCAGCACAGAAAACATCTGTCAAAGTTTATAGAACTTTGACTGGCACACTGAGCATGCCCAGAATGCCACTATCCACACACCCACGTGGGATCCCTCTTCAGTCTCATAATATAGAATTCACAAAAAATAAAAATAACAAACTATTAGAAACCCAACTCCTTGGGGTGGAGGACAGGTTTCCTGAGGACTAACATCCTGCTGTCCTAGGAGAACACCTGTTACAGGATTGGAGCTATTTCATCAGCCTGTTACAGGATTGGAGTTACACCTGTTACAGGATTGGAGCTATTTCATCAGCCTGCTTTCTCCTAGGACAAGCAGGATGGTAATCCTCACATGTAAGTGAATACCTAGCTATAGGCTGCTCCATTATGAACAAGGAACACGAAGCACTTAACTAGGTGCCAACGGGCACAACAGACTAGTGCTGGTTGCCACAGAGGGAGCCAGCCTGAACCTGAACAAGGGCATCAAGTCGGGAGAGTTGGGTTTAATTACTAAAAAAGGTTTTGCAAGACTGGCTGACCAAAATGGCTGTCACATTGACTTTCATATCCAAGCAGTAGTGTGAAGCAAAAGTGTGGAGGGAACTTCAAGTTGCTGCTTTGCAAATTTCATCTATGGGGACTGCCCACAAGTGAGCCACTGAAGTTGCCACGGATCGAATGGAATGAGTCTTGACAAGGCCACCCAAGACTCGCCTGCTCATAGCAGAAAGAGTTGCAGTCTACGAGCCAAGTAGACAAGGTCTGCTTGGATACAGCAACTCCCAATCTATTTTTGTCGAACGAAATGAAGAGTTGTGAGAATTGTCTGTGGCCTGCTGTTCGATCCAGGTAGAATGCTAAGGCCCTTTTGCAATCTAGGCTGTGCAGGGATTGCTCTGCCCAGTGTGAGCGAGGCCTAGCAAAAAAGGTTGGTAAGACAATAGACTGACTCAGGTGGAAATCAATCACCACCTTTGGTAGGAACTTAGGGTGTGTGCAGAGAACCACTTGATTGTGAAAAAATTTGTGTAGGGTGGATACGACACTAGTGCCTGAAGTTTGCTGACCCTTTGTGCCAAATGACTGCTATCAAGAAAATGACCTTCCAGGTCAGGTATTTCAGGTCACAAGACCATAAAAGCTCAAAAGGAGCCTTCATTAGGTGGCCCAAGACCACATTGAGGTCCCAGGAAACCGCAGGAGGCCTAAGGGAAGGTTTCAGATAGAATAGGCACCACATGAATCGACCCACCTCAGAATGTAAGTTAGGCAATCCATCCACACCATGGTGGTAGGCTCCAATTGCATTGAGATGCACTCTCCAGAGGTGGTCTTTAAATCAGAGTCCAAGAGGTGCAGCAGGTAATTTAACAGCTTGGAGGTAGAGCACAAGAATGGATTCAACCCCTGGCTGTCACACCACACTGAAAATCTCTTACACTTTAGGCCATAAGACTTCCTAGTGGAAGGTTTCCTGGACTCCAGTAGGACCCGAGACACCCCCTCTGAGAAATTCAAAGTCTGTAAGGTCAGCCTTTCAACATCCAAGCTGTGAGTGACAAGGGTTGGAGGTTGGGATGGCGCAGCCTCCCCTGATCCTGAGTTATGAGGTCCAGGGACATTCCCAGACAGATCGGGTCCTGCAGGGAAAGATCCTGCAGAAGTGGGAACCAGATCTGCTGGGGCCAATAAGGCACTATGAGAATCATGGTTCCCTGGGTCCTGCTGGAGCTTCAGGAGTGTCTTGGAGACTAGAGGGAGCAGAGGACAGGCATACACGAGGCCCTTGCCCCACTGTCGGGCAAAGGTGTCTAACGCTGCCCTGCCTTTGCCCCTGATTAGGAAGCAGAACTGGTCTACCTTCCTGTTCAGAGGAAAAGAAAAGAGGTGGAAGATCCAGTCCGCTACCTCCTGCTTCAGGGACCACTCGTGTGGTTGGAAGGAGGGACTTAGGCAGTCTGCCAGCACATTCTCCTGTCCCGGCAGGTACTGAGCTCGGAGAAGAATGTTCCAGGATAGAGGCCACGACCAAATCTGGACCACCTCCAGGCAAAGCAGGAACGATCCTGTTCCTCCCTGCTTGTTGAGGTACCACATGACTACCTGATTTTTGGTCTGGACGAACATGACCTTGTCGGCCAGTTGATCCCCAAACCCCCACAGGCCATAGCTGGTCGCCCATAGCTCTAGAAAACTGATCTGGCACCTCCGCTTCTGAGCTGACCAGTAACCCTGGATGTGCATATCCCCCACATGTGCTCCCCAACCCAAATGAGAAGCATCCGTGGTGAGCACAACTTAATTGCGGGAAGCCTGGAAAAGATTCCCCCACCTCTGGAATGGGAAGGGTCACCCACCATGACAAAGAGACCCGGAGCAATGCGGTGACCTGAATGCATGCCCCAAGGTCCTGAATAGCTTGGCGCCACTGAGACCGTAGGGTCCACTGTGCCTTGCACATATGAAGGCGAGTAAAGGGTGTTACATGGACAGTTGCTGCCATGTGTCGCGGGAAGTGTAACATAGTGCACGCTGAGACCTGGTGGTTCCGTGAAACTGTCCCCACCAGAGATGCCAAGCTGATCGCTCAATCCCTGGGCAAAAACGCCCAAGCTTCAGTTTTGTCGAACCTGGCACCTATAAAGCTCAGGCGCGGGGACAGGACCAGCTGGGCTTGGGGTAATTGATAAAAAACCCTAAGGTCTCCAAGGTCCATATGGAATTCTGCAAGGACCACAGTGCCCCCTGCCTGGATGTGCTCTTGATGAACCAGTTGTCTAGATAGGGAAACACCTGCACTTGCTGCCTTCGCAGATGCTCAGTCACCGCTGTAAGGCTTTTTGTGAAAATGCGGTGTGGGAACGCTAGTCTGAAGGGTAGCACCCTGTACTGGAAATGATGCTCTCCTACTACAAACCAGAGATATTGCCAGTGGGCGTGGAAATCCCTATGTGAACATAGACATTTTGTATATTGAGGAAGCAAAGCCAGTCTCCTTGGTGTAGGAGGGGAATGAGGGCACCCAGCGTGACCATCCTGAACTTTTGCCACATGAGGAATTTGTTCAAGGCCCTCAAATCCAGAATCACGCAAAGGCTTCCTGTTCTCTTTGGGATGAGGAAATACTTGAGTAGAAGCCACTCCCCCATTGACCACCCTGGCCATTGTGAAGGTGGAGAGCTCCTTGAGAACTATTTCCTGAGGAAGAGAGTCCGGAGATATTTCCTGGAAGTGAAACCTGTACCCCAAGCAGATGATGGAGAGGACCCACCGATCCAAGGTGATGGCTCTTCAACGGTCCGTGAAGGACATGAGTTGACCTCTGACTGGAGGGCCTCCCGCTGGCTGATTTGTCGACTGGCTTAAACTCCCTTGCAGCCAGTCAAAACCCCATGGCAGAGGTCTGCTGCAGCACTGGCTGAGTTCTGGGAACATGCTGTTGCCAAGGACAAGCCCTCAGACCGGCCTTTTGAGGCTGTGCCCTCCCTGCAGAAGGATAGTACTTCCTCGGTCAGTAAAATGGTCGTCGAGGTCCCTGCCTTGAGGACTTTTTGCCCGAGGACTGGGGGTCCAAGGTTCTAGCCGAGAGATGCTGCAAGGTCTCATGATGGTCTTTGAGTTGCGCTACTGCCTCAATTTTGTCGCCAAAGAGATTCTCTCTGGTACAAGGCAGGTCAGCAATATGGTCTTCTAGTTTGGGCCAGAGATCGGAGGCCCTTAGCCATGCCATACAACGAGCCCCAATGCCCACTGCGGCCACTCTTGCTCCTGCCTCAAAGACATCATATGTGGATCTAATTTTATACTTATCGTATTCCAATTCCTGCTGTACAACTTTTAGGAGGTCCTCCTGGAGTTGTTGAGGGAGGCAGTCCGCCAACTCCTGCACCTGTTTCCAGAGGTTTCTGGAATATTGGCCCATATATAGTTGGTAGCAAGCAATGCGGGCTGTCAACATAGATCCCTGGAAGACTTTATGGCCCAGGGCATCCAGGACCTTGTGTTCATGGCCTGAGGGAACGGAGGCATGGGTGTGAGACCTTTTTGCTTTTTTAAGGGCGGACTCCACCACCACCGACTGGTGTGGGAGGTGGCACCTCTCAAAACTTGCAGATGGTTGCACCAGGTATATAGGATCGGTCTTCCCGTTTACCGCAGGGACAGAGATGAGATGGTCCCAGAACCTGCCGACCAAATCCTTGAAGATATTGGGGCAGATTTTTAAAAAGTATGCGCGCGTGTACTTTTGTTCGCGCAACTGAAGCAAACAAAAGTACGCCAGATTTTAAAAGAAATGGGTGTAGCCATGCATATCTTTTAAAATCTGGGGTTGGCGCATGCAAGACTGCGCAAAATTGGCAGCCTGCAGCGCCGAGCTGCGTAGCCTGCCTCCATTCCCTCCGAGGCCGCCCCAAAATCGGAGCAGCCTCGGAGGGAACTTTCTTTCCAGCGCCCCCCACCTTCCCTTTCCTTCCCCTAACTATCCCGAGGCAGGCGTAACTTGCGCGCACTGGCGCGCCATGTTCCGGTCCGGGGGCCACGTCCACACCCCCGGAACGCCCCTGGACCGGAACCACGTCCGTGGCCCCACCCCCGGAACGCCCCTGATGACGCGCCGGCCGTGACACGCCCCTCCAGGAAAGCCCCGGGACTTACTTGTGCCGCCGAATGGCAATTATTTCCTTAGGAGTGTACACAAACTGAAGGATCTCCAGCATCTTGTGCCTGGAATCCTCCTCAATGAGGAGCTGGAAAGGGACCAACTCCATCGCCCTCACAAACCCTATGAATGTCAGGTCCTCTGGAAGGGAGCGACACCTCTCCTCTGGAGGAGAGGGTTCCATAAGCAGTTCCTTGGAGTCCCCAGAGGAAGATATGGAAGGCTCATCTTCCCACGGGTTGTAAAGGGCGTCATCCTCACTCCCTGGCGACACCGATGAGGGAGCCTGAGGTATGGTCCTGGGCAGGGGGGCACTGGTAGCCTTGCAGGCACAGATGGCACTACAGGTCCCGGGGGCACCATAGGCTTCGACGGTGTTGAGGGCCCCGGTAATTCGAGACCTGATGGCTGCAGCACCGGTTGGGGGTCCTTCCTCATCAAAGGCATCTACGATAGGGATGGTCTCCAACCGCGGCCTCACTGGTGACCCTCACAACAGCGAGGGTTCCTGGGGAATCAGCACATGTTGCATTGGCAGAGCACCAAGGAGCAGGTCCAAGCGCTCCAGCAACAGTGCTAGCACGGATGGTGCCAGCTCTGGTGGCAGCGGAGGCATCGAGGAGGCCAGCAACTCAATCCCTTGGAGGGCTCATCCCACCGCTAGGCATACCCTGTGCTCCAACTCCTCCTCGAATGCTGTCAACGACAGCACAGCTTGAAGAGGAGGAGGAGTAACCTGGGTCCCCTCGGAGCCCTGAGGGGAACCAGTACCTGGCACAGATAGTGATGGGGTTTGCCTCGGGCCCTCGTGGGAGAAGCCAGTGCCAAGCTTGGAGCCATGAGAGGAAGGTGACTGATACCAGTGTTTCCTGGATTTCTCCCAGTGCTCGGCCCGGTCCTTCCCCAATGCTGAGGATGATGGTGATGATTCAGACCAGGAAAGGGAAGAAATGGATATGGCACAACCCCCCACACCTAGCTCTAGCTGGTGAATTGGTGAAGGATAGGACAAGATGGATCCAATACCTCTGGGGTCTTCTCGTGAGGTGTTGATGCCCCAAACACCGAGGGATCAGACTTCCTGGTGCCAAATAACTTGTCCATCTTATCCAGGCGTGATCAATGATCCTTGGGGGTCATCTGAGCACAAAAAGAACAGGTGTGCACATTGTGCGACACCCCAAGCACAAAACCAGATCTCATGGGGGTCTGTGATGGACATGATCCAAGGACACTGGGGGCAACAGCGGAACCCGTAGGGAGTCATTGAGAAAAATAACCGCTGAGCAGTTGATGGCTGGTGGCTACTGGGGACGGCACCATCAGTAATCAAACGCAAAGTACTTACCGTGACACTTCCTACTAGGGAAAGGAGAAATGGAGGACCTGGCATAGGAAACACAAGAAGAATAACTCAATTTTAAGATTTTCCAAAGAAAAACAGAGTGTGAGCTCCACAACCACAATAGCTCCATGGAAAAGAAGAGACTGAAGAGGGACCCCGTGTGGATAGTGTGCCAGTCAAAGTTCTAGAAACTTTGACAGACGTTTTCTGAGGTGGGCTCCATCTGATGAGGTCACCCACATGTGAGAACTACATCCTGCTTGTCCTAGGAGAAACACTTGGGGGCAGATTTTCAAAGGGATATGTGCGTAACCCCCGAAAGCTGCCCCATCCACCCCCTGCGTGCACCGAGTCTATGTTGCATAGGCTCGGCGGCACGCTCAAGCCCCAGGATGCATTTAAGTCCTGGGGCTTTCCTGGGAGAGCGTGTCGGGGGCGTGTCATGGCCGGCACGTCATCGGGGGGCGTTCCGGGGGTGGGGCCGTGGTTCCCGCCCAGGGGCATTTCGGGGGTGTGGACGCGGCCTTCAGACTAGCCCCCGGACCGGAACATGGTGCGCCGGCGCGCGCAAGTTACGCCTGCCTTGGCAGGCGTACCTTTTGAAATAAAGATAGGGGGGAGAATTAGTTAGGGCCGGAGGGCGGGTTAGTTAGGGGAAGGAAAGGGAAGGTGGGGGGCGCCGGAAAGAAAGTTCCCTCCGAAGCCGCTCCAATTTCGGAACGGCCTTGGAGGGAACGGAGGCAGGCTGCGTGGCTCGGCGCGCGCAGGCTGCCAATTTTGCGCAGCCTTCCGTGCGCTGACCCCGGATTTTAAAAGATATGTGCGGTAACGATTGTATCTTTTAAAATCCGGCGTACTTCTGTTTGTGCCGGTTGCGCATACTTTTTAAAAATCTGCCCCTTACTTTCTAGCCTTGACTTCTTCCAGCAGGGCTTCAACAGTAGTACAAAACTTACTCTGGCTCTTTTTGATATTTTGGCAGCTTTTGATACCATAAATCATGACATCCTCTTATCCCACTTGTATAATTTGGGAATCTTTGCAATGGTTTAAGGCTGGTTCTCATCCATCATACTTAGCTCGTCGTTTTTAGTGGGTGAGAGTTGCTCCTCTGTAGCCTCTTAGCACCCCTTGACGACGGGGCTCCCACAGAGTTCCTCATTGCCAGCCACCCTTTCTAATCTTTACCTCAGTCCAATTTGTAAACTACTAGCTGGACCAGATGGGACTTACAGGATTTATGCTGATGAAATCCAGTTTTTTGTTCCTGTTTCATTAACCAATTCTGATGCTTTACTGTACATTACATGATGTCTGGAGGCATTAAGAAACTGGATGTCAGATACAATTGCCTTGAAAGACTGAAATTTTGGTTCTTAACAGATCTGAATCCCTGAGATCCCTTTACCAGTTCAATTTGAGGAAATTACTGTCTCTGCCTGTTTCCAGGTTAAAAGTTTCAGCATTATACTGGATCATAACTTATCACTGAGAGCACCAGTGAAGGGAGCAGAGAAGGGATAATTTTTAAATTGGAGCTGCTGCAGAACCTTAAATCCCTTATAAATATGAACAATTTTTGGACAGTCCTTCAAACCCTTGGCTTGACTAGCCTCGATTATTGTAATTCAATATATACAGAGCTGCCAAAAAATATCTTAAGGGCTGTACAGGATATTCAAAATTCTGCAGCTTGAGCACTAACAGATACCAGACGAAATCAACATATTACTCCAATTCTGCAGGCACTTCATTAGTTACCAGTTGAGTAGAAAATCTATTTAAAATACTTATGCTCGCCTACAAAGCCCTTTGTCAGAAAGTTCTATTTTGCATTAGCAGGCTACTAAAAATCTACAGAGCCTCTTGGCACTGAGATCAGGAGGCTACAATCTTTTGGATGTCCCTTTACCTCGGGTATTATATTTTGATGAAACATACAAACATACTTTTTCGGTTGTTGGCCTGTTTATGTGGAATTCTCTCCCATATGGATTACAAAATGAACCATTCTTTGGTTTATTTAAAAAAAACAATTAAAAACATTTTTTGTTTAAACAAGCATTTGGTGCAGCAATTGAATAATAATGTCATAATAGAAAGTGTGTAGTACGAATGTGTTATTTTTAATGGTGCATGTGAATACTTTGTTAAAAGACCTGGAGACTTTTTAACATTGAGCAGCAACAATTAGTTAGTCTTTACTGATAAAATATGTTGGTTTGATAAATAAACATATTTTAAATGTACCTTGCCTAGTTCCTTTGAATTGAGCGAGCAATACATTTTAAATACATTTAAAAAAATTCTAAAACTGTATTTCTTATGAAAAAAACTCTCTCTATATTTTTCTACTTTTGTGATCTGGTCACTGTATTTCACATTCCAAGAACCATATTTGGGGTGCATTTTTGGGATTTTTAATGATTGATTTTGTTTCCGTAGAATCTGCTATCGGTATTTCACCAAAACGTTTAAACAGCATTAATTAAACACGAAATTCAATTAACCTGTTTCAAATGAGACATGTAAAGATGGCAATTTTTTACATTTCCTATGGCTGAGCAAACATTAACACATGTAATATATGCTTTTGAATACTGTTAAGCCTCTGTCCAGGTAAAAGCACTCGTGCAACGTAACAGCCGCTATGCCCAGGATCGCGGGCCAGCCGATGGCTGGTGCGTGTAACCTACGCCTGCCCGGAGGCAGGCGCAACTTAGCAGATAATGGTAAGGGGGGGTTTTTAGGTAGGGGAAAGGTGGGGGGGGGGGGGGGGGGGGGGGGCGGAGGGAATGGAGGAAGGCTGCATGGCTCGGCGCGTGCAAAGTCCACAAGTGTGCACCTCCTTGCACGCGCCGACCCTGAATTTTATAACATGCGCGCGGCTGCGGGCGCATGTTATAAAATCAGGCGTAGATTTGTGCACGCTGCATTGCGTGCACAAATCTACGCCCTCGCGTAGGTTTAAAATCTGGCCCATACTTTTCCTCAGTGCAAAAAGACCACTTTCCTTCTACCTGCAGCTAAGAAAGATTGCTCCCATAGGCGGAGGAAGATCAGTCATAAAATGACTTCTTTCCCTGTCATTTTTATGGGCCCTACCCAAGTGACTATATGCTATATAAAATAAGAAATAACAGTTTTAAAAGTGTTAATGCTACTCAACTAGATTTTAGTATCAATATTATTGCATAAGAAATCTCACTTCTTGTTTAGTCTTGACATTTACTATTTTTTTTATATTACTTCAGTATGCAACTTAGTCACTCAAGTACAGATGGCTTCTAATTTGCTGTAGAAATTTAAGATATTGACTCTTATGTTTAAATGTTTATGTAGAAGTTTCCCCAAATATCTATCAGATTTAATGCTTCCTTGCACTCCTACGCGGACTATCTATTCCTCTAATTTGGATCTGCTTACTGTTTCTTTTTCTCTAATCTGATTGGAAATTACATATCAGACAGCTTTTAACTACTTGGCACGCTCTCTTTTTAACTCTCCTCCTCTGGATTTGAGACAGACAAGCAACTATTCATAAGAACTGCTATTTTGTGTCAGAACAAGGGTCCTTTCAAGCCCAGTTTCCTGATTCCAATAGTGACAATCCAGGTTACAAATACCTGGCAAGATCCCAACTAGTAAACAGACGCCATGCTCTTTATGCCCAGGGATAAGCAGTGGTTCTCTCCAAATCTACTTTGTTAATAATGGGACTTACCCAAGCCTTTTCAAACCCAGTTATGCTATCTGCCTTTACCATATTTTCTGGCAATGAATTCCAGAACTTAAATTTTCGCCACGTGAAAAAATATTTACTTCAATTTGTTTTAAATGTGTTACTTAGTTAGTTCATGGAATGCCCCCTAGTCTTTTAATTTTTTGAAAGAGTAAACAACTGATTTGCATTTAACCAATTCCACGCCGCTCATATCTGCCCTTGCCATTTCTTCTTCAAGATGAAGAACCCTAACCTTTTTAGCATTTCCTCACAAGAGAGTTGTTCCATCCCCCTCATGATTTTGACCACCCAGATCATTTTCCTGGGTGGTCACTTGTAATATGGAACCTAACATTGTGTAACTACAGTTTGGATAAATTTTCAAAGTGTATCACTTTGCACTTGTCCACATTAAATCTCATCTGACATTTGAATATTCAGTCTCCCAGTCTCTCAAGGTTTTCCTGTAATGTCTCACAATTCTCTTCTGATTTAACAATTTGGAATAATTTTGTGTCATCTGCAAATTTGATCACCTCACTCATTCTTCCTTTTCCAGATCATTTATTAAATACATTAAAAAGCACCAGTACAGATCCATGGGGCACCCCTCTATTTGAAATTCAGAAAATAAGTTAAAGCATGCCTTTTTTCGTCATGCCTTCACTGTTTAACCTTTTTTTTCCATCTAAGGGTACCTTTGATAATAAACATTTTGAGTTCTTATTTGTGCTACTCTTAGTAATAAAAACAAAAGTTCATAATAAAATACAATTTTTAGATATGTGGAATTTTTATTTATTTTCATATATTGGTTAATTTGCCTTTTATTATGACATATGCTCTGATAATTTTGTATTACTTTGCATTTGATTTGCAAACAGCTGTGATTTATTGTAGACTAATGGTCAATGAAGAAAAGTAAACAAACTACTGATTACTTAGTCCAAATATAAACCATAGACATGCTCTAGAGATAAAGGCAGGAATGCATGCCTTTTAATAATGAATTGTGGTCCAGAATGGAATTTGAACACCAGAGCTGCAGAAACGGGATGTGTTGAGAATCTTCTTTCTTCTGTGGCTGTCCTTTTCACTTCCATTGTTGCTAAGTCCTCTCACATAGAAACTCAGACAATGTCAGCAGATAAGGACTGCTTGGTTCACCAGGTTGCCTATTGGTACCTGCTTACTGTGCTATCACAGATCTTACTCAATCTGTGGTCTTCTGCTTCCTTTCCCCTGCCACAATGGTCCGTCCCTTTGTGTCTATCACAAGTATGCTTTAATTCTTCCATTGCTTTGGCTCCTATTATCTCGGCTCGAAGTCTGAAGTAGATGTCCACCAATCCTCCGTAAAAAGTGATACCTCTCTTCATGCGCACAAATATACCATTAGCCTTCCCAACCACACTGTCATATTGACTGGCTACCTTCAAGTCATTAGATGAGCCTCAGGCCTTGTTTCTGTTTGACATGTCTCTTTCAAAATGGTATCTAACCCTGGATTTCTGCATCTCAAGTGCATGAGTTTGCATTGGTTTTTTTTTTTTATACAAACCTACTTACCAAACCTGTGACCATTTTTCCAACATTCTAAAACCATCTTTCACCCAAAAATGAAGACAATCTCAGCAATTTTAAGGAAAATTGTTTAACATTAAAAGCAGCTTAAAATAAATATTGTTGTCTCAGAATGACAACTATTGAATTATGCTTTTATCTGTCAATTGTCTGTGGTTGTTAGAAAGCTGAAGTAGATAGTTTGGGATTCAGGGTCTCTTGTTCAAAATGGGAGGTTACATTGTGTCTTGTTAAGAGTATACTTAACTATTACTCGGGTAGAGCTAATTAAGATCCAAAGTGAGTTATAAAGTTTTGGCTGAGATTTATTTTGGCGAGGGAGTTCCTGAAACAACTCTGTTGTTTTCAGTCATGATGGGAAGTCAGGGCTAGTTAATTCTGAGATTGAGAGGAAAGCTATTCATGTATAAAAACCAAAACAAAACAAAAAAAACTAAGGATTTGTTGATTTGCTATCATTTGGACAATGGCCATATATTGTGATTTTCATCAGCTATACAGGCTTTGCATTTTGAGCATGTGAAATTCAGAGGCTGAAAACAGTTTGGTGTCTATACTAATCTGATTTTAAATTAAAGATGCATGTGTTTTTGTTTTGAAATAGTCTAGCTTGGTTATGCTATGGCAGTGGCTCTCAACCATGTTATGGAGATCCACCTAATTATTCTGGGTTTTCAGAATCTGCCTGAGACATATAGGGCTGGATTTTAAGAATTGTGCGCGGGCCTAGATTTGTGTGCGCAACCCGGCGCACACAAATCTATGCCCGATTTTATAACATGCGTGTGCAGCCGCGTGCATGTTATAAAATCCAGGGTCGGCGCGCGCAAAGGGGTGCAAAATTGTGCAACTTGTGCGTGCCGAGCTGCACAGCCTTCCTCCGTTCCCTCCGCCCCCCCCCCACCTTCCCCTCCCTTCCCCTACCTAAAACCCCCCTCTTACTTTTAACTTCTAAGTAGCGCCTGCCTCTGGGCAGGCGTAGGTTACGTGCGCCAGCCAACGGCCGGCCCGCGATCCCAGGCATAGCAGCAAATGGCCGCTGTGCCTGGAGGCTCTGGCCCTGCCCCCGGACCGCCCCGCCCCCTTTTTCAAGTCCTGGGACCTACGCGCGTCGCTGGGCCTATGCAAAATATACGCGTGTAACCCTTTGAAAATCCGCTCCATAGTATACAATTTATATTAGAGACCCAGTGTATATCCTGCATATTTATTGTAGCAATCCTGAAAACTTTACTGACTAGGTGTGCCTCCAGGACTGAGTTATATTATATTAGGAGTGTTGCATATTATTGCATATTCTGGCAAGATCTCATTGTGCCTATTTAGAGGATTCAAACGTATAGAACTAGAAAACATTGAAAAAACCCCAAACATTTAAGTTTGTAGAAAAGGATTCATTGGATAAGAAAAAAAAGTTGGAAAAGAGATATAGACAGTTTAAAAACACAATTTAAATACACAGATGGAGAACAGGTCTATTTTCTAAAGAAAAAAAAAAGGGATATAATCAACAATTTTTTATATTGGCCTCTGGCCCCAGACATCATCAATAAAGAAAATTCTGCCCTTTATTCACCTCGACTCAGAAAATGTACACAGTTCATATCTGATATCATATCCCTGAATATCAAGTAGTAACATAGGAAGATCAGTCTTCCTCTGAACCCATCCTCACTCATCCCCTCAGCTCCATTTCTTCTGTAGTCATCCTTTTCATCTGTCACTTCCTCAATCTACCATTATCTACTGCAATTTTTCCGGCTGCCTTCAAACATTCTGTGGTCATATCACTCTTTAAAAACTCCTTACTAGACCCTACCCTGCCCTACTACTGTCCCATCTCCCTCCTGCATCCAAACTACTTAAACATGCTGCTCACGTCTGCTGTTTTGACTTTCTTCTCAAGCCATTCTCAATCCATTCCAATCAGGTTTTTGCCCTTTACATTCCACAGAAACAGCCCTTGCTAAACTTTCCAATGACCGGATTATGGCTAAAACAAAAGGGGTGAATTTTTAAAGCACTTGCACACTAAAAATTAATGTATATATGCATAAGTAAAATGTACTCATATAATCGCTATTTTATAACAATCAAAAGTACGTGTGAACATGATATTTTATGTGTACATACACGCATGAAAAAAAGGGACAGGCTAGGGTCATTCTGGGTTAGGGCCAACAATTACGCATATAAATTGCTATTTGTCAACTTACTTGCATAATTTTACACCTGCGAATTATCTTGCATAATTGATATCAGACTTGTTTACTGGGTACTATTGATTGGGCAAGAGGGCTAGATGAACTGGGGGGATTTCAGGTGAAGAACCAGGATGGTCTCAATCTGGAGAAGGATTGGATGAACTGATGGAGGAACCAGAAAACTGGTAATTTCAATTATGTGCACATTTTAAAATATATCAATTTCTGCGCATAAATTGGGTTTTTACGCGAGCAAGTCCTGCTTTATTTTCACATGTAAAATACTCACAAGTATATATTTAAAATTGGTAGGTACAGTACATGCGATCAATGCATTCAAATACTTACTTTCAATGCATTGCATATACTCACATGTAGGCATACATGCATACCTATGTTGCGGGGTAGATATATACATATTTTATAATATGCATAGGTTATAAAATTCTATTGTGCATCTCCAAGCAGCCATATATTTACATATATGCTACTGCATGGAGTTGTTTGAAAGTCACCCACAAGCACTTTACTCAATTCTTATCCTTTTATACCTATCTGCTGCTTTTGACACTGTTTATCACCTCCTATCCCTTGATATTTTGTCCTCACTTAGATTTTGAGACTCCTTCCTGTCTTGGTCCCCTTCTTATGTCACCCATCACATTTTTAGTGTGTCTTCTGGTGGATTCTCCTCTACTGTCAACCTACAATCAATTGGTGTTCCTCAGAGCTCTGCCTTTTCTCTCTATATCAATTCCCTTGGCACTCTGATATCCTTCCATAGCTTTCAATACCATCTTTATACTGATGACTCCCAGATTTATCTCACTTCACCAGAAATTTCATCAGAAATACAGCTCCAAATTTCAGCCTTCTTGTCTAACTTGCTGCCTGGGTATCTCACTCAACATGGCCAAGACAGAACTTCTTATATTCCCCCCTAAACCTACTTTCCCTCTTCTATCTTTCTGTATTTCTGTGGCTAACACCGTCATCCTTCAAATTATCTCAGCTCGTATCCTTGGCATCATCCTTAGCTTCTTTCTCTCCTTCTTCATATCCACAACCCTGCTAAAATGTGTCGTTTCTTTCTGAAAGCACTAATAGAACCTTTATCTGCTCCCTCGTCATCTACGGCTTACACTACTGCAAATTGCTCTACACAAGTCTGCCACTGAACAATCTCTCTCAGGTACAGTTTATCCAATATTCAGCTGCACATCTTAACTTTCACTAAAATTGCTATACCCATATAACCCTTTTTCTCGTTTCTTTTTAGCTCTTGGTTCTATTTCCCTTCCTCCCCCACCATTAATGTAGAGAGCAGTGATGGAGCTGCATCCAAGTGAAATATCTAGCTTGATTAGTTAGGGGTAGTAGGGGTAGTAACCGCCGCAATAAGCAAGCTACACCCATGCTTATTTGTTTTAACCCAGACTATGTTATACAGCCCTTATTGGTTGTTTTTCTTCTCCCCTGCCGTTGAAGCAGAGAGCTATGCTGGATATGTGTGAAGTATCAGTCTTCTCCCCTGCCGTTGAAGCAGAGAGCTATGCTGGATATGCATCGAAAGTGAAGTATCAGGCACATTTGATTTGGGGTAGTAACCGCTGTAACAAGCCAGCTACTCCCCGCTTTGTGAGTGTGAATCCTTTTTTCTTCTCCCCTGCCGTTGAAGCTATGCTGGATATGCGTGAAGTATCAGTTTTTCTTTTCCCCTGCCGTTGAAGCAGAGAGCTATGCTGGATATGCGTGAAGTATCAGTTTTTCTTCTCCCCTGCCGTTGGAGCAGAGAGCTATGCTGGATGTGCATCGAAAGTGAAGTATCAGGCACATTTGGTTTGGGGTAGTAACCGCCGTAACAAGCCAGCTACTCCCGGCTTTGTGAGTGCAAATCCTTTTTTCCACATTTCCTCTTGCTGTTGAAGCTTAGAGTGATGTTGGAGTCACAGTAACCATGTGTATATTTATTGAATAAGGGTATTGTGTCCAGGCAGTAGCCATCATTCTGGCGAGTCACCCACTCTTCATTGGCGGCCTCTTGACTTTATGGATCCACAGTGTTTATCCCACGTGTCACTACATTGGCTCCCTACCAGTTTCCATATACAGTTCAAATTCCACTTACTCACCTACAAGAGCCTCCACTTTGCAGCTCCTCACTACCTCTCCTCTTATCTCTCGCTACATTCCACCCTGTGAACTCCTGTCATCAAGCAGATCACTCCTGTCTATGCCCTTCTCCTCTACCATCAACTCCTGACTCTGTGCTTTCTACCTGGCTGAATTGTGTGTTTGAAATACTCTTCCTGAGATGGTTCGACATGTTCCCTCTCTTGCCTTATTCAAGTCTGAACATCCATCGTTTTTAGGCTGCCTTTAAATTTTAATCACTGATTATCCCAATTATAGCATTCAAAGTGAATTTTAAAAGCTCGGCATGCAGATTAGAGGATGTGCAAATAAATCAGGCTCGTGCGCGCCAAGCGGATTTTAAAAGCCGCCCGGATATGCGTGTATCTCCAGATATGCACACATCTTCAAGGTTTTCAAAAAGGAGTGGGGCATGGAAGAGGAATGGGCATTTCAGGGCACAAACCGGAGATATCTGGGTGTGCACCCAGATCCCTGCTGTGTAAGTTTACTTCCACTATGAAGGAAGTGTAAGCTTTAAAATAAAGAAAAATAGGCAGTTCTGCAGGGTTTTAAGGGTCGGAGCTAACTGGGGTAGTGAAGGCTATTAAACAAGGGGGGTTTGGAGGACCTATTTCTTAGCTGGGCGAACTGGGGATGAACTGGTTTAACTGGCAATGGCATCAGCATGTACCACTTTTAAAATCCCCTGACTTAAGTAGTAGAATCGAGATTTGCGTGCACATGCATGCCGACTTAAAATTTGGCGCACACGTGCACATGGCCAAAATATTTTATAATGTGTGCATACGCATACATATGTTATAAAATGGCTGCATCTCTGAGTGTAGGCCGATGCATTTGCGCAAACGTTTGCCTGTGCGCCAGGTTGAAAGTTACCATCTTATTGATTTTAACCATTTTCTTTAGTTCTGTACGTTTATCTTGATTAGACTATAAGCTCTACTGAGAGGTTTTAGGTGGTTTTGTACAACATTGCGTACATTGAATAGTGCTATAGAAGGGATAAGTAGTAAGTAGTAGAAGGTAATTTTAAAAGCCTTTTTTGCAGGTGAAATGGTGTGTTACCCACTGAAATGTGCTTTTTAAATGATCTGGAAAAGAGAACAATGGGCGAAAGGATCAAATTTGCAGACAACACAAAATTATTTCAAGACATTAAATCACAAGCAGATTGTGAGAAATTTCAGGAGGACCTTTGGTTCAGGGTATACCCCCGCCACCTGCATTTAAGAACATAAGAACATGCCATACTGGGTCAGACCAAGGGTCCATCACGCCCAGCATCCTGTTTCCAACAGTGGTCAATCCAGGCCACAAGAACTTGGCAAGTATCAAAAAACTAAGTCTATTCCATGCTACTGCTATTTTCTAAGTCAACTTAATTAATAGCAGGTAATGGACTTCTCCTTCCCCCTTCCTTCCAAAAAGGAAGCAATCTAGGCTAACATTTACCCACAACTCTCCAAGAGTAATTGGTGGTCAACCAGATCAAATGTGCTGGAAAGATTCAACAGAATAAAAAATACTGATCAACAGGCATCAAGGTAGCAAAAGACATCAAATGCCAAGGAGATCATTACAATTCTGTGCTATGTCCAGGTCTAAAACCTGACTACCTATCTAACAATCCACCAGAACCTTCCAAAAATTCTGAAAAGTGACTAAGGACTACTTTTTTCCTATAATCTTCCCTAAAAAAGGCAAATTAGAAATTAGTCTATAGCTTTCACATTATGTTACATCCAAATGAGATATCTTCAAAATTGGCCTTACTATAGATCTTTTCAAACAACCTGGAAGATAACTATCCCTGAATGACACCGCTATAATCTTAGTCAATCATTCTACCGGTAATCCTCTTCCAGAAAATCTCTATTTTTATTAAATATGATGGACAAGGATCAGCCAGAATGTTTTGCCCCCCACAGCACTAATTTGTCAGAACTCCCACAACTGATCAACTACAGATAACCCAATATCCATCCCCCCCCCCTTTTTCTACTTGTTAACTATACTATTTCCATTCAGTTTTAATTGTTGAAGCAAAACCTTAAACCTTTTACTAAAAAATAAAGAAAAAGTATTGAAGTCTAACATTCCCATCAAATCATCTCTTCTTCTTAGGCAATAGAGTCTTCACTACCCTAAAGATCTCCCTACTAGTAAACTGAGCTGATCCTATAATAGCAGAGAAAGCATTTTCCTCCTGAATCTATTGGCCACTTTACTCCAGCCTATTTGATCTGACTCTAACCCAGTCCTTCTTCACCAATGTTATAAGTGCTGCATACCTATAATAATCCATTTCATCAAAGCTATATCATCTAACACTGAATTTACAATCCCATCTCACTGCTCCAACAATGTATACACACCTACTTCTATCTCCTCAGCTACCAAATTATCCATTCGCATACCAAAATCATCCTCTTCAATTTTTCTCCTATCCTATTTTCCATCATGCCTCCCACACCTTCTTCCCCTTTCCTTAATTTACCTGCTAAAAGTTAAAACAGACAGCCTTATGATCTGACCATGTTATCAGATCCAAACCATGCCAGGTCAGATCATTCACCTCATAGAAATGGTCTGAGCCAACAACCCAATCTAAAATATGTTCCCTTCATGGATAGAACCAATTGTTTTAATCTGCAGCATTGAAACAATACCCTTATACTCTGAACCCTCCCACAACTTAAATTATCATAATGCAAATTAAAATCCCCTACTAATAACAAACAGGCCGATTCAGTAAGTCCGCAGGAGAGCGGATGAATGCCCGCTCTCCCGGCGCGCGCACCGGCCACTCGCCAGTGCGCTCGATTCAGTATTTAAATTAGGTGGTGCGGTAGAAACAGGCAAAAGGAGGCGCGTCCCTAGCGCCTCCTTTTAGCCCGGAGCGGCGGCTGTCAGCGGGTTGGACAACCGACGCTCAATTTTGCCGGCGTCGGTTCTCAAGCCGGCCCATTTAAATTTTTTTTTTCTTTTTTAAACTTTTTTTTACTCTTCGGGACCTCCGACTTAATATCGCCATGATATTAAGTCGGAGGGTGCACAGAAAAGCAGTTTTTACTGCTTTTCTGTGCACTTTCCCAGTGCCAGCAGAAACTAGCACCTACCTTTGGGTAGGCGCTAATTTCTTAAAGTAAAATGTGCGGCTTGGCTGCACATTTTACTTTCTGTATCACGCGGGCATTCCTAATAGGGCCATCAACATGCATGAGGGCGCTATTAGGTGCCGCGGGTTGGACGCGCGTTTTCCTCCCCTTACTGAATAAGGGGTAAGGGAAAACGCGCGTCCAAGGGCAGGTTAACAGTGTGCTACATCGGAGTGCACTGTACTTTATCGGCCTGAAAGAAACAAATTGTAGACTCAAATCCAAAGACATCTGAATCTCTTCCACAAGCAGGAGTGCAAAGTAAAATCAATATACCCACAGGTTCTACAAGATACAGTTTAAGAAGCACAGTCTCACAACCACCACAGTTGCAAATGGTAATTGCAAAACAGGCAATTCTGAGCTCTCAAGGCGCCTTACTCTAGGAAGCCTAGAGTGGAGAATGCCGTTTCAGAGTAGGAAAAAACAAATGTGCTGTTTGTTTCAGTATCATGCCTCCTTGATATGGGGGAACATTACATGCTAACTAGCCTCATGCCATTACATATTTACTTTCAAATATAAACAGTGAAAGCTCAAGAAACTAAAAAAAAAAAAGAAAGAAAGAAAAAAATCCTATATGTTATTGTTGAACTGAGTTAATTGCTTGGGAACCTCTAATTCGAATTAAGGGATGACTTTTATGTTAAGTTACTGTATAATGTAATATTACATATCAACTGATTAGTTCTTCCAAACCACCATACAATGATTGTAATATCAGGAAAGCGAGCTGAAGTTGAAACTGTACATACTTATTCTTGTTTGTTTCTTTTTTACAGAAAGGAAGCAAAACTGAAGATTGGTAATGGATTGAGATTAGAAAAAGGTGGTCTTTGACTAATGATAAGCATTAGACCAGAAATATTCTTTCATCTTTTATGTTCACTCAATTGTTGGACATGTGTTTTTCATTTTCATTTAAGGTCTTTCCAGACTTAATCATCTTATATTATGACAATTAATAGACAATACAAAACCCTTGGTGTGGTTCATGAAAGCACTTCATGATTTTTGTGGAGGCTCGTAAAGCACACACTGATGCCATCGTTAAAAGTTCTAAAAGAAAGCATGCTTTATGGTAAGTGGAAAGACTGGGGTGAATCAAATAACAAATGAAAACATTTATTCTGCTATTCAGTGTATACTATCTGATTGTCAAGGGAAAAAAATCTACAAAACTCCAAAATTCAGCAAGTTTGTTTGTCTTCTTGAAGACAAAGTAATTATTGGATGACCTGTACCAACACATTTTTTGCAAATAAAGGAAATATCTTTCATGCACATTTTTTTGGATCTATCATTTTCCTGTTGTTCTTTGGAGATGGCCTCCATTGTACTATGGAGTTATTAATCATTGTTCACATCTACCTGAATTTTCCCCCTATTTAATATCCTTTTCCCAGCAGTTTTAGCCAAGTGAGATTAATAAGATTTGCCATACTGGGTCCATCAAGATCCATCAAGTCCAGTATCCTATTTCCAATAGTGGCAGGATCCCAAAGGGTAGATAGATTTCATGCTGCTTATCCCAGGGATAAGCAGTGGATTTCTGCAATTCCATCGTAATAATGGTTTATGGACTTTTCCTCCTGGAACTTGTCCAAACCTTTTTTAAATGCAGCTACACTGACAGCTTTCACTATATCCTCTAGCAACAATTTCCACATCTTAATTATGTGTAAACAAATATTCCCTTTTAGTATAAATGGACAACTTAGTAACGTCATTATGTGTCATCTAGTCTTTCCTCTTTCAAAAAGTACAAACAACCGATTCACATTTACTTGTAACACTCCACTCATTTTATAGACCTCTGTCATATGTCCCTTCAATTGTCTCTTCTCCAGGCTGAAGAGTCCTAACCTCTTTAGCCTCTCCTCAAAGGGGAATCATTCCATCCCCTTTATCATTTTGGTCACCCTTCTCTGTACTTTTTCTAATTCTGCTCTATATTTTTTGTGATGTGGTGACTAGAATTGCATTCAGTACAGATACAGAAGCATTATGATATTGTCTATTTTATTTCCCATTCCTTTCCTAAAATTTCCTAGCATTCTATTTGCCTTCTTGACTGCTGTTACACACTGAGCAGACAATTTCAAAGTATTATCAGTGAGCCTAAATCCTTTTCCTAATTGGTGACTCAATGTAGAATGCTGCATTGAACAGCTATAATTTGGGTTACTCTTTCTTTCCTAACTGCATGACTTTGCACGTCTCCATATTAAATTCCATTTGCCATTTCTATGCCCAGTCTTCCAGTTTTGCAAGTTCTCCTTGTAGTTTCTCACAATCCTCTTCTGATTTTATAACTCTGAATAATTTTGTGTCATCAGCAAATTTGATCACCTCACTCATTGTTCCCATTTCCAGATTGTTTATAAATATGTTAAAAAGCAGTGATCCCAGAACAGATCCCTAGGGCACTCCACCATTCACCTTTCTCCATTGAGAAAATTTATCATTTAGCACCTCTCACCTTTTTCTTGCCTGCTCCCCTTCTCCCCTACCCCTGTTCATTGTATTTTCTACCTGCTTCAGTTATTTGTAAACCGGCATGATATGCCCTATGAATGTCGGTATATTAAAAGTTTCATAAATAAAATAAAAATAAATACTCTCTGTCTTCTATCTTTTAACCAGTTCCCAATGCACAATAGGACACAGCCCCCTATCCCTTGACTTTTTAATTTCCTAAGTCATCTTTCATGAGGGACTTTATTAAATGCTTTCTGGAAATCTATCAACTGACTCACTTTTATCCACATGTTTATTTATGCCCTCAAAAAAAAATGTAGCAAATTGGTGAGGCAAGACTTCCCTTGGCTTAATCATGATGGCTTTGTTCCATTAAATTATGCCTATCTATATGTTCAATAATTTTGTTCTTTATGATAGTTTCTAACATTTTGCCTGGCACAGATGTCAGACTAAAAATAGACAAGGGCATCAGTTAGAATCCAATTCAAAATACCTATGTAAGCTAACTGTTAAAGGATCATGAGTCACCAATTTAATCCCTGTTAAAAATATGCACTTTACTCAAATAATCTTAATTTTGTTTCAATTTTTCAATTTTTTCAATTTTGATATTTTTTATAATTAAGAGACAAGGCCTCAGAACTGGTATCTAGGGTCCGAAGACCTAAAATTGTTAGCCCAGTAAGTTCAATCACTGGCCTCTTTTGTTAGTCTCTTATTATGAATTATGATAAAATGCTGATGTTGCAATTGCTTGAAATTATTTGAACAACTGTAATATCAATTTTCCTTTTTGAAAATAACTTTTCTGTACTGGAGAGGATGTCAATTCTCCCTTCTGTATATCTTTGCCGATTATAACAGGAATGCTTCACATGATGAAAAAACATCTATCCATATTGGCAGCTTATATCCCAAATTATAAGCCCAAATTCTTCTAGCTTTCGAAGATGTGTTGTAGTTTCAGAATGTTACTGACTGAAACTTGCCTGATATTACAAGGTAGCCGGACATAAACTTGCTCTAATATGTTTTTTCTCAGCAAACGGCTTGTTACAATGTTGAGTCAGCAAGTAACGGCTACAAAGTATCAAGGAGGCATATTACAAAGTCTCAAAACTTGTTGCTGATATCTGACTAGGGCATGCCTCACTTGAATTACTTCTGAGCGACTGTCGGCTTTCCCTTATCATCTAAATTAAAAGTTGTGCTATCTCCTTCAAAAAGGTTAGTGCCAGCAGTCTGGTTTGACTCTGCTTAAGGTAGAATCCATCCTTTCCAAAAAAGTTCCCTCTTTCTCAAAATGATGGCCAGTTCTTAAAAAACCTAAAATCCTCTTACCTGCACAATTGTCTTATCCATGCATTGAGACTCTGGAGCTCTGTCTGCCTTTGGGGTCCTGCACGTGGAATGGGGTACATTGTGTTGTTACGAGCGCGAGGAGCGCGGTCGCCTCTAAAGCAGGTGGTGAGCCCTTGGGCCATGGCAAGACTTAGGGAGGAGCCCCAAGACACACCGTGGGAGGTGAGCCGATGCAGGCATGGTGAGCCAGGCGGGTACTGAAGCAGGGGGTAAGGAGCGGAGTCTGACCCTCAGCCGGACCTGCACGCCCATGGAAACCAGCAACGCAATGTTGGTTGGTGAACAGTCCTCCGACTGTTCCAAGCCCTTTCTGACATGCTGCTGGGTATGGCATAGGGCGGCAGGCTGGACAGAGGCGAGGGCAGACAGAGTCCTTAACACACTGAAGACATCAGACGGGGGCTGAAGCAAGGCATCCAAGACAGGGCTGAAGCAAGACATCAAGGCAAGGGCTAAAGCAAGACATCCAAGACAGGGCTGAAGCAAGACATCAAGGCAAGGGCTGAAGCAAGACATCCAAGACAGGGCTGAAGCAAGACATCCAAGACAGGGCTGAAGCAAGACATCAAGGCAAGGGCTGAAGCAAGACACGGGCACTGTCCCTCAGGTCGCCCTACACAGCCAGCACGGCTGGACTGGTCACGGACCACCCTGTTCTACAAACACGGGAGCGGACAAGTGCAGGGAAGAGGAAGCGGTGGGTTACTGCACTCCTGGCAGTCAAGGTAGGGAAGGTTGCTGCACTCCTGGCAGCCTAAAGCAGGTTTGCTGCACTCCTGGCAGCCTAAAGCAGGAAGGAACATTGGGAACTGGATCAGGCACTGGATCAGGAACAGACATCAGGCAACATCAGGAACAGACATCACGGCAACTTCAGAGACAGGACAGGACAGGGAGCCATCGAAGCAAAGACGACCACGGAGGACCTGGATTAGCAGACAGAACATAGAGATGTGCAAGGCTAATCCGAAGGCAAGCAGGAAGTGGAATGAAAGTCCTTTTATACAGCTGATGTGGGCAACTCCCTGGGAGGAGTTCACCAGGACCGCCCCTTGCTGACCCTATAACTGAGGTGGAGAGCTGCGGGCCGGTCCCTAGGGAGAAGGGCGTGGCCGAACCAGGAAGTCCAAACAGCCAAGCAAGCCACAGGCAGGCCTCAGGAACAGCTAGGCCTCCCAGGCCCTGGAGCAACTCCTGGATGGTACTAGGGATGTGAATCGTTTTTTGACGATTTAAAATATCGTCCGATATATTTTAAATCGTCAAAAATCGTTAGGGCCACGATACAATACCAATTCCCCCGATTTATCGTCAAAAAATCGTAAATCGGGGGAAGGGGGAGGGCAGGAAAACCGGCACACTAAAACCCCCTAAAACCCACCCCCGACCCTTTAAATTAAATCCCCCACCCTCCCGAACCCCCCCCCCCAAATGCATTAAATTACCTGGGAGTCCTCCGTAGCGGCGGTCCGTGGCTAAATCGGGGGAAGGGGGAGAGCACGAAAACCGGCACACTAGATCGTGAGGTCTTCAGCCAGCACCATTTTTCAAAATGGCCGCCGCAAAATGGCGGTGGCCATAGACGAAAACGATTCGACGCAAGAGGTCATTCCGGACCCCCGCTGGACTTTTGGCAAGTCTTGTGGGGGTCAGGAGGCCCCCCCAAGCTGGCCAAAAGTTCCTGGGGGTCCAGCGGGGGTCAAGGAGCGATTTCCTGCCGCGAATCGTTTTCCGTACGGAAAATGGCGCCGTCCGTACGGAAAATGGCGCCGGCAGGAGATCGACTGCAGGAGGTCGTTCAGCGAGGTCCGGAACCCTCGCGAGATTTCCGGACCTCGCTGAACGACCTCCTGCAGTCGATCTCCTGCCGGCGCCATTTTCCGTACGGAAAACGATTCGCGGCAGGAAATCGCTCCTTGACCCCCGCTGGACCCCCAGGAACTTTTGGCCAGCTTGGGGGGGCCTCCTGACCCCCACAAGACTTGCCAAAAGTCCAGCGGGGGTCCGGAACGACCTCTTGCGTCGAATTGTTTTCGTCTATGGCCACCGCCATTTTGCGGCGGCCATTTTGAAAAATTGCGCCGGCTGAAGACCTCACGATCTAGTGTGCCGGTTTTCGTGCTCTCCCCCTTCCCCCGATTTAGCCACGGACCGCCGCTACGGAGGACTCCCAGGTAATTTAATGCATTGGGGGGGGGGGGGGGGGTTCGGGAGGGTGGGGGATTTAATTTAAAGGTTCGGGGGTGGGTTTTAGGGGGTTTTAGTGTGCCGCTGGACCACCAGGTAATTTAAGGCATTTGGGGGGGGATTTAATTTAAAGGGTCGGGGGTGGGTTTTAGGGGGTTTTAGTGTGCCGGCTCACGATTTTAACGATTATGACGATACTTTACACACACAAACGGCAACAATACGATTCCCTCCCCCTCCCAGCCGAAATCGATCGTTAAGGCGATCGAGGACACGATTCACATCTCTAGATGGTACACAGGTGAGGCCCTGGCTTCGAAGCGGCCTCCAGTGGAAAGGTGAGATACCTCCTGTAGCGCAGCAACAGGGGGGATCGTAACAACCTGGAGGTTCTGGATTTCAAATTTCTAACTAAAATCCTAAATTTGACTTCCAGAATTACCCTCCTGCACTTTCCTATATCATTGGACCCACATGTACCAAGACAGCTGCCTCTTCCCCAGCACTATCTAAAATCCTTCTATGTTATGCATGTGGTCCACCATCTTCACACCCAAGCAGGCAAGTTACCAAACAATCATTATGTCCATCAGCTACCCAGATATCTACATTTCTAATAATTAAATTACGAACTATAATGGGTATCCTAACTCTTCACTCCTAAGCACATGCCCCTGGAGACATATCCTCAATGCAAGGGAATACTACACCACCTTGAGGGCAACTACAAGCTACAAGGTTGAATCTTGCCATAGCAGCAGCAACTTACGTGGTTGTTGGATCCCGGCACGTGCTTGTGCGCGACTCGGACTTAATGGCGCTAACCCGGGCCGCCCATGCCCAGACCCCGCCCCTTTTTGCAAAATACTTTCCGATGCATGCACCAGGAGATATGCATGTGCCTGCGGGCCTCTTAAAATCCATGCGTCCCACGTGCATCCCAATCACACACGTATCTCCTGGATTTGCCACTCACAGGGCTTTTAAAATTCACCCTTTAGTCTTTTAAAAGTTATTTACTACTATGTGATAAAACCATTCCAAGTCACAATTTGAACAGGAATTTATGTTAATGGAAATCTTTCTGTTTTATTAGTAATAAGCCATTTATTACCTTTCCTGCTCTTGAGCCACTGGTTCCCGCTTAGTCATTTTGCCTTCTGTCACTACTCTTTTTTCCCTTCGTTGCCTTCGTTTTCTGCTTGGTGCAACATCTGGAACATCATCAGGGGTGCTGAGCAGGGAAAGTCTTCTAACTAAAAAAACTAAAATAAAACAATGCATTGAGGATATAAGTGAAAAGCTGGGAAAGAAACAATACAACATATTATAAATCACTTCTTAAGCATTTAAGTATTCTATCAAAATGGTTTAACTTCAAATGATGGGCAAACCTTACACATACTAGTTCCATGAAATTTCATACAAAATGCTGGGTTTTCACTAGCAAAGAGAGGCAAAAGGCCCACAGCAGAATTTAAAACTGATGTCATCATTTATGATTCGTGGATGAGGAGGATTAACTGTGACCGGCTCAATTGAAAGTATGCTGTATGCAAAGCAATATGTGACATGTGGTTCAGAAGGTTATTCACATTAACTGACAAGGCAGTCATTCAAACTATATCCACTAAGATCTAAGTAGGTGGGAGAAGTGACTGAAAAGAAACCTGAGGAACAAGACTTTGAGGGGGAGGGGGCAGGTCAAAAACAAGCAAGGGGGCAGGTAAAATGCTAATCTAGAGTCAGAGCATGGGGGATGGGGGGAGAGGAAAGGGAGAGCTAATTAACATAAACACAAGAATTGGTTAAAGTGTTGACGAGAATTGTGAGAATAAAGCATATCTTCTTAAATTTTGGCTTAATAAAAGGGAGGAAATTAGGAATTGGATTCAAATGACAACAGAGGGATACAGACATAAGTCCTATTTGAAATGAAGAAAGCATACATGGGGGTAACTTGATGGTACGGCAGATACTACCCTTAGCAGAAGGCATGGAGATTACTAACCTTAACCAATAAGCCTTGATGCTTTTAATGCAACTGCAACAGGTCAAAGCATAGGTGCAATTCCTCTGATATTTAAATTAGCTACATACACAACTCAGAGGTACTCGGCAAGTTATTACGTCCATACCTGTTTTATTATCCAACCTTTCAACATACTTTTTATTATAACAATTCTTACTAGACCACAATGCCAACATAAAAACTTTCCCCTTCCATTCATGCATTACCCTACATTCGCACCTCTCATACCTCTCATAAACTATTATGATTAAAATACTCAAATGCATGTTATCCAACAATGCCTCCGATGCAATGTTTTACACATTGTTGATATTACTATTGCATTGCTTTCATCCTGTACTGATAACCCATATTACTGATATATATATTCATCTGTTCATTACAATTGATGACTAACACTTTCAACTGCATTGCTCTCATATTATACAATTGATAAATAATTCAATTTATATATACATCCATCTTGTTCATTCACATGTTTAATATATTATTAGAGCGTTCTCTCACTGGACCGTTCCTTCCAAGCTACAAGAACCAGGCACTCAAGCATTGTGTTCTGTGATAAGTTTGCTTGGGGGGTTAAATAGAAAACGTTTTGCATATGTAACAATTACTTTTATAGTATAGTTATGATGAACATCAGTTTATTAAATCTGCTTGTTTTACGCTGGTTATTTGTTTATAATCAATTTGTATCTTTCTGATGACAATATTTTTGATGCATGTATGCTTTGCTGTATTACCTTTCTTCTTGAATAAAAAGATTTCCATTAAACAGTTGTCTAATTGTGAATTGGTTGTGGAGCTTCTTTCTTGCAGTTTAACATGATGGCATGAGCAAAACATGTCCCAAGAGGTCTAAATAGAATAGCTAACATTCTCTCAATTCAAATGGTCTCTACTGAGAAAACTGGCACATGGAGCAGATCAATTGGGAATGGCAGTGATCAAGCAGCTATGGCAGTTTGCAGCCTGTGTGTTTGGGAACTCCTGAGACAATTAGTGGTCCTGCGTGGCATACAAGCACAGTTATAAATGGATAGAGGGCCTCCTCAGGGAAGGCTAGAACGAGATCCCAGTGGCTGACAGCATAGTGGTTGCATACATCATTCAACCTAGTGATGAGGAGTTGCTAGCAGGACTGTATCATTCCACTTGGTTGGCCTTTCTTTCTTTGCCAAGGTCTAAGATTGGGAGCTTCTTGTTGAGAAGACACATGGCAGGTTGAGCAAAAAAAATAGGACTGGTACGTGTTTGGCATTGGGATATTTATTTAAAAAATTTATAAGCTGCCTACAACCATGGGACACTCATAATCAGATACTGCATATATCGAGACAAAACAAAACACATAATAAATTCCTGTTTCCAAGTTACAATAGAATAGTATGGCTGACTTGCCTGCAGTGTGCGATTTGTCTATGCTGGATGACTTTTTCTATGTGACATTCTGCAATGACAAACAGTGGCATCCTCCAAGAAGGGTAGGCAACAGGATAGTTTACTGATTTATAATGTTGAATTGATTTGGACTTAATTGTATGTGTGCGCACACAGATTTAAGGAGGAACAGGTGGTAGCTATTGATTCTCAGTTTAGTGGGTCCCCTCATGATATATCCAATACAGAATACTAGGAAATACTTGGCAATAAGGCTGAAGACTGAAAAGCATTTTTTAGTACATTAAAAATTGTTCTTGATTATAAAGCATCAATTTACTATCCTATTTAAATATTTGGTGGCTGACAGTACCAATAAGAGCCAGTTCAGGACTGGACTGGGGTCATCACCAGCACAACAGAATGGGTTGCCTGCTGCTGTAATCCAGAAGATCGGTTACTGGAAATCAGCAATGTTTACCTCTTATATTTTATGGAAGAAGATATGGTCAGTGTGCTATCATTTTTTTTTTTAATGTTTGCAGACTTGCCAGATTGGCATAGGACAGTCTGGATAATGGGCAGGCAAATGAGCACTATTGAGGCTGTTTGAGTGTCACTTGGGAATGGCAGAAAGAGGCATGTAACTGATCCCTTTTCTACAGCATAAACAAAATATCCTCATGTATCCAGATGAATTGCTAATTCACATCTGGAGGCCAACGATCTCAGTAACCTGTAATAATGCTTGCAATCAAGAAGAGCTATAAAAGGAGACCTTGTAATCCCGGTAGTCAGATTACATGACACAGCAAATTTATGATCACATACTATATCTTGCCATCATTGGAGACATCAGAAGTTCTGGAACAGGGTCTTGAGCATCAGAAGCAAACAAATAAACCATGAGTGGGCCACAGCTAACTGTTTAAGGCTTTTCAGAGTTTATGAGATTCATCTTTCTGATATCTGGCAGGAATTGTTCAACTTTGTCCAGGAGGCACTGGAGGTTAACTTGTGTTAGTGTAAAATAGTTATGCTACAGCTTAATTTGGGATTGTGACACAAGTCAAGACACTACCTCATGCTTCTGACAGGGTACAAGAAATGAATTTTTAGGGGTCCAATTTTAACATGGTTGGGCACTGTGGCCAGCCCTTCATCCT
This sequence comes from Rhinatrema bivittatum, assembly GCF_901001135.1. NCBI lineage: Eukaryota > Metazoa > Chordata > Amphibia > Gymnophiona > Rhinatrematidae > Rhinatrema > Rhinatrema bivittatum. The sequence continues at coordinate 675,453,330 of NC_042615.1, forward strand.
GCTTCCACCCCTTACCCAATCCTGTGTAGGTCTTCACAGCAGTGGCTATAAAACCCTTTTCATTTCAGACAACACTCTTGTCTCTTCACTAGCTCCCTGGATTGTCTCTACTGTTTCTCACTCTCTTTCTGTGATTAAGGCAATTACATTACACAAGTGTTAATCCCTCAGGCTGCTGTAAAACAATCATGTAAACAGGTTTCCACCCAATCCAGACATTTCTGAACTTTGAAAAGGCTGAGAGAAGGGGGAATAATTACCTGTCTAAAGTAAACAAAGACTTTGATGGCCTCAAAGTTTTACCTGTCTAACCCAAGGGCAGTGGTGTTTTCCATTCAAAGTATCCTCTTTAAAGTTGCAGGGGACCATGGACTGGCAGTGATTCCAATGCCTTCAGACCATCTAACTCCTATACCTTTAAGGAGTTGATTCAGATCAGACATGGCTCTACTATAGGAGTGGCAGCCTAAGCCAAAAGTGAGAGGGCACAGGCACCAGAGTTCCATCCGTGCAACGCCTCTGCAGGGTACCCAAGTTAAAGGTGTCTGTGGGTAGATAGCAATGAGTAGAAGTTCATTCCCAAATGGGAATACTGTAGTGCCCTCCCCTGGGCACTACAGCATGGGAAGATCTGTGGTGTCAGCCCAGTGGCTCAGTAACAGTGTAAAGGGTTCCTAGTTCAATTCTCAGATCAGGTCTTCCATACCTCAAGTTTATTGGGGTTGGTGATGCTGAAAAGGCAACATTCATAGCCTTTGGAGGGGAAGAAGCCATGGTCATCATTAAGACTGACACTTGGTGACCAGAATTACAGCCCATGATATAAAGTCCCGTAAGGCATCCTGGTGAATGGCTTTCAGCCTCAGGTCTGCAATAATCAAATTAGAAACAGTGGGAGGATGGATCTAATAAAATAGGGGAAAATCCCCAGATAGCTGTGCATGAAGGCTCAATGGCGCCAGAATCCCAGCACTGGGTCCAATTGATTAGGAAGAAAAATGAAAAACTAGGCCAGAAAAACACAACACATTCTCCTCCCAAAAAAGATGTAGGAAACCATCTCAGGCATATAATATTTTCTTCAGTGTATAATGCCTTGGTTTTAATATATATGATTTTCTGTGTGAAAGTCTGCAAACAAATGTGAAATGAAAATTCTATGATGAAATGAATGAAACTAGCTGCTAAACGTGACTGGAGAAACAAGAGTACTGTACACATCAACATCTGAAGCCTTGTATGTGCTCCCTAGGTATTTTGCTTGGGTAACTTCCATGCATCAAATAACATTCATGGTATTTTAATATTAGCTGAAAACATTTTGGTGCCAGAACATCTTTAACCAATTAAATTTTCTGAGGTTTTTCAAATCAGTCTGACATTGCCAAGTGTGGCTTAATCCTGTGAAATTGGGTCAGATTTAAGAAAGTGAAACAGTAGTTTAAAATGTGCTTGATTTAATACTCGAATAGTACATCAAGAAGGTAGGCTGCCAGTGTTGCTGACAGAGCAACGCTGGGTGCTGGGAGTGTAATGAAATTCCTCCGTCTCCTGGCTTGGGTTTGGGAGTATTGGGGGTTTCTGGCTGGGTTGGGAGGGTGGGAAATGGGAGGGGCTTAGAACCATGTTCTTTGTTTTAATATCTGTGGAGGAGAGGTGGGGGCAGAATTAGGAGGGGAGACCAAGGCAGAAGCTTTTTCTGTAACATCAAAGGGATGGTTGGAAGGTGAGAGGATCCATGTGCTGCACATTTTCATTTATCTTTTTGTTGGAAAGGAGGTGGGATCCCTTGAGGAAGGGGGCTTTTTGACTTCCTGCATTACTTTCTAAACTTGGCAGCAGGGAAGGGGATCCCTTGGTAGGCTTTTGGCCCCACTGCCCCATGTTAACTTTTAAAAACAAGGGCAATATTCAACAAGTTCGACCAACTAACTTTAGACCTGTAATTTCTTCGACCAGACCTAATCAGGTAAATTTATTTAGCTAGTGCTGAATATCAGTGTTAGACTTATAAACTTAAACAGAATAAAGAAAACTTATTGTGTGGAAAACTCGTTACAGAAGATTCTTGCTTAAATTCCTCAAGGAAATAAAAATCCAGTCTTGAAATCTGCTGAAGTTGATCAATCTAGATATCTAATACTGACATGGTTCTATATTTCGAGGTTATCTATGCTTCAGGGTCTTGGTGTACTTCAAAGATCATCAAAAATATGATTTCATCCCCATACTAATTACATTGAAAATGGCTTATCATAGAGGGCTCATTTAAATACTGGAAGTCAGAACTGATGAAGTCCAAAGAAATGACTAGCAAACTATCAATCAAACAAAATATTCAGTGCTCAGAGCTATAAAAAAGACATTCCAGAAATGAATTATAAAATGTCTAAATAATCCATTGCAGTAATAAAAACAATTCATCTTCATCTTTCAGTGAGGATGGATAGCATTTAAATTAAAAATCCACTATTGTCCCTCAGGTTGAGTTTGTATTCATGTCTTTTGTGGTTTATAGGTATCTGTTCTAGCACTGCTCAATGTAATTAAGTAGACGAATGATTGTGAGCTATGCAATGCTCTACCATAGGAGTCAGGAGTATAAGAGTGTGAAGACAGCTCCTGTCTTCATGTCAATCAGGTTTTGATCTTGTGTTTAGTTCTACCTATATAAATTAAAGGGCATGTGCATTGTATAACATACACTACGAAAGATGCAGTCACTGATCTGTGATGGTACACAGTCTTGGTGTTGGGATGAACCCAACTAGATCCTGTTAAAGTAATGTCACAAAGAAAAGATGCACCACTAAGCTAATTATTGCCATTGATGGTACTATTGTCATGTGGCAGTGATATATTTGCCTGTAAAACTAGTTCTGACATTACGGATGTGAGCATATGCAATTAACGGTCTACTGTAGAACATGTGCCAATATTTGTATATGATTAATGCTATTGCTGCAGATCTATTAGAATATTGAAGGACACATGCTAAACAAAACATTCTTAGGTTATGTGTAATACAGCAATATGTCCCTATTTGCATACAAAACTCTGTGATATGCATTCTTAAAAATAGCATGGGGATAACCTCGCCCTGTAAATCTCTGAAATGTGTTTGAATCTTAAATTAAATGGTAGAAGAACATAAGGGTCTAATATGCAGAAACTGGCTTCAGAAAGTGACTGCTGAAGCTTCCTGGGAGCAAAGTGTAGAAAGGTGTTTCTGTCAATAGGCTTGCAAAATAAAGTGAGAACCAATGAGAACCAGTCTTATTGATGAATATATCCAAAAAAGAAAATAGATGCTGATGATAAGCCATGGTAAATTTAAGACGGCAATCCAATATATTGATCCAAGTCAGAAACAAAAACAATTCTCTTGTATGCCATGCCATACAAAAAATATCAACATATTGATGTGAATGCAAAACATCTTGAAAAAAGTCAGTGCCATACAAATAAGTGTCCTGAAAATGAGAAATGTATAGGTTGGCAACACTTTGGAGCCATAGAGGCATCTGTTGCTATGCCTTTGATTTGCATAAAAAACTGGACTCAAAACAAAAAAAAATCCTGCACAATGCCAGATATGTCAGCAATAAAATAAAATCAGTCAGAATATGAACTAGTTGTAGCCTCATACCAAGTGTATTTTGAATAATCAATAAAGCTGCAGCTGTTTGTATACAAAGAGTCAATATTAAGGGTAACTAGAAACATATCTTCTGTGACTTCTCCTATTCCACCCAAGATTCCTAGCATATGTGACAAATCTTGTACATAAGACCTGGCTGAGCAATAAAGAGATTACAATAAATATTCACAAATTTTGATAATGGTTCTAGTAGAGAACCGAACAAAGGGATTATAGTATGACTGGATGGATTGTCTCATGATATGTGCATTTTAGGAACCAAATAAAAAAAAGTGGAATACAAGATGGATGTAATGTACAATATACAACATCTTTCTTGGTCAAAAAGCCTGATAATTCTTCATCTTGAATCAGCTGAGAATACTGAATAGGACAGGAGGTATTACAGAGGATATGTTTCCAATTACCCTTGATGTTCTTCAAAGGACACCAATACCCTGAGAAGCAGAGACAACCTCGAAACATGGGACCATATTGGTATTAGATATCTAGATTCATCAACTTCAATGGATTTCAAAATCCTTGAGGAGTTTAAGCATTCATTTTCTGTAATGGGTTTTCTGCACAGACACATTTTCTTTATTCTGTTTAAGATGTTTTATTGCTATCACCTAAATTGAGCCTATGATTATACAATGGGTTTGAAGGGGAATGCTCTTTTTCCCATTTCACAGTAATATGAATGCTTTATATGTTTAAGAAGTTATTTTTATGATTTAATCATTATTCATACTTGATTTAAGCCAGTTTTGTAGTGATCAGTTTTGCTAGTTTTAGTACCTTCAATAATGCATCATGGGATGACAAGAAAGGGAAATGATGCAACTCTTGCATGAATTGAACACAGAAGGCAATGTCCTGGTAGTGGGGGATGTTGTGTCAAGTCGAATACTTGAGTAGTAAAGAAGGAAAATGCAGAGGGTTTACAATGGAGATTGATTGAACTTCCTGCTGATGTAGTCTAAGTGCTATGGTTAGTAACGAACTGCTGTTGTAAGCTGAAAGAAGCCTGTAATATAACTATATTTATTATGAACAATTCTGCAGGAAATTAGAGGCTGACTTGTTTGTGAAAAATAATGGTAATATAAGCCAGTGGTTTATTAAATTGCTCCTTTCCCTGCTGGCTAGGATAAATTAAAAGTCATGAGAGATAGCTCCTGACCATTTTTTTCTTTGTTAGTTACAAGGAATGCAAATGCCAAATGTTTTTTTTGAAAGTAATGTGCGGGCCCATGCCAAAATGCACGGAGCCTGTGAGTTACATGAAGCTGGGCCGTGCGCATGGCCACGCAACTGTCGCCTTTTTTTGACATCATTGGGGTTGGCTAGCCCCCTGGCCAACCCTGATGACAGTGGTACCTGGACAGGGTGGGCGCCAGCCTCTTTTGGCGGGCTTCCGCCAGCATGTCATCACGAGCGGCCGGCTCCCTGGCTGCTTCTGATGACGTGGCAGCATCGTTTAAAGGGCTCAGCATCTCACGGGACGGCCCCTTTTCTCTGGTGACCACATTCACGTCTGTTTCACTTCCCTGCAACTGGATTCTCTGCTTCATCGTGTCGGCCTCATTGTTCCTTCCCGACGCAAAGCTTCCCTTAACTTCTGCCTCCCCCTTTTCTCACCCTTGCATGCCCTTATTTAAAAAAAATAAAAAATAAAAATAAAAAATAAAAATAAAATATATATATATATATATAAATAAAAAGGAGGAAGTGCTACTTCTCGGCTGGGGTGGTTGGGTCATTGGTTGCCCCCCGCCCCCCCCCCCCCCCCACCACCATCATCACCGAGGGGGAGAGGGTGAGCTCTGTATTTTTGTTCAGAATCTCTGTGGATCTGGCACTAGATCCCTTGATCTTGAACACTTGGAGCCACTGGTTTGAATCTCGCTGCTCCTGACACTCAACAGCTCTTGCTTGGAGCAGGTAAGAGTTCTTAGCCATATATATAAAAAAAGAAAGAAGAACAGAGAAGAGGAGAGAGAAGAAGAAAAGAAGAGGATAGCAGGTAGGAAGGAATCCTTTTGCCACAAGGAGGCCATCTTGGAAACACGTGGAGGAGACGGCAGAGAGGTTCCCTACCCAGTGAGTAACAGGGTTTGCAAGGGCTTGAGGGGGAGGTTTCCCACACGTAGAGAGGGGACTGTTCTTTGGAGCGTGGTCAGCTCAATCAATCCGAGGGCCAGCGGGACCCAACACAGACTCTGCAAAGCAGGGCGAAGGGCAGGTCTTAGAAGGGTCCAAGGCAGTGCATGACTGATTGTGTGACACATGAGAGGGTCTGTCATGAAGCACCTCTGCTGACTGAGCTGACTGATGGTGGTAACTAGAGATGTGAATCGGAACCGGAATCGGTTCAGATTCCGGTTCCGATTCTCATCGTGATTTTTTTTTCGTCTGGCCCGATCGGGTTTTGTTTTTTTTTTTTTTTTTTATCGGCTGCGCCCGAGCCGATAAACAAAAAACCCACCTCGACCATTTAAAACTAATCCCTTAGCTTCCTCCACCCCCCCAAAACCTTTTACAGGTACCTGGTGGTCCAGTGGAGGTCACGGGAGCGATCTCCCGCTCTCGGGCCGACGGCTGCCAATAATAAAAATGGCGCCGATGGCCCTTTCCATGTGACAGGGTACCCGTGCCATTGGCTGGCCCCTCTCACATGGTAGGAGCACTGGATGACTTCCTGACGACAAGTTGCATAAACTGCGCAGCATCATGGATCAGGCCATGTGAGCCAAGAAGCTGACACTATGAGAGGTCCCGTCCATTTTGGGCTCCCTTAATTTTGCTTGCAGGGTGATTCCTATGGGAAGAGCGTTCTTGTGCAGGTTGTCAGCTGCCACGCCTGGGATACATCGCCCACACCACTTTATCAGAATATCCAAGCCTATGAGGGAGGACCTATGCATATGGTCTTCCTTTCTGAATGGTCAGAATGGTGTGTCCGTATGGCAGGAACCCCCGATATCCAGCTGCGACAGGAGGATAGGGATTTGGTTTATACTGCTTCAGGAGGATAGGGATTTGGTTTATACTGCTAAGGTGCATGGTGCGTGGTGCCTTGGCCCTTCTCTTGAGTTGAGGTGGGGTTGACAGCAAACATCACATTCCTCAAGCTATTCCCCATACTAGTAGTGTGGAAGGCAGGTTACGTGATAAGCATATTGTTTTCTGGTGTGATAATCAGGCCGTGGTTTATGTGCTGAACAAGCAGTTGGCAAAATGCCCCAGGGTAGCCGAGTTCTTGAGGCAGGCGGTGCTCAGTAGCCTGTGCATTAACACCATAATTAGAGCACATCACGGCCTGGAGCTTGCAAAGGCATGGCAGATTCTCTGTCTAGTGCTAAATGGACTTTATTTCAAAACCAGGTACCAGGGGCCGACGAGGCCGGAATCCAACCACTCTAGACCTGCTGCAACAATAGGTGGCTCCCACTACTTGGGATGCCTACTACAGGGGATATGCAAGAATATGCTCCTTCTTGAACCAGCACCAGACGACCTGACTGTGGTATCTGTATCCAGGACAAAGAACGACAGGTTGTCTAGGGGTGCAGTTATGAAACAGTTGGTAGGGCTTGCCTTCTTTATGGAGCTCAGGGTTGAGGAGACCCTACAAAGGGATTTCTGGTAAAAAAAAGATGATGAAGGGTTGGGCCAGGAAAATTGGGACAAAAAAAGGATGGTTTGCTGGTAAAATTGTGTATTGTGTACAATTGTGGTATGTTTTGTGTGACATATGTGACCCAGAATTCGAAACCTGCCTATTTCGCCTTGTCTTTTCACTCGCCTTCTTTGGTGCATTGCATATAAGTGGCAGCCTCTAAGAGGGATGAAGGGGGTATGGACATTGTTATTAAGAATGTGAAAAAATCAGGTCATATATTGAGCATACTCATCCCAAGGTCAAAAACTGATCAAATGGGTCAGGGCGCAACATTGGCACTCAGATGGCTTGGTAATCAGGTGACGTGCCCGGTCACAAATTTACAGGCATTCCTCACTGTGCGGCCAACCAGGGGGCCCATTTGCTTGTCCACAAGGATCAAGTCCCTCTTTCAAGGTACCAATTTTCGGCAGTCTTAAAGCTGGCCCTGGGCAGGGTAGGATTGGATGTGGGCAATTTTGGGACCCACTCTTTCCGAATCGGGGCTGCCACCAGCACAGCCCAGGCCAGGTTGGGTAAAGAGGCGATACAACGGATAGGCAGGTGGCGTTCCTCTGCAGTGAACTCATATGTCAGGTTAGATCAGACTCACTTTTCTCTTCATAGCACCTAACATAAAAAATGTTTCTCTTGCATTTAGAGGCACCTCCTAAGCTGGTACAGGTTTGGATCGTGGGACATTCCTTCATTTACTGGGCAGCCAGGAGGGTCTGGGAGCGCAGATATGGACCACATTTGGGGCTGGCTGCCCGAGGGGTGCGCGTCACATGGATGGGGAAGTGTGGAATGTGCTGGGGCCAGCTTCAACCTAGGCTATGGGCCAAGAGGGATTCCACAGCCGCCCCAAACATCATAATTGTGCACCTTGGGGTTAATGATCTTGGGGTTATGTTTTGCATACAATTGTTGCAGCAGGTAAGAAAGGACCTCTTTGAGTTAAGTTTGTGGTTCCCGGGAGTGTGCACTGTTTGGTCGGATATTATCCCTCGTATAAAATTGAACAATCAGAAGTTATGGGGGTGGAGGCTGAGGAAGTTAAACAGACAGATTGGGGTATGGATGGGGTATATAAGGGGACGGCAAATCCTGCATGAGTGGGCTAACGCCATTTGCGAGTAGTTGTACAGGCAGGACAAAATTCATTTGTCTGACATCAGTTATGACCTATTTATCAAAGATTTACAGGAGGACACTGAGTCAGTTTTGGTTTTGTTTTTTTTTAAACGGACATGGGGACAGCCACAGCTGATACTGGTATTGGGGAGCATAGTCACTGTCTCATGCCTGTGGTGGGTACCCGGGCCGAAGACGGGTCAGCCGCGGGGCTGAAGAGAAGGCATTGTCGCCTGAAAGGGTGGGTACCATGCCCGGTATGTTTGGCCCTTCTTGCTGGAGTGACATTTACAAATAATCCTTGTAACATGTAGGCACATAGGAGGATCATTATGCAATCATTTGGCAGCCAAGGGAGGGAAGCTGGAGTCATCTGACAGTCCAAAACAAAAGGAAATTATCAGGTAAGTAGTAATTTCTCATTTCTTAGCATCCAGTCATTTGAATCCAGAACAAGTGGGATGTACCCAAACTACTCCCGAATAGGATGGGGGGCTGCCCATGGTCCAGTCAAAATCACACGTGCAAAGGCTGCGTCCTCCCGGGTTTGCACATCCAGACGATAATACCTGGAAACTTGTGTAAGGAGGACCTTACACACGCATATGTCGACGGGAGACAACAAACTAACTTCTGCCCATGACACTGCCTGAGTCTGAGTGCAATGGGCCTACATCTGACTAATGACTTCCCAGCATCCACGTATGTGGTCATGACTAGCTTCCTGACCAGAGATGGCAGGGAGACGGACTGGTTCATTTGAAACTCAGAGACTATGTTCGGTAAAAAGAGAAACGGTTTCTGGCAAGACAAAGCCTGCAGCTTGGAAAACCTACATCCAGAACAATTTGCCACAAGGAACACTTGTCGAGGTCAGAAACCGCAAGGACAGAGTACATAGCGGTCAAAACGTAGGGCCAACCAAAAACTCTAAAACCAAATTGAGACTCCATAGGGGCACCAGAAACGTAAAGGAGAATGAAGATGTTCCAATCCTTTCAGAAAATGAACCACATCAGAATGAGCTGAAAAGGATCCACCATTGACCGGACTCCTGAAACAGGTGAAAGAAGTTACTTGTACCCTTATGGAATAAAGGGCCAAGCTTTTATTCAAGCCATCCTGAAATAATTCCAAAATGAACAGTATCTTGACCAAACAAGGAAGAGTACTGCAATTCTCACACCAGGCCTCAAACACTCTCCAAATCGGCACATAGGCAAAGGAAGGAGACTTTTCTAGCTTTTAGCAAGGCGGAGATCACTGTCACAGAATATCCACATTTCAGCAAGCGAACCCTGTCAAGGACCATATATCATGACAAAATCAAGTCAGAACTTTGTGAAGGACATAAGAACATAAGAAATTGCCATGCTGGGTCAGACCAAGGGTCCATCAAGCCCAGCATCCTGTTTCCAACAGAGGCCAAAACCAGGCCACAAGAACCTGGCAATTACCCAATCACTAAGAAGATCCCATGCTACTGATGCAATTAATAGCAGTGGCTATTCCCTAAGTAAAATTGATTAATGGTCATTAATGGACTTCTCCTCCAAGAACTTATCCAAACCTTTTTTGAACCCAGCTACACTAACTGCACTAACCACCTCCTCTGGCAACAATTCCAGAGCTTTATTGTGCGTTGATTGAAAAAGAATTTTCTCCGATTAGTCTTAAATGTGCTACTTGCTAACTTCATGGAATGCCCCCTAGTCCTTCTATTATTCGAAAGTGAAAATAACCGAGTCACATATACTCGTTTAAGACCTCTCATGACCTTAAAGACCTCTATCATATCCCCCCTCAGCCGTCTCTTCTCCAAGCTGAACAGCCCTAACCTCTTCAGCCTTTCCTCCTAGGGAAGCTGTTCCATCCCCTTTATCATTTTGGTTGCCCTTCTCTGTACCTTCTCCATCGCAACTATATCTTTTTTGAGATGCGGCAACCAGAATTGTACACAGTATTCAAGGTGTGGTCTCACCATGGAGCGATATAGAGGCATTATGACATTTTCCGTTCTATTAACCATTCCCTTCCTAATAATTCCTAATATTCTATTTGCTTTTTTGACTGCTGCAGCACACTGAGCCAACGATTTTAAAGTATTATCCACTATGATGCCTAGATCTTTTTCCTGGGTGGTAGCTCCTAATATGGAATCTAACATCTTGTAACTACAGTAACGGTTATTTTTCCCTATATGCAACACCTTGCACTTGTCCACATTAAATTTCATCTGCCATTTGGATGCCCAATCTTCAAGTCTTGCAAGGTCCTCCTGCAATGTATCACAGTCTGCTTGTGATTTAACAACTCTGAATAATTTTGTATCATCTGCAAATCTGATAACCTCACTCGTCGTATTCCTTTACAGATCATTTATATATATATTGAAAAGCACCGGTCCAAGTACAGATCCCTGAGGTACTCCACTGAGGTACTCCACTGAGAAAATTGACCATTTAATCCTACTCTCTGTTTCCTGTCTTTTAACCAGCTTGTAATCCACGAAAGGACATCACCTCCTATCCCATGACTTTTTAGTTTTCGTAGAAGCCTCTCATGAGGGACTTTGTCAAACACCTTCTGAAAATCCAAATACACTACATCTACCGGTTCCCCTTTATCCACATGTTTATTAACCCCTTCAAAAAAATGAAGCAGATTTGTTAGGCAAGACTTCCCTTGGGTAAATCCATGTTGACTATGTTCCATTAAATCGTGTCTTTCTATATGCTTTACAATTTTTTTCTTGAGAATAGTTTCCACTATTTTTCCCAGCACTGAAGTCAGGCTCACTGGTCCATAGTTACCTGGATCGCCCCTGGAGCTTTTTTTTTTAAATATTGGGGTTACATTGGCCACCCTCCAGTCTTCAGGTACAATGGATGATTTTAATGATAGGTTACAAATTTTAACTAATAGATCAGAAATTTCATTTTTGAGTTCATTCAGAACCCTAGGATGCATACCATCCGGTCCAGGTGACTTGCTACTCTTTAGTTTGTCAATCTGGCCTACTCCATCTTCCAGGTTCACAGTGATTTCGTTCAGTTCATCTGACTCATCACCCCTGAAAACCATCTCCGGACTGGTATCTCCCCAACAACCTCATTAGTAAACACGGAGGCAAAGAATTCATTTAGTCTTTCTGCAATGGCCTTATCTTCCCTAAGAGCCCCTTTAACCCCTCTGTCATCTAATGGTCCAACTGACTCCCTCACAGGTTTCTTGCTTTGGATATATTTTAAAAAGTTTTTATTATGAGTTTTTGCCTCTATGGCCAATTTCATTTCAAATTCTCTCTTCGCCTGTCTTATCAATGTTTTACAAATAGCTTGACAATGCTTATGTTTTATCCTATTTTCTTCAGATGGATCCTTCTTTCAAATTTTGAAGGATTTTTTTTGGCTAAAATAGCCTCTTTCACCTCACCTTTTAACCATGACGGTAATCATTTTGCTTTCCTTCCACTTTTTTTAATGCGCGGAATACATATGGACTGCACCTCTAGGATTGTATTTTTAAACAATGTCCATGCCTGTTGAACACTTTTCACCTTTGCAGCTGCACCTTTCAGTTTTTTTCTAACTATTTTTCTCATTTTATCAAAGTTTCCCTTTTTAAAATTTAGTGTTAGAGCTGCAGATTTACTTATTGTCTCCCTTCCAGTTATTAGTTTAAATTTGATCATGTTATGATCACTGTTGCCTAGTGGCCCCACCACCGTTACTTCTCTCACCAAATCTTGCGTTCCACTAAGAATTAAATCTAAAATAGCTCCCTCTCTTGTTGGTTCCTGAACCAATTGCTCCATGAAGCAATCATTTATTACATCCAGAAACTTTATGTCTCTAGCAAGTCCTGATGATACATTTACCCAGTCAATATTGGGGTAATTGAAATCTTCCATTATTATTGCACTGTCAAATTGGTTTGCTTCCCTGATTTCTCTTAGCATTTCATCATCTGTCTGACCATTTTGTCCAGGTGGACGGTAGTATACTCCTATCACTATACTCTTACCCAACACACATTGGATTTCTACCCATATAGATTCTACTGAGCATTTAGTCTCTTATATGATCTTTATCCTGTTGGACTCTATATCCTGTTGGACTCTCTACCCTCCCGGACATAAAGTGCCACACCCCCACCAAGTTGATCCTTCCTATCATTGCGATATAATTTGTACCCTGATATAGCACTGTCCCATTGGTTATCCTCCTTTCACCAAGTCTCTGTGATGCCAATTATGTTAATCTCATCATTTGCTGCTATACACTCTAACTCTCCCATCTTACTACTTAGACTTCTGGCATTGGCATACAGACATTTCAAAGTGTGTTTTTTGCTTGTTTTAACAACCTGCTTTTCAGTTGTTTGGGATAATTCGGACATCATTAGCTTTGGTGATTTTTTACATATAGCTATATGAACTATGTTTGCATTTAACATAGAAACATAGAAACATAGAATCATAGAAATGACGGCAGAAGAAGACCAAACGGCCCATCCAGTCTGCCCAGCAAGCTTCACATTTTTTTCTCATACTTATCTGTTTCTCTTAGCTCTTTGGTTCTATTTCCCTTCCACCCCCACCATTAATGTAGAGAGCAGTGATGGAGCTGCAACCAAGTGAAATATCAAGCTTGATTAGTTATGGGTGGTAGGGGAAGTAACCGCCGCAATAAGCAAGCTACACCCATGCTTATTTGTTTTACCCAGACTGTGTTATTCAGCCCTTATTGGTTGTTTTTCTTCTCCCCTGCCGTTGAAGCAGGGAGCTATGCTGGATATGCGTGTAGTATTAGTTTTTCTTCTCCCCTGCTGTTGAAGCAGAGAGCTATGCTGGATATGCGTGAAGTATCAGTTTTTCTTCTCCCCTGCCGTTGAAGCAGGATATGCATTGAAAGTGAAGTATCAGGCTTATTTGGTTTGGGGTAGTAACCGCCGTAACAAGCCAGCTACTCCCCACTTTGTGAGTGCGAATCCTTTTTTCTTCTCCCCTGCTGCTGAAGCAGAGAGCTATGCTGGATATGCGTGAAGTATCAGTTTTTCTTCTCCCCTGCCGTTGAAGCAGAGAGCTATGCTGGATATGCGTGAAGTATCAGTTTTTCTTCTCCCCTGCCGTTGAAGCAGAGAGCTATGTTGGATATGCGTGAAGTATCAGTTTTTCTTCTCCCCTGCTGTTGAAGCAGGGAGCTATGCTGGATATGCGTGAAGTATCAGTTTTTCTTCTCCCCTGCCGTTGAAGCAGAGAGCTATGCTGGATATGCGTGAAGTATCAGTTTTTCTTCTCCCCTGTCGTTGAAGCAGAGAGCTATGCTGGATATGCGTGAAGTATCAGTTTTTCTTCTCCTCTGCCGTTGAAGCAGAGAGCTATGCTGGATATGCATTGAAAGTGAAGTATCAGGCTTATTTGGTTTGGGGTAGTAACCGCCGTAACAAGCCAGCTACTCCCCACTTTGTGAGGGCGAATCCTTTTTTCCACATTTCCTCTTGCTGTTGTAGCTTAGAGCGATGTTGGAGTCACAGTAACCATGTGTATGTTTATTGAATAAGGGTATTATCTCCAGGCAGTAGCTGTCATTCTGGCGAGCCACCCACTCTTTATTGACGGCCTCTTGATTTTATGGATCCACAGTGTTTATCCCACGCCCCTTTGAAGTCCTTCACAGTTCTGGTCTTTACCACTTCCTTCGGAAGGGCATTCCAGGCATCCACCACCCTCTCCGTGAAGAAATACTTCCTGACATTGGTTCTGAATCTTTCTCCCTGGAGCTTCAAATCGTGACCCCTGGTTCTGCTGATTTTTTTCCTATGGAAAAGGTTTGTCGTCGTCTTTGGATCATTAAAACCTTTCAAGTATCTGAAAGTCTGTATCATATCACCTCTGCTCCTCCTTTCCTCCAGGGTGTACATATTTAGATTCTTCAATCTCTCCTCATAAGTCATTTGATGAAGACCTTCCACCTTTTTGGTCACCCTTCTCTGGACCGCCTCCATCTTGTCTCTGTCTCTTCGGAGATACGGTCTCCAGAACTGAACACAATACTCCAGGTGAGGTCTCACCAAGGACCTGTACAAGGGGATAATCACTTCCCTTTTCTTACTCGATATTCCTCTCTCTATGCAGCCCAGCATTCTTCTGGCTTTAGCTATCGCCTTGTCACATTGTTTCGCCGACTTCAGATCATTAGACACCATCACCCCAAGGTCTCTCTCCTGCTCCGTGCACATCAGCCTTTCTCCCCCCATCGAATACAGTTCATTCGGATTTCCACTCCCCATATGCATGACTTTGCACTTCTTGGCATTGAATGTCAGCTGCCATGTCTTCGACCACTCTTCCATCTTCCTTAAATCCCGTCTCATTCTCTCCACTCCTTCCGGCGTGTCCACTCTGTTGCAGATCTTAGTGTCATCCGCAAAAAGACATACCTTACCTTCTATCCCTTCCGCAATGTCGCTCACAAAGATATTGAAAAGGACCAGTCCCAACACCGATCCCTGCGGTACACCACTTAAAACCGCTCTCTCTTCAGAGAGAGTTCCATTTACCATCACACATTGTCTTCTGTCCGTCAACCAGTTTGCAATCCAGGCCACCACCTCGGCACTCACTCCTAAGCTTCTCATTTTATTCACCAGTCTCCTGTGCGGGACAGTGTCAAAAGCTTTGCTGAAATCCAAGTAGATGACATCGAGTGCTCTTCCTCGATCCAATTCCTTGGTTACCCAGTCAAAAAAGTCAATCAGATTTGTCTGACAGGATCTTCCAATGGTGAATCCATGCTGCCTCTGGTCCAGCAATTCTCTCGACTGTAGATAGTTCACTATTCTCTCTTTCAACAGTGACTCCATTACTTTTCCCACCACCGAAGTGAGGCTAACCGGTCTGTAGTTACCAGCCTCTTCTCTGTTCCCACTCTTGTGAAGCGGGACCACCACCGCTCTCCTCCAATCATTCGGCACCACTCCCGTTTCTAGGGATCTATTGAATAGGTCACACAGCGGACCTGCCAGCACATCTCTGAGCTCCCTCAGTATTCTGGGATGAACTTCATCAGGCCCCCATGGCTTTGTCCACTTTCAGTTTCACCAGCTCTTCCCATACATTTTCTACTGTAAATGGAGTTACATCTACTCCATTCCCCTCCAGTTTCTTGTTAACTAGTGTCGGTCCTTCTCCAGGGTCCTCTTTAGTGAACACAGAACTGAAGTATTCATTTAATATTTCTGCCATTTCTTCATCTCTCTCCACACATTGATCCTTTCCACCTTTCAATTTCACTATACCACTTTGAACTTTTCTCTTTTCACTGATATATCTGAAAAATGTTTTGTTACCACTCTTCACCTCTTTGGCAATCCTCTCTTCCGAACCTCTCTGTTGGGATGCCCTAACTCTCCTGTTTCATTAGTATCCTTCAAGGATACATTTCTCCGAACCATGCACTGCTGAGTGACTGTCTGCTTTCCCCCTTGTTCTAGTTTAAAAGCTGCTCTATCTCCTTTTTGAAAGTTAGTGCCAGCAGCTTGGTTCCACTCTGGTTAAGGTGTAGCCCGTCCTTTCGGAAAAGTCTCCCCTTTCCCCAAAAGTTTCCCCAGTTCCTTACAAAGCTGAATCCCTCTTCCCTGCACCATCGTCTCATCCATGCATCTGGAGCTCTTCCTGCCTCTGGGGACCTGCACGTGGAACAGGAAGCATTTCAGAGAATGCCACCCTGGAGGTTCTGAATTTCAGCTTCCTACCTAAAATCCTAAATTTGGCTTCCAGAACCTCTCTCCCACATTTTCCTATGTCGTTGGTGCCCACATGTACCACGACAACCGGCTCCTCCCCAGCACTGTCTATAATCCTATCTAGGTGACGCGTGAGGTCTGCCACCTTCGCACCAGGCAGGCAAGTTACCAGGCGGTCTTCACGCCCACCAGCCACTCTGCTATCTACATTTCTAATAATCGAATCACCAACTATGATGGCCGGCCTAACCCTTCCCTCCTGGGCAGTAGCCCTGGGAGATTTGTCCTCAGTGCGAGAGGACAATACATCACCTGGAGAGCAGGTCCTTACTACAGGATCACTTCCTGCTACACCAGGGTGATGTTCTCTTATTGGGAGACCTTTCTGATCCAAGGCAGCACTGGGGCTGCCAGAATGGATTTGGGACTTGGCTACTATGTCCCTGAAGGTCTCGTCAATGTACTTCTCTGTCTCCCTCAGCTCCTCCAAGTCTGCTACTCTAACCTCCAGAGATCGGACTTGTTCCCTGAGAGCCAGGAGCTCTTTGCACTGAGTGCACACATATAATCTCTCACCGGCGGGTAAAAAATCATACATGTGACACTCAAGGACAGGCCCCTGTTGTAACAGGTTCCTGTGCACCAGAAGTATTGGAGACAAATCTATCAGGAGCCTTCTCAGATATGCATGCCACAGTCTCCTGGGCCAATCTGGAGTAACCAAGAATGCTAGCCCTCTGTGGCGTTCGATCCTTCAAATCAATCTGCCCAACATGGGCCATGGAGAAAAGGCATACAGCAACTTGTCTTCTGGCCACTCCTGCACTAGGGCATCTATCCCAAATGACCTCAGATCTCTTCTGCGGCTGAAGAATCGTGAAACTTACGCAGTGTGCAAAGTCGCCAATAGGTCCAGGAATAGGAGACCCCAGTGATCCCTAATCAGCCAAAACTCCTCCTCTGACAATGCCCACTCTACTGGGTCCAGACTTTTCCTGCTGAGAAAGTCTGCTCTTAAGTTGTCTTCCCTGCGATGTGCGAGGCTGAGATCATCTGGAGATGCACCTTTTCCCATTCCATCAGATGATCTATTTCCTGCGACACTTTCTGGCTTTTGGTACTTCCCTGCTGATTGATTTAAGCCACAGTATTTGCATTGTCCGACATTAGGCGGACCGACGACCCTGCAGTTTTGCCAACTAACTGTAAACATACCAACCGGACCGCCCTAGCCTCCAGGTGATTGATGTTCCAGAAAGATTCTCTGCACTCCAGCGCCCTTGCGCCATCAGCTCCCAACTGTGAGCTCCTCAACCAAGGAGACTCGCTTCCGTTGTCAGGAATAGCCAGTCCGGAGGGGATAGTGAAACTCTCTTCTGTAGATGATCCGCCTGCAGCCACCACTGCAGTTGGAGAAGACCTCCATTAGCAGGTGGAGCCGAATCAAATAGTCCTAAGACTATGGATTCCACAAAGACAGCAGGGGATGCTGAAGAGGACGCATATGCGCCCTCACCCACTGCACCACTTCCAGGGTCTCTGCCATTAAGCTAGCAACTTCTGGATTTGAGCTTCTGGCAGGAACACCTTGGCCTGCTTCGTGTCAAACTGAACCCCCAGGTATTCCAGCAACTGAGTAGGCTGAAGACTACTCTTTGCTAGGTTCACCACCTGGCTGAGCTTCCACAAAAGGGAAATCACCTTGCGAATCACCAGGCAGCTCTCTTCCAGGGACTTGGAGCGAATTAGCCAGTCATCCAAATACGGGTATACTAGGAGTCCATCCTTTCTCAACTCTGCCACAACTACCACCATTACCGTGGAAAAGGTTCTGGGAGTGGTGGTCACACCAAGGGCAGCGCCTGAAACTGAAAGTGGTGTCCCAGAACTACGAATTGCAGGAAGCGTTTATATTCTAGTTGGTTGGGAATGTGGAGATATGCCTCTGACAGATCCAGAGGGGTAAGAAATTCCAACTGCATGGCCATTATCACCGAGCACAATGTCTTCATGCAAAAATGCTTCACTCGCAGATGACTGACACCTTTGAGGTCCAGGATGGGATGAAAAGAGCCCTCCTTCCTTGGTATAATGAAATAATGGAAAATTTCCCCGTATTTAATTGAGACATGGCACTGGGACCACAGCCCTCATACTGAGGAGCCTTGCTAATGCAGTTTCCACTGCCAGTTTTTTTTTTTTGTTTTGTGGTGAGTAGCTGGGAGACACCATGAACACGTCCCGAGGAACAATGTGAAACCCCAGCACATATTCTTATTTATTTATTTATTTATTTATTGTTTTTGTTATACCGAGTTTCATGACATGCATCACATCAACCCGGTTTACAATTAACAGAGTGTGTAAAGCATAACGTAACGTAAACAATGTTCTCAATAAACGTAAACAATGTTCTCAATAAGAACCTTGAACTTTAGATATAGTGGATCAGATAGAGGATGTGAGAAAGTTACAATAAAATAGGGAAATTAACTTGGAGCTGGAAGAGGGGAGAGATAGAACCGAGCAATATTTACATTTCAGCCTATTAATGTAATAGAGTAGCAGAGTGAGTAAATAAAATATGTGAGTAACTGAGGCAGTACATCACTATGAAACGGTACTTAAATAATCAAATGTATAAATACATTTCAGCCTATTAATGTAATAGAGTAGCAGAGTGAGTAAATAAAATATGCGAGTAACTGAGGCAGTACATCACTATGAAGTGGTACATAAATAATCAAATGCATAAATACGACAATGGTATGATAAAAGCACCGCAGGTATTGATAAGTGTCAATTTAAAGTTGGTTAATTCGTATTTAGGTCCAGTTATTGGATAATGGTTTGTGCTATTGAGTGGAGGTTTTATTCAAAGCTTGGAAATGCTTTTCTGAAAAGCCAAGTTTTTAGTCTTTTCCTAAATGTTAGAGAGCATGGCTCCTGTCTCAAATCTGGTGGGATAGAATTCCAGAGAGTTGGACCTGCTGAAGAGAAGGCTCTGAGACTCAATGATTTATGTTGGTAGGTTTTGGCCTTTGGAATTTGGAGTGACTCTTTGTAGTATTCCCTGATGGGCCTGGCGGAAGTGTGTTTTTTAAGCGGTATTTGTAGGTCGAGGTGCGTGTGTTGGTTAATAGTTTTGTATATGATGTTGATGGTTTTGTACATGATTCTGTAGTGGATCGGTAGCCAATGGAGGTTTTTGAGGATAGGTGAAATGTGGTCCATTTTCCTGGAGTTTGTAAGGACTCTGGCTGCAGAGTTCTGAACCATTTGTAGAGGTTTGGTGTAAGAAGCTGGGAGGCCTAGTAGTAATGAGTTGCAATAATCTAATTTGGAAAAGATTATTGCTTGCAGTATTGTTCTAAAGTCCTGGGCATGGAAAAGTGGTTTAATTCTTTTCAGAATATGTAATTTGTAGAAGCAGTCCCTGGTGGTTTGGTTAATGAATGGTTTGAGGTTGAGTCGATTGTCCAGTATGGCTCCTAAATCTCTTACGTGGGCTGTTTGAAGGAGTGTGGGTGGTTTTGGGAGTGTGTTATTGTTTTCCGGTGATATGATCAGGAATTCTGTTTTAGAAGCATTAAGTACAAGGTTTAGACTGTTAAGGAGAAGTTTAATTTCTAATAAGCAACTGTCCCAGAATTCCATTGTTTTTGATATTGATTCTTCTATGGGGATCACGATCTGTACGTCGTCTGCGAATAGGAAGTGTTTCAGGCTTAATTTTGTGAGAAGTTGACATAGTGGTAGGAGGTAGACATTGAATAACGTGGGTGAAAGTGATGAACCCTGCGGTACCCCTCTATTGGAATGGTGGTATTGGGATTCTTTATTGTGAACTTTGACTCTATATCCTCTATTTTCTAGAAATGTTTTGAACCAGTTTAGTGTGGCACCTGTTAAACCAATGTTTGCCAGCAGTTGTAGAAGTAGGGCGTGGTTGACGGTGTCGAAGGCTGCCGAAAAGTCAAGGAGGATTAGTAAATATGCTTGACCTTTATCAATTCCAGAGAGGAGGAAGTCCGTGAGTGAGAGTAGTAGCGTTTCAGTGCTTGCGGATTTGCGAAAACCATATTGGTTTGGGGACAGAATACTGTGGTCCTCCAGGTAGTTGGATAGTTGGGTGTTTACCAATTTTTCCATGATTTTCGCTATGAATGGGAGGTTGGAAATAGGGCGGAAGTTGTTGGGATCACATGCATTTAGATTTGGTTTTTTTAACAGTGGCTTGATTGAGGCAGTTTTTAGGTCATCAGGGTAGATACCATGTGATAGAGAGCAGTTTATGATATCTGCTAGGGTTTTTGCTATTGTGTCCGGGATGAGAAGGAGCATTTTGGATGGGATTTGATCAAATGGGTGAGATGATGGTTTCATTCTTTTTAACACCGTTAGTATCTCTGTGATTGTGATGGGTTCGAAGGCAATAAGCTGGATCTCTTTGTTTTGGGGGAAGTATGTGTTATCTGGAGAAGTAGTGTTTGGAGACAACTGATTAAGGAGATCCGATATTTTTTTGTTGAAATGAAGAGCCAGTTCGTCTGCTTTAGTCTGGGCTTGTTCTGGTGGGATATCTGGAGTGATCGGTTTAGTGAGGCTGGAAACGAAAGCGAATAGAGCTTTTGAGTCAAAGCTGAGATGATGAACCTTCCGGGCATAATAGTCTCTTTTGGTTTTCAAAGTGGTACTTTTGTATAGATGAAGTGATCGTTTGTAGTCAGAGAGTGAGGCCGGTGAAGGGGCTTTGCGCCATTTTCTTTCTTTTTGGCGAAGTATTTGTTTGAGCTTTCGTAGTTCATCGTTAAACCAGGGTTGTCGTTTGGATGCATTGGAAGACCTTATTTTGGTTGTCAGTGGGCAGAGAGTGTTTGCAATAGATTTTGTTAATTTGGACCAGGATTGGAGGGCAGAGTTGGGTGTAGAGACATCAATGAGTGGTAGATCAGAGGTTAGAAGTTTGCTGAGGTGTTCTGAGGAGCAAGGTTTTCTGTATTGGAAAGAGGGTCTTGAGTTGAGGTTGGAGTCTGATCGAGGTATAGAAAAGCTGGTGGAGATTAGAGAGTGATCTGACCATGGAACTTTTTTACAATTTGGTTGTTTTGTAAGAGAAATACTGGCATTTGTAAAGAGGAGATCGAGCGTGTGACCTGCTTTGTGAGTAGGTTTGTTGATTTGTTGATTAAAACCCATAGCTGACAGTGCGGTGAGGAAAGCTTCACAGTTTGTTGAGAGGGGGACTTTGTCAACATGTAAGTTGAAGTCGCCCAGGATTATAGCCGGGGAGTCAAGATTAAGATGTAAAGTTATGATTTCAATGATAGGTGAGGGGTCTGACTCTAGTAGGCCTGGAGGTGCATAGACCAGAAGGATTTGTAGATGTTCTGACTTGAACAATCCTAGTTCTAGTTTGGTAGTTGTGTTGATAGGGTGGTGTGTGAACCTTAAAGATTTTTTTGCAGCGAGGAATATACCCCCTCCTCTTTTTTTTTGTCTTGGAATGGAGAAGAAATCATACGTCTGTGTTGGTAGTTGGTTAATGAGTGTGATGTCTGTGGATTTGAGCCATGTTTCTGTTATGGCGCAACAATCTGGGGTTGTGTCCTGCAGTATGTCGTTGAGTAAAAGAGTTTTGTTGGTGAGTGATTGGGCATTGAATAGGATTATGGTGAATAGGGTGAGACCTAGGAACTGTGTTGTGGGGGAAATTATGATTGGGGTGAGTGATTTGTAGGTGTGTGGGCGGTAGTGCATTGTTGTTGGAGACTGGATGAGTTCTGGTGGGGACTGGATGAGTACTGCTTAAGCCTGGATGTGCTGGAGACTGGATGAGTGCTGCTGGAGACTGGATGTGCTGGAGACTGGATGAGTGCTGCTGGAGACTGGATGTGCTGGAGACTGGATGAGTGCTGCTGGAGACTGGATGAGTGCTGCTTAAGCCTGGATGATCTGGAGACTGGATGAGTGCTGCTGGAGACTGGATGTGTGCTGTTTAAGCCTGGACGTGCTGGAGACTGGATGAGTGCTGCTGGAGACTGGATGAGTGCTGCTTAAGCCTGGATGATCTGGAGACTGGATGAGTGCTGCTGGAGACTGGATGAGTGCTGTTTAAGCCTGGATGATCTGGAGACTGGATGAGTGCTGCTGGAGACTGGATGAGTGCTGTTTAAGCCTGGATGATCTGGAGACTGGATGAGTGCTGCTGGAGACTGGATGAGTGCTGTTTAAGCCTGGATGATCTGGAGACTGGATGAGTGCTGCTGGAGACTGGATGAGTGCTGTTTAAGCCTGGATGATCTGGAGACTGGATGAGTGCTGCTGGAGACTGGATGAGTGCTGTTTAAGCCTGGATGTGCTGGAGACTGGATGAGTGCTGCTAAAGTGCTAGAGTGCTGCTAGAGATTGAATTGGTGGATAAGTGGTCGCTGTATGAATAGATAGGGGAGAGTAGCGGCTCTGGGACGCTCCAAGGGGCGCGCTAAGGGGCAAGCCCCTTAGGTCGCGCTCCTTCGGGCACGCGACGCCTCCGAGATGCGCCTCAGTTTAAAGGGGGCAGTAGCCGCCCTCTGATAGGCCTGATGCCTGCTTAGGGGCGCGGCTCACTCACCACGTTGCGTTTTGGTTTCGTTTTCTTTTTATTTATAAATCCTTGCCTCCGGTCTCTCCTGCACGGCTCGAGATGGCTGGTGAGCAGGCTCTTGCCCCGGATGGGCCGCGCCGATCGCGCAAGCCTCGGCAGGGAGGAGGAAGCGGTTGGGTGCGGGTGAGCGCCGGTCTGTGGGCCGCCGAAATGGACGCCGCCGAGATGCGCCTCAGTTTAAAGGGGGCAGTAGCCGCCCTCTGATAGGCCTGATGCCTGCTTAGGGGCGCGGCTCACTCACCACGTTGCGTTTTGGTTTCGTTTTGTTCTCACATCACATATTCTTCTCACATCACCTCCAGGACCCACTGATCAGATGTGATTTCGACCCACCTCTGATAAAAGAGAGAGAAGTGTCCTCCTTATTTCCAGGGGTGGGTCAGCAAACCTTCACTGGGAAGCTTGGGAGGTTCCACTATCCGAGCCTGCACCTCTTCTGGATTGTCGGCGACGAAATGACTGAGACCCACTGAAGGGTTGCATCCTCTGAAGGTCGCTCCTCTATAGGTTCGAAAACATGCCCTCTCATGCGAAGGGAGCAATACTCCTGATTTTTATCCTCCAACAAACGAGGAACTGGAGATTCACCCCACTTACTGGCAAGTTTCCCCAACTCACAATCAAACAAAAGTGAGCCGTTAAGGGGCAATTTGGTGAGGTTAGCCTTGGTGGTTGCATCAGACAACCAATTTATCAACCATAAATGATGCCTGGCCACTACTATCAAAGCCACACCTCTAGCTGAAGTGCGGACCAAATCACAGCCCAAGTCCATCAAAAAGGCAGCAGCTGGTTCCACAACTGCCCTGAAGTTTACCCCAGAGTCATCAACATCCTGGGAGAGACACAAACAAGAGTGAGCCACCAAGGAACAACAAGAAACAATCTGCAAGATAATTGCCACTGCTTCAAATGATCACTTAAGGATAGTCTCAATCTTTTTAGCATGATCATCCTTCAAGGCTGCTTCTCCTTCCACAGGAATAGTGATCCGCTTGGAGAATGCACACACAAGTGCATTTTCACCTTGGGAAAAACATAAGCGCTTTCTTACCACTGGATCCAGAGAGTACAGGCCTCCCAAAATCTGACCCCCTTTGAAAATAGCCTCCTGGGCACCCCACTCAAGATCAATTAATTCTTGAATGGCCTCCATCACAGGGAAAAAAAGAGGCCTTACCAAAAGGAAACTTAAATAGGATTTCTATTTGGCTCAGGCACTGAACCTGCCTCAGGAACTCTAAGCAATTTTCAAGGTCTGGGAAATCAGAGATGGCAGGTCATCTCTGTGAAAAAAACGCAATATAGTTCTATACGGTTCTAATCCAGGGGATTTTCACCATCCTCAAGAGATGCAGGATCAGAGTTCATCATCCGTGCCGTCCGGATCTCCATCTAGAGGACCTGATGTACTCCAGGAGTACTCCAGTGCCCAATAAATAAATCCAGGAAAGGTTTCCCCTCTGTACTTCTGGTCTAGGAGCATGGGACAAAGCCGAGGACTGCACCTAAAGAAAGGACTGCAACCCTTGGAAAAATTCTACCCATGAGAAAGTAGAAGCATCCAAACCAAGAGGGATCTGAGGTGTACTCACTGAACTACTTTCCCATGCTGAGGAACCAGTTAGGGGAGTTCCAGAATCAGGCAACCCACCTGAATTGTCTTTACCCAGACCCACATCCGGCTGGGAGGAACCAGGCTTAGTGAAATCAGAGGAAGACAATTCATCCTGAGCCTCCAAACAGCACTGGCATAAATCAGCAGACACTCCTGACTGAGATGCTAATATATAACAAGCAGTGCAAAGAGAAAGACACATCTTAGACACAGGCACCATGATGGCCGAAAATGCACTGAGCGGTGGCCAGAGGCATGTGCATAGCTGTTTTGGTTTTTTTTGTGTTTTTTTTTTTTAGATAGGCACTCAACTAGGCACCTTGAAATTATGCATCCAACACTTAAGAGCACACACTTAGGCGCTTATCTAGGCAGCCAAAAATTGTGTATGAAAAACTTAAGCGCACAGTACCACTTGAGCATATAGGTAAGCGCGCGGCCACTTTGCGTCACTTAATATGGGCACACAGATTACAAGGCCCCACTACGCACCCAAAAACTGGGCACACAACCTGGTCGCACAGCGAGATGCACACACTGGACCAAGAATCCTGTAAAGGGCAGCCTTAGATAGTGCACGACAAGCTGTTGTGGCCTACCACACTGT
Organism: Rhinatrema bivittatum; assembly: GCF_901001135.1. Lineage (NCBI taxonomy): Eukaryota > Metazoa > Chordata > Amphibia > Gymnophiona > Rhinatrematidae > Rhinatrema > Rhinatrema bivittatum. The sequence continues at coordinate 675,478,391 of NC_042615.1, forward strand.
GCGCAGTGAAAAGCCTCGGAGGGGGGCCTAGCCTAAGGAGGCTGCTCAACCCACCAGGCTGCCCATGTCTCTTGACCTCCCACGGAGCGGAATGAACGCCGGACTGGCGCGCCGAGCATGGACACAATGGGAGGAGGAATCCCTATACAACAAAAAACCTCCTGCTAAGACTCTGTATCTATTTTTTTTTCTTTTAAACTTAACAGAGCTCAGCTGTACCTGGCTGAGCACAGAGATGGTCTCTGACTGCGAGAGGATAGGGCATGAGCTGTCACCACCATGCTCCGCTTCCTGCATCCGCTGCCTTTCAGCTGCTCAAGCAGCTAAGTCCACACTGGCAAAACCAGCTACCGGACCAAGGCAGACATGAGGGACCACAGAAGTCACCTCAGGAATTCTCAACTGGAGGAGGGACCATTTGGTATCACTGTAGGAGAGCGGGGCAAATTTTATCCTTAATTCTCCTTTATTTTAAAATGAAGCAATCCCCAGTGGGGAGATGCATGTCCACCATCTGCTGAAGACAGAGAATACTGGCAGGCTGATGTAACTGCAGGAGTGTATATACAGTGATGTCAGTTTACTCTGTCTCCATCTGCTGGTAGGAATGCATAACCCACTTGTTCTGGATTCATTTGACTGGACCGCTAAGAAATACTTCATTTTTGGAAGAAAGGTCACAGGTAGTGCAGGTGGCAGGAGTTTATTTATAGTCAGAGATGCTGAGGGCTGGAGTTCCTCAGAGTTCATGTCTTTCACTCATGTTGTTCATTATTTTTAAATGTTCTTTATCAGATCTTTTCCAGGACCTGGGTATCACAGCATATATGTATGCAGGTGACATCCAGTTCCTGGTTCCTATAGATTCAAATATGAATTAGAGTGTTAAAATGGTTAACTTTTGATTGACTAGAATATCAAACTGAATAGATGCTAGTAAACCGATAGGGGCAGATTTTTAAAATTACATGCGGGGGGGGGGGGGGGTACATTTGTGCGTGCTACCTGGCGCGCACAAATGTACACCCGATTTTATAACATGCGCACTTTTCCCTTCCTTCCCCTATCTAACCCACCCCCCAGCCCTACCTAAATCCTCCTCCACCTTATTTTGTTGAGTTACGCCTGCCTCTGGCAGGGTTTGTTTTTTTTTTTTTTTAAATCCGCCCCATATTGAATAAGACAAAAATTGAAATTTTTGGCATTGGCAGGATTTTTGAAAGCTTGGGAAGTCGGATGGAATGGCTTCTAATGGTTGACTGTGTAACTGAAATTTCAGATAATATAAAAAGTTTGGGAATTCAGTTCGATTCCAGTTTTACTATGGAGACTTATGAAGATCCATATTCAGTCACTGTCTAGATAGCCAGATAATCTTATCCAACTAACTTTGGAGATATATTCAATAATGTAGCTGCACTATCAAATATAGCTGGTTATCTTAAAGTTAGCTAGTTATCTTTATCCGACATACTTTAGGACAGCTCTTTGGCAAGATCAGACTTAGCCAGCTAAAACCTAGATTTATGAAATTGTTATAAATACAGCAGAAATAGCACCCACGATAAAAAAAAAAAGGGGGATGTGGTTAGGCTAATTTTTCTGATACCACATTTCATAGGTATTTTTCGTAACGCACGATACATTTATCGAATTGCATGTTATTTTCAGATCACATGCTGAGTAACTCACCACAGGCACTTTGGCTCTGGCAAGAGAGAAAGAGCATGAGAAAGAGAGTGTCACTTTAGAGGCTCACGAATAAGTAAACTATTTATACCACTGTAAGAGGGTCACATGTAACTCAGGGTGAGATTAGTGGAGTGGGGTTGGTTTCGGGGGGCAGTTTTACATGCACAGTCATAGCTACGAACAGCACAGTTGCCATCAGTGAAGATTTTATGTGATTTGGACCGATGAAAGGTAAAAGAAGAGTAGATTTGTACAATTTACTCTCTACCTAGCTCGATTGCAGCTAGGTAGAGAGTGCATCAAGCGAGGTAGAGAGATCATTGTAAAAATCTGCTTTTTTTTTTTTTTTTAACTTTCATCACTCCAAATTACAGTAAATCTTCACTAATGGCCACTGTACTGTTTGTACTTATGACTGTGCATGTAAAACAACTCCCCAAACCTACCCCCCCCCCCCCGAACCTCATCCCGGGTTCATAATGCCCCCTCTTACAGTGTTATAAAAAGTTAACTTATAAGTGAGCCTCCACAGAGGTTCTCTCTCTCTTTCCTCCCCTTCTCTCCCCCTCCTGATCCAGCATTTGCAATAAAGACTGTTTTGGCTGGTAACTCACAGCTAATGCAGGCATAATGCACATAAAAAGGTGTTGTTATTTACGGCATTAAAATCTGTGTTGCTGTGCTTTACTCTATCGCATGCCACGTTAACCAACCCTCACTTCCATTTACTCTACCAAACTCCTCCCACTCAAATAATTTTAAATTTGCATATGCATTTTGCGATGTGGTATTTATCGGGCACGTTACGGTTTATGGCCCTAACGCCCACGATAAGGCCCTAACTCAATTTGATAAATTACCCTGTAAGTTATCTGGATAACTCTGAATATCAGAGCAAGCCCAATAACTTAGCTGGCTAACAACTCCTCCCAGTTATACCTCCTGGAACACTCCTAACTTATCCAGCTATATTTTAGCTGGTTAATTTCTTAGTTGGTTAGAATTTAGCTGGATAAGTTCCCAAATCTTCATTTAGCTGGGTAACTTCTGAGTTATCTAGCTAAATGTTTCTGAATATAGACCTCATGGTCAGCAGGTTGCATGGTGTGCTTAGCTGTAGTTAAAAGCAATCAGACAGGTGAAGTCATTTTTGGATGATTATGCCTCAAGGACAGTGGCTTCATCTTTGATTAGGGGAGCACTGGGTTATTGCATTATTCGGTTGGTAGAGATTTCAGTTGCTCTTAGGAAACTTCATGTTATTCAGAACAATTCAGCCAGGCTATTGTGTGGCAAGGGTAGAAATGAGAGAGCTGTTCCTTTATTATCTTGCTTACATTGGCTACCAGTAGCTAAGAGAATAAAAGAAAAAATCTTGACAGTGGGTTTTTTTTTTTATTGTAAATGAAGTAATGGTCCAAAGTATTTGTTTGACATGCTGAATTGGACCCTGAAATGTTCATAGAGTCATCTGTTGTGCATACGAGTTCAAATTGCAGTGCTATGCTAAGAGAGTTTTTACAAATAAGCTCTACAACTCTGGTATAAATTCTCAATCATAGTGAGGTCAGAGCTGAATTATCAAAAGTTATGAAAACTAGTTAAGACTTTTTTGTTCCCAGGCACATGATGAAATCTGGCATTTCTGTTTGGTGAATAACCACAGAATAAAAAATATGTATACATATATACATATGGGAAGGAAGACTTATTTACCGGGGCCCCTGGTGCAATCAATCACAATCTCTGTAACCACTTCACACATTAAGGGCCGGATTTTAAAAGGGTTACGCGCGTAACCCTTCTAAAACGGCCCTGCGCACGCCGATCCTATATTGCATAGGCTTCCGGCGCGCACAAAGCCCCGGGACGTACGTAAGTCCCGGGGCTTTCTTGGGGTGAGCATGTCGGGGGGCGTGATGGGGGCGTGGCGCGGTCGGCGCGTCATCCAGGGGCGGTGCCACGGGCGTGGTTTCGGCCCGGGGGCATTCCGGGGGCGTGGCTGTGGCCTCCGGACCTGCCCCCGGACCGGAACATGGCGCGCGGCAGCCGACCTGGCAGGCGTAACTTCTGTGAGAAAGGTAGGGGGGGTTTAGATAGGACCGGGGGGTGGGTTAGGTAGGGGGAAGGGAGGGGAAGGTGGGGGGAGGCGGAAGGAAAGTTCCCTCCGAGGCCGCTCTTATTTCCGAGCGGCCTCGGAGGGAACGGGCAGCACGCACAGGGCTTGGCGCACGCAAGTTGCACAAATGTGCACCCCTTTGCACACGCCGACCCTGGATTTTATAAGATATGCGCGGCTACGCGCGTATCTTATAAAATCCAGCGTACTTTTGTTCACGCCTGGTGCGTGAACAAAAGTACATGTGAGTGCTGTGTTTTAAAATGTACCCCTAAGTTGAATAACTCCAGAAGGTGCCAAATGGTAAAAAATTAAGAGCAGGGAAGCAAAAATCAGAACTGCAGGCAGAAACCATGAATTGAACCAAAGTCCATCATTCCCTTTCACATCCAACTAGGGTGGGAAATATAAGGTTAAAAGAAAAACTCTGGAGTCTGAAATTGGTGTTGAAATAAAAGATAGTTTTTACTGTAATATAAAGAAGAGGATCCAAGTCAACATCACAAAAATGAAAATCACCAAAAATCAGGTGGTTTATCTGTTTGTTCTTCTTCTAATCACTTCCCTTTCTGCTCTTGCGCCTTCATTCATTCACAAAAAAATTCCCCCCAATTAAATTGGTAAGCTAGAATATAATTCCAACATCTACCAAAATTCAGTGTACAAATAGTCCCCAAAATTAGAAAGATTACCAAAAAAAGGAAGAGTTCCAAACTCCCCAAACTTCTCTATAATCCAGTTCCTCACCCAATGATTTCTTTTGCTAATTTAACTTTATTACTTTTTTCAACAATAATAACAAAGAAATAAACTTTGCAAATGGAATAATGAGTTTTGGACATACATTCTCATATCCGACATGTATATCAAATAAAAATTAAAAATGTAATTTTCTATTTCTCTTGCTTCTTTTTCCTTCAAAACTTCCGATAGTCTCTTCACCCTCGCTTTTGCAAATGCTTGGGCAAAAAGATCTCTGACCCCAATACTTAGGGCAAGAGTGGAGAGAATCCTTCCCTTCAGAGTGGCTGAATAAAAAAAAAAAAAGTCAAAACTCTTCTCTTCAGTTGAGACTCCGGATGAATCTCCAAACCCCTTCTCACCGACTGGGCATGCTCCCAGGGATTATAAACCCCTAGATTTGCCTTACCACCAAAAATGTGGGGATAAAGCAATGGGAGGAATTACAAATTTCAAAAAAACCCTCTCCTACTAACCCTAGCTAGGTCAAAGCTTTGGGGAAAAAATAATAGTGATGGGCAAAGCCCCTATCACATATACTGCAGTTAGGCGTGAGGTGGTATAAAGTGCTGATAAAGGTAATTATATTTGTGTTTGTTATTGATGTAGTTTTTATGGATGTTACTTTTTGTAAACTGTTGTAATAAGTTTGCTGATTCGGTAGTATATAAATTTTATAAATATTTATTGTTTAGCAACCGTTGGCTCACTTATCTATTAATAACTTAATTTCTCTTTTTTTGCTAGCTCAGGGCACTAAACAGGATTGCCCACTTTCTCTTCTCCTTTTCAATCTAGCTTTGTAACTTTTGGCTATTGATTTTCGTCAACAATCTCAAATTTCAAGGTAGCATATTGATAACTCTGAATACAAACTTTACAACTATGCTGATATCTTGCTTTACTTTTCCTAAAGAGACTATTCCCACTTTATTGGCATTAATCAATCATTTTGGTGGTTGTTTTGATTATCAGATAAATTGGATGAAGTCCAAAATTATAGTTTTAAATGTCCACTGTTGCAAAGAAATGTTGCATTCTTTCCTTTCCCAGTGGAAAACTACAGGCTTTAACTATCTAGGAGTGTGGTTTAGTGGTTATTTGGAGTCCTCTCTGGAGGAAAATGCTTGCTTTCTTTTATCCCAAGTGGAAGATACACACGCTAAAAGGTCTCCCTATTTTCCTTGATGATTTAGATTAGAATCCATTAAAATGTGTGTTGTGCCCCTTGTTCTATACAAACAAACAGGCCGATACAGTACAGTGCGCTCCGACGGAGCGCACTGTTAGCCTGCTATTGGACGTGCGTTTTCCCTTACCCCTTAATTCAGTAAGGGGAGGAAAACGCGCGTCCAACCCGCGGCACCTAATAGCGCCCTCAACATGCAAATGCATGTTGATGGCCCTATTAGGTATGCGCGCAGGATACAGAAAGTAAAATGTGCAGCCAAGCCACACATTTTACTTTCAGAAATTAGCGCCGATCCAAAGGTCGGCGCTAATTTCTTCCGGCACCGGGAAAGTGCACAGAAAAGCAGTAAAAACTGCTTTTCTGTGCACCCTCCGACTTAATATCATAGCGATATTAAGTCGGAGGTCCCGAAGAGTAAAAAAAGTAAAAAAAAATAAAAAAATTAAAAATTGAATTCGGCCCGCAGCTGTCGGGCCGAAAACCAGACACTCAATTTTGCCGGCGTCCGGTTTCTGAGCCCGTGGCTGTCAGCGGACTCGAGAACAGACGCCGGCAAAATTGAGCGTCGGCTGTCAAACCTGCTGACAGCCACCGCTCCTGTCAAAAAGGAGGCGCTAGGGACGCGCTAGTGTCCCTAGCGCCTCCTTTTACCCGGATCGCCCGCTCTCCCGCAGACTTTACTATATCGGCCCGAGAATATGTTACCTCTCATTTTCTTATTAATTTTATATATCACTTGATAAAATCTTAGAAGTAAAATTTAAGAACTGTGCCTGGGTACTCACATGTGTGCATTTGCCAGTGCACACACAAGGATGCGGCAATTTTATAACATACGCACATATATGCATGCAAATGTGCATGATATAAAATCAGCTATATGCATGTGCATATGCACATGATTTTATATCGACATGCGCATTTGCATGCACATGGTGATTCAAGTGCGTTAGTGGGAGGAATTTTAGTAGCTATATGCACCAATGCAATTACCTGTTTCCCCAGTTTGTTTCCAGTTTGGCCCAGTAAAGAGAGGACTGCGAAGAGCCCCTAGCTAACTTGCCTCCCTTTTACCCTATTAGCCCCAAGCCTTAAAACCCTGCTGACTAGCCTAGTTATTTTTGTTACCCGACTTACACGCTGTCCATAAGCAAGTAAAGTTACACAATAGGGACCCTGGCGCACATTTGTATGCGTAAACACGCGCAGACTTCATGGTGCAGTTCCACATTAAATGCTGTTTATCGTAAGATATTGCCATATTGCGGCACTATCCGCGATATAACAGATTTCCTCCCCATATGGAAATAAGCTGCTTTGCATGCATACAATTGCCTAATGCATGCAAAGCAATTTTATGCATGGACAATCCTATGGTAATAAAATAATGCTGCTGACTTTGGAAAAAGTCAGCCCCGTTATTTTAGCACAGTTCAGGGAGGTGTAGTTATTTTCCCAAGGGAGCACTGGGCTGCTAACACAGCTCCCTGATGCCCCCGTGGGAAAATTAAAGGGCCAAGGGTGCCCAATACACACTCACCAAAGGCATTAAAAAATCACTCCAGGGCTCTTCAGAAACCCTCGCTCTTTCCTCTCGCTGCATTCCAAGGTAGTCCCCCCCCTAAATAAAACGATTTCTTCGACTCCAATCACATGGTGATTGCCCCCTGCCTTCCCTCTCCTTATAATTGAAAAAGCCCCCTTAGTTAAATGCCCTCCCCCCAACCCCTTCCCTCTCTCAACATCCAAATAAAATACAATCCCTCAAGTCTAAGGGTTCCCTCTCATCTCTACTCCAAAAATAGAAATCTGGCAGTGTGGGAGGCTTCCATAACCCCACCCCCAAAATCCCCCCTTGTCACAAATTTCAAGCATTGGCAGCTCAGTGGAGACCCGCTGCTATTTATCTGAATAAATTATCCGGCTAAGGGGTCATTCATCAAATAGCATTAAGGCCTTATCGTGGGTGTTAGGGCCCTAACGCCCACGATAATGCTATCATGAATGCGAGATGCATATGCACATTTTTAAAATTTAGTCAAATATGAGGAGTTTAGGCGGAGTTCATGAAAATGAGAGGCACTTAACATTGCATTCAATAGCGTAATGAATGCTATCATGGGATTTAATGCCAGAAATAACTACACCTTTTTTCCTGTCATTATGCTGTGCATTATGCCTGAAATGGGATTTGTGATAAATATTGCATATCCTGTTTTGGGCAGGGAGAAGGAGGGGGAGAGGTGAAGAGGAGGAATGGGGGAGAGAGAGCGCCTCTGGGCAAGGCACACATATTAGACAACTTTTTATACCACTTTAAGAGGGGCCATTCTGAACTCAGGGTGAGGTTTTGGTGGTGGGCTAGGTTTTGGGGAGCAGTTTTACATGCACAGTCAGAGGTACGAACATCACAGTTACCATCAGTAAAGATTTTATGTGATTTGGAGTGATGAAATGTAAAAAAAAGATGAGATTTGTACAATGTACTCTCGACCTAGCTTAACACACTCTCTACCTACCTACACGCCTTCCATAGCTGAAGTAAAGATACGCTGATAGGGACCCCGGTGCACACTTGTGCGCATAAGAGTTATGTGCTGGTTTCATTGGGAAAATGAGGAACACCCATGCCCCGCCCAGACCGTACCTCGCCCCTTTTCGCAAAACATCTTTTTTCCCATTCTCGGGAGATACGCATGTGACCACGGGCCTTTTCAAATCTGCGTGGCCCATGTGCATCCGAGTCACGCGCATATCTCCTGGTTTGCCGCACGCAAGTCTTTGAAAATCTCTCTCTTTGTGTATAAGATAAGTAAGATAGATGGATGAGGTTCAAATATAGCTACTTATTTGGATGAGAAGCTGTATTTGAGAGTTAACCATTTATTTTATTTATCCAGATAAGTAGCACTTTTCAGACGTATAATGCTATCTGAACTAATCAGATAAATAGCATTTTTAAAACTTATTCAGCAACTTTGCTGCTACTTAGATGGATAAATTGGAACTTGTTCGGATAAACGTTGCTACATAGTTGGATAAATTGGAATTTATCCGGACAAGTGCAATATGTATTTGCTTGGTATTTCTTTTTCTTTTTTTACATGCACGGACATATTGCTCGGTATATTTACACATTTTATAACCTGTGATACACGCAGGTTATAAAATACAAGTGCTGATTTTCGTGTGCCCATATACATGCTTATATGTGTAAAGTGAGATGTGTAGTTTGATCTTTGATAATTTACTAAGACTTGGGGCCAGATATACACATGCTGTGTCTATGAAGAAAATAATTTGTATATAGGGCCCTTAGAAAGTTAGTCAATAAATTACTACACTTGGTAAACAAAACATAATTTAACATGGTAACTAAATGATAACATTATTCTAATCTATTGTTTTTAAATCTTATATTCAGCTTTTTCGAAAAGTATGATTGTAATCCACACTGAACAGAATCCAAACAAAAAACAGCAATTACAATAACACAATGATTTTTACTAGGCATTTTTTTAATGTGGTTAGCTGGATTATAATTGTACTCTTTTCTCTCTTCTATTCTTTTATTCATTAAAATTTAATTTTGCTTCATTAGTATATTCTATTAGTCAAACAGCTCATTATCAAAACATGTCAGGTTCTATTCACTAAGGACAGCTTTCTACAGCATAAACTGGGAGAAAGCCATTACAAAACAGAGACCACAATACTACTGTAACATTTTTATAACATGCCTTAAACAGCTGTGCTGATGACTATCACAGGAAAAGATTCCATTCATTATCCTTTTAGTAGTTTATAATCAGTAAATAATTAATACAATTAGAACTGTTCATGACCCAACACTGTACTTTTTTTTCCAGAAGTTAAGCTTCACTGTTAGCACAGCTGGAGGTTAGACATAATGAGCAAGACCACCTGGAGTTTGAGATGATCATAGGAAACCCAACACTCACAATGTCCAGACTAGGATCACCAGGGACACCTGGGAAAGAAACTATAATTAACAATGAGTTCATGAGCAGAAAAAAAATGTACCTCGTTACTCAGAACATTCATGTGTAGCTGTTTTTCTCATTTCTATGGCTTAGAACAACTGTAGTAAAAAGAAATGTATTTCAAAGGTGCTAGCAGTAGATACATTTTGTGTTGGGGAGAAGCTAATATTCTGAATCAGAAGTGGAAAAATACCTTTGTTCTAAAGCTCCTGAAAGGAGAGTAAATGTTCTTCATCTGGATAAAATAAAATATTAGAATTCTAGAAGGAAAATAAATGAATCTAAAAAAATACCATACACTTTAATGGGACTAACAAACAGGGTCATCCATCAAAATGCATTAAATGTTATAACTGATGTCAACTGTGCCGTTCGTACCTCTGACTGTGCATGTAAAACTGAGTGACTAGTACCCCCTATTGCAGCGGTATAATTAGTAAACTTATATATGAGCCTCTACAGAGGCAATCTCTCTCTCTTTTTCTCTCACCAATAATGCGGGGTGCGATAAATATATCGGGCGTTGCGGAAAACAGCGATGCAGTAACATCGGAAATTAGCCTAACCACGCCCGCTTTTTTATCACGGACGATATTTCCGTTATATTTATTGCAATTTGATAAATCTAGGCCTAAGTTAGACCAGTTCAATAGCAGGTCTAATGTTATCCGGATATAAACCTTATCCAGTTAAGTAGCACTTATCCAGTTATATTCAGCAGCATAGCCATGCTCTTGAATATCCCTTCTAAATTATCTAGATAATTAATATCCGGAATATTTAGTCAACCGGATATCTTTGAATATTGGGCCCACAGAAACTCAAAAGTGAGTTTTTACACAAATTCAAGACTTAAAAATATTTATGAGGAAAAAGTTATTTGATTAGTTTGACAAATATAAACAATCAAATCCTATAATTAAAACAGAGATCCTGTATTGGAAGTCAATAAACTGTTTTTATATTCTATTTTTAAATCATTTTTACAATTTAAACATCATCATAGAAATAGTCTTTGAAAATCAATTAGATGGTTGCTTAGTCTTACTGCTCCAATTTTTTCCCAAGCTCAATGATGTTTCCAGGGCACTAATACAGCAAAGGAATGCTAAAAATAGCATGAGCTGATACCCGATACTCGCAACTTTGTTTTTCTGGTTTCGGCTCTCTCAGTCGGGGCCATCTGAAGTAAGGCCAGCTGAGACTCTGAGGCTCCATCTTCATGCTGGCCCTGCAGGGAGCATGAGCAAGTGCAGATGCAGGTGAACCTGTGGACAGCAACGGATACTAAAAGTGGAACAGGAGGAGTAAATGAAGATGAATAGGGGAAGTCAGGAACAGCTTCAAAGTGCTGTTGCAACTAAAGACAGCAACAGTAGCCGATTTTATAGCCTCTCATGGCAAAATTCAGTGACACACCATGGGTGGGAGCCATGTAAATGGCCATGTGGCTGCAATTTATGAGAGCCAGCTTCTGTATACTAACTACCAAAGAAGGAGGAAAGAAGCTGCTGGAAAAGAAAAAATATGTATTAAAAAAAAAAATTCCAATAAGAGTAAAATAAAGAGAAAGAGTTTGGTGACATCACAGAGTATGATGACTGCTTGAAGCTGGGCTCCTGAACAACTTGCAGCGATAGAGAGGGAGAACACATAAAGTAGAGTACCAAATTAATACATTTCTTCTTCCATAGATTCCAAGATGGATAAAAAAAAAATAGTCAATTTAAAGACCTATTTTAAAAGTAGAGGTCCTAGCACAAAAGTTAGGTTATTGCAGGAGACTCAGAAAGACAGTGGTGATGCAGAAGAGCTAGAGTGAGAGAACAGTGCAGTAAATGGTAAATGTTCTCAGTGGAAAAGGGTAAACAGTGGAGTGCCTCAGGGATCTGTACTTGGACCGGTGCTTTTCAATATATATATAAATGATCTGGAAAGGAATACGACGAGTGAGGTAATCAAATTTGCGGATGATACAAAATTATTCAGAGTAGTTAAATCACAAGCAGACTGTGATACATTACAGGAGGACCTTGCAAGACTGGAAGATTGGACATCCAAATGGCAGATGAAATTTAATGTGGACAAGTGCAAGGTGTTGCATATAGGGAAAAATAACCCTTGCTGTAGTTACATGATGTTAAGTTCCATATTAGGAGCTACCACCCAGGAAAAAGTTCTGGGCATCATAATGGATAATACTTTAAAATTGTCGGCTCAGTGTGCTGCAGCAGTCAAAAAAGCAAACAGAATGTTAGGAATTATTAGGAAGGGAATGGCTAATAAAACAGAAAATGTCATAATGACTCTATATCGCTTCATGCTGAGACCGCACCTTGAATACTGTGTACAATTCTGGTCGCCGCATCTCAAAAAAAGATATAGTTGCGATGGAGAAGGTACAGAGAAGGGTAACCAAAATGATAAAGTGGATGGAACAGCTCCCCTATGAGGAAAAGCTGAAGAGGTTAGGGCTGTTCAGCTTGGAGAAAAGACGACTGAGGGGGATATGATAGACGTCTTTAAGATCATTAGATGTCTTGAACGAGTAGATGTGACTCGGTTATTTACACTTTCGAATAATAGAAGGACTAGGGGGCATTCCATGAAGTTAGAAAATAGCACATTTAAGACTAATCGGAGAAAATTCTTTTTCACTCAGCGCACAATAAAGCTCTGGAATTTGTTGTCAGAGGATGTGGTTAGTGCAGTTAGTGTAGCTGGGTTCAAAAAAAGTTTGGATAAGTTCTTGGAGGAGAAGTCCATTAACGGCAGAGCGTCCTGGTTCAGAGTTATCAGATCGGGTGTGGTCCCCAGTCTGATGGGATCCCTGATCGACAGATCCTGAAGGAGAGGGAACCAGACCTGCCTGGGCAAGTAGGGCACCACGAGGATCATAGTGCCTCAGTCCTGTTGAAGCTTTAGGAAAGTCTTCAAGAGGAGCGGAAGAGGAGAATACACTTACAGGAGATCCTTCTCCTAATGAAGGGTAAAGGCATCAAAGGCTGGACGGCCTTCTCACACGAACAGGGAGCAAAAACTGCTCAACTTGCAGTTATATGGGGAGGCGAAGAGTTCCACATCAGGAATTCCCCACCGATGGAAAATCTGGGCCGCCACCTCCGGATTCAGGAACCACTCGTGCGGCTGAAAAGAGCGGCTTAGGCAGTCTGCCAGCATGTTCAGAGTACTGGGTACGTACGCCGCTTGCAGGGACATCCCCTGCGACGGGGCCCAGGATCAGATCTGTACCACCTCCTGAAAGAGGAGGAATTACCCCGTGCCTTCATGCTTGTTGATATACCACATCGCGACATGATTGCCCGTCTGAAGCAGGACTGTCTTGTGGGACAACTGGTCTCAGAGATGATAATGAATTGCCCAAGCTCCAAGAAGTTTATCTGGCAGACAGCTTCCTGAGCAGTCCACTGACCTTGCTTGTGGATGCCATCCACATGGGATCCCCAGTCCTGAGGAGAGGCATCGGTGCTAAGCACTACTTGAGGCGGGGCAGTCTGGAAGGGAATCCCCTGCTCCAAATTGGAGAGATTCTCCCACCAGGACAAAGATCTACAGAGGTTGTGTGACGGAGACACGGACCTCAAGGTCCTGGGATGCCTGCTGATTGCGACCGCAATGCCCATTATGTGCAGTGGATGCAAAGGCGGGCTAAAGGGATAACATGGACCAAGGCCACCATGTGGCCCAGCAAGCGAAGCAGAAGGCATGTACTTACATTCAGACTGCTGCGCATGAAGGCTGCCAATGCAGATAGGGCAAGGGCACGATTGCGGGGAAAGAACACCTTCACCTGAACTCTATCCAGTTTGGCTCCTATGAAGTCCAGCTGGGGAGTCGGGCAGAGGTGAGATTTCAGGTGGTTGATGACAGAACCCAAAGATTGCAGCTCCTGTATTGTCAGGGACAAAGAATCCCACGCCCCTGTGTGGGAGTCGCTTTTGACCAGCCAATTGTCCAGATAGGGGAAGATGTGCACAGCAAGACACCTGAGATGTGCTGCCACCACTGTCAGGCACTTGGTGAAGATGCGAGGGTCTGAAGCCAAACCAAAAGACTACCCTGTACTGGTAATGAGCTTTCCCCACCACAAAGCAAAGATACTATCTGTGCCCGGGGAAGATGGCAATGTGGGTGTAGGCGTCCTTGAGATCGAGGGAGTAGAGCCAGTCTCCGCTTTTGAGGAGGGGAATCAGAGTGCCCAGATAAACCATTTTGAACTTTTCTCTTGCAAGAAATTTGTTCAACGTCCTGAGATGCAGAATGGGGCGCAAGCCTCCAGTTCCCTTTGGTATGAAGAAATATCTCGAATAGAACCCTCAGCCTTGCTGAGGATGAGGAATGGACTCTACTGCTCCTGCCATGAGAAGGACGGATAGCTTTGTCCAAAGTATGACCTGCTGGGCAGACGAACCCCATGATGGACATGGGGGAGAGTCATCTGGGATCTTTCTGAAATTGAGACGATACCCCTGGAGAACTATGGTGAGGACCCATTGGTCCAAAGTGATGGCCGCCCAGTAGTGGGCAAAATAAAGAAGTCTGCCTCCCACTGAAGGATCTAGTGTTAGGGGTATGTCTTGCTGACCCATGCTTCCTCGCCTCCAGTCAAAAGTCTGTAGCCTGGGCCTGTATGGAGGCTGGCTGGGGCCTAGGCACTCACTGTTGATGGGAGCAGCCCCTGGAGCTAGCATGGGGGTGAGTCTGAGTGGTGGGGGGGGGGGGGGGGGAGGGGGGAATATTTACACTGCCAATAAAAGGACTTCCTGGAGCTTGGTCTGGAAAATTTCCTGACAGAGGATGGAGGGTCTGAAGCACTAGCAGAGAGTTGTTGAAGGGTTTCATGATGATCCTTCAACTGAACTACCGCATCTCTGACCTTATTCCCAAAACGTTTTTCACCCATACATGGGAGGTCTGCCAACTTCTCTTGCACTTCTGGTTGAAGGTCGGAAGCATGGAGCCAGGCCATCCTATGGGCGCCAATGCCTATGGTGGCCACCCAGGCTGCTGTTTCAAAAACATTATAGTGGAACTCACCTCGTGTTTTCCGGCTTCCAGACCCTGCTGCACAATCGCAGAGAATGACTCCTGTTGCTGCTGCTGCGGTAGGCATTCTGCGAGTTCTTGGACCTGTTATCATAGGTTTTGGTTGTACTGGGTCATGCACAACTGGTAGGAAGCGATACGGGTGATGAGCATAGCGCCCTGAAAATCCTTCCTACCCAAAGCATCCAGTTTCCTATGTTCCCGCCCTGGAGGGGCAGAGGCATGGGTGAGGAAGCGCTTTGCCTTTTTGAGAGCAGACTCCACAACTACAGACTGGTGAGGGAGATGATGCCTCTCAAAACCTAAGGCCTGCTGAACTAGGTAGGTGGCATCCACCTTCCTAGTCACTTGAGAGATGGATATTGGATGTTCCTACATCCAAAGGAGAAGATCCTTAAAGATCTCATGAATGGGAGCAACCACGATCACCTTAGGAGCATCGACAAATTGGAGGACCTCCAACATTTTATGTCGCACATCCTCCTCCGTGAGAAGCTTGAAGGGGATAGCTTCGGCCATGGCCCTGACAAAACTGGCAAAGGAGAGGTCCTTTGGAGAGGACTGACGCCTTTCCTCCAGTGGTGAAGGGTCTGACAGGGGGTCGTCAGAGATCTCAGAAAAAGACTCTGAAGAATCATCCCCCCATGGGTTGTAAGGGCCTTCTTCCTCACTGAGGCCATCATGGGACCTGCACAGGTGAGGCCTGTGTAAATCCCTGGCCCTGGGCTCTGAGGGCCTCAAAGGCACAGAGGGAATTGACAGTTCTGCCGGTAATGGAGGGACCAGAGGCCGCGGGAGGCCGGAGGGCCCGGGCAAAAGCTCGGTTAACCGAGGCTTCAGGACCTCAGTGCCAGATGCATCTTCCTCCTTGGAGGACCCAATGATGGGGATTGCTCCTGAGAGGGGCATCAGGGGTTGCTGGGGAGCTGAGGGTCCCTTGGGCACTGGCTGTGTCAGGAGGGTGCCGAGGTGGATGTCCAGATGCTCGAGCAGGGGCGACAAGATAGATGGTGGAGGCTCTGGCACCGGTATGGGGGCCGGTGGCAGGGTGGCTCAACGCTCCACAGAGCTCAGAGCACCGCATTCTCCACCCTGTGGTCCAACTCCTCCTAAAAGTCCAATGAGGACAGGACTGAAGGAGGGGATGAGGCATCACCGGTGCCTCCTCAGGTCTCCAAGGGGGCACGGTGCCCAACACTGATATCGGTGGGGGAACGCCTGGGACTCGAGTTTATTGGAGGATAGGGCCTCCGTACCATGGGGTCGTTTTGGTCGGGTGCGGCAGCCGCTGGCACCGCACTGGAACCAGAACCGTACACTGATGGCGACCGGTGCCAATGCTTGCAGGATCTCCCATGGTGCTCAGCCCATTCTTTCCCCGGTGCCAAGGAGGCGGAGGATCCTGATGTCCTGGAAATCAGCGAGACCAAGGATGAATGGTCACCGTCCCCTTGGTCTTTAGAAGATGTCACCGGGGTGTGGCAAGGGGGAGCGTATCTGACCCCCAGGTGTCGATGACTCCGAAGCAGGTGTGGATGGAGCAGATTTTTTGGAACCAAAATGTTTCTACATTTTATCGAGTCGTGCATGACGGCTGTTGGGGGTCATCTGATTACACAGCTAACACCCTCGGATGTCATGCGATGTCCCCAGGCAGAGGATGCAAACCTCATGTGGATCTGTGATGGACATGGGCCGCAGGCACTGGGGTCACCGATGGAAGCCAGAGGATGCCATGAAAAATAGCTGGCACGCAGTCGATGACTGGGGGCCACTGAGAAGTGGGATGCCAGGAATAGACTGTGAAAAGGGAAAAAAAAATTTACCTACCGCGTCAAGGAGATATACTGACCGGCGATGGAACAGGAGAAAAAATGCTAATTTAAATCACAAAAAAGGCAGATGATGCACAGCTCCAAGAGACCGCAAGGCAAGTGCACCGCGGAAAAAGAGAGACTGAAGGTGGACCTCGCGTGGACGCGCAGATCGTGGCATGCTGGGCATGCTCAGTGTGTCAGTCAAAGCTTCTAGAAACTTTGACAAAAGTTTTCTGTGCCGGGCTCCATCTGATGATGTCACCCATCTGTGAGGACTACCATCCTGCTTGTCCTAGGAGAAGCAAAACTTCACTAAGAAGCTGAGTAAAGAAAATATTCGACAATACTGAGGATATCTTTTTTTTATTATATTCACAGTGAGTAAAAAAAAAATGCATGCAGAGACGGTTCGAGAAGCATGGGAAGGACTGAAAAGATGTGGCCTAGAAATTCCAGAAGATGACACAACTTCCGCTGTAGCATTTGTCATTGGTGCCAAATACCAATGAAATAGATGTTGCAAGAAGCAGATAGTCACTTCCAGAAGGAAAAGGTAACGGAGACTGAGGGAGGATAATCTGGTCAGGCAAAGAGGAGAGATTAAGGAGACAAACTATAATGTTTTTCTTTCTTTCCCTGATCTTCTCTACTATTCTTACTGTTGATGCTTTCATAGTCTCTTTATAATAGTTAATGAGAGAGGATATGGAGAAGTTAAGCTGAAACGCAAATGTCTAGTGAACAGAGTAATGAGTGAAAAGGTTTAAGTTATTTGGAAAACTTTTTCTGTGCTAAAAGTAAAATGGAAAATTACACTTTTTAAAAAACAAAAGCTGAGAGTTAGGAAGGGAGAGGGTTTCTGATAGGTCACTTATTGGTGATGAAGTCACTAATTGAGGAGAGAGTAATATTTTATAATATAATGTAGCCCTGGGAAAGGTGACAGAAGAATGTGCCAGAATTGATGGGATGCACTGGGAAACCAGTGATGTGGCTGCTAGGGGGATGTGGGAAGCGTGAGTTAGTTGAATGATTATATTTAATTGGAAAATATGTGAAAAATTATGGTAGGGTAAGAAGTAAGGGACTTGCAGAAGCATGCTGATTTGTATGATTGATGGATGGAGGGCGGAGCATTCGCTGGACAAAATGGTGATCCGGGCAAGGGATGCTTTCAATGCTCCCCTTCCATTTGGTGCTCACATGCTTGCAGGCTCACAGACTAACTTAAAAGGGTGACATGACACAATCTTGACTTGATGCCCTGGGCAGTCTCTCTTCTTGCCCTTCCCTTGCATTGGCTCTAGTGGAGGAGCTACTCTGTGACACTAATCCTGAAAATGTCAATATCACAAAGTAATGGGGTACTATTAACAAAAGATACTCAAGAATTTTATAAGGCCAACAAGCCAGATTTAATTCATAAAATATGCACAGATTTAAAATGTAGGTCAAGATATTATATATCATGCATTGGTAGAATCAATACTCTAAGGAGATAATTTTAAAAAGGATTGTACTTTTACCTGTGTTAACTCCTTTGAAAATTAGCTCCACATGGCTGAATAGTCAAAAGATTCTACACGCATAAAAGGATTTTTGAAAATTGCTAAAATATATGCTACTTTTATGCATGTAATTTCTTTGAATGAACATGCTCTTCTATTATTTCCAATAGAGGTACAAATGGATGCTTTTCAGAGATTACAAAAATATTTTTTTTGGATTTGAAAATGGGAATTTCCACAAGTTTCGAGAAAGGTGTTATTCCAAAAGAGACTAGTTGAGGGCTTGGAAGTGCCCTATTTAATCCACTACTGTAATGCCTGCCATTTGAAACATATATAATTGGTGGAAAAATAATGAAAATAAATTGCAGGTTACAATAGAACAACCTGGGGTAATTTGCATGGAAGGGTGGTTCAACCCAAAATAGCAGTGAATTGATTACACTGTGTTTCAAGAAGCCACGAGGGTGACCTGCACAGAGTGGCAGTTACAAGCCTAAACAGAAGGCATAGAGTAACCTACATGGAGCAGCAGTTGCAACCCTAAATACCCTGCACGGCAGGCTGAATGGATCATTTTAGTTTTTATCTACCATCATTTTTCTATGTTACTAATCCTGTGGCAATAAAACTTATTGGCCGAAACTGTATGAATAGAGTTAAAACAAAAGGAATAAATTGGGGAGTGATAACCTATTTGTGAAGCAGACTAACAATTTGGGATAAACATAGGAAGAAGAAAGGATTTGTCTTGGATCCTCCCCACTCCTCGTACTCCCAATAGTGGGGAATCTCATTCGCTTCTTAGATATGGATCTCCCGATATATAAGTTATTAAAATGTAAAAGGCTTGGTGGTTATATGATAAATCTTTAAAAGAGGATGTTTTGTTCCATGTGATGAGCTAAAAGAACAGTTTGGGATTCCTTCTAATGAATATTATGTTTACATGCAGGTGATTCAGTGCACTCAAAGTAAGACAAAAAAAAAAAAATTGAAAAGGTTTTTATGAATAGAAAAAGTAGTCAAGAGTTGATATTTAGTATTTATAATTTTCTAGAGAATTTAGAAGCAACTCAGCTGAATTATTGGGATATATGGGAAAGCAATATGTCAGGCAGTTAAGCATACAGCAATTTTTGTGACTTTATAAGAAAATATAATCAAAATAATGATGAGGTGGTACTTAACACCTATGAGGGTGGGCAGGGAGCATATTTCCTAGCAAACTAACTGTAGGCAGGGCTATCCAAAGGTTCAAGGATTTTGGATATTAAGTAGATCAATTCATTTTAAATTAAGAGGTCCCACTGAGAGCTGAAGTGATGCTGCAAGGCTAAAAATGATCACTCTTCTTTTGATAGTAGCTAGAGAAGAGGTGGCTTCTAAATGGAAATACAGTACTGGACTGAATGTTAATGATTAAACTGACAGAGCATGGCAATGCCTCGCAAAGGAGAAAATGTGCTTAGACAAGAGAATAGTGACAAGTTTATAAAGAAAAATGGCTCCCTTCCCTTAAATGTATCAAAATATCCGCTTAGACTCCAAACTTTAGCAGATTACAATTTTTTGTGACCAAGTAATTTTTTTTTACTGAGGTTTAAGTTACATTAAAACAAATAATATACCAGTGTTCCATGAGAATGACAATAATAGTTGCCATTGTACAAATAAAACAATATATATGTCAACTCGGTTTACTACAAAGCTAAATAAATCTTGACAGGTCTCCACATATTCTTCAAATGACCCACTCCGTGTTTTTCAACTGCAGCATTTCATATGTATATAGCATTCACACAGTGTTCCACCAAACGTTAACATCAAGGATATTATTATCTTTACAAATTAGATATAATCATGTAAATTGCAGAGCACAACAGGAAATCTATCAATTTCTTTTCATGCAGTAATAAACATAAATCGGGCATACAAGATTTCAATATGATTAATTGATGTGAGAGAGAATGACTCAATTGCAGCAAGCCAGCAATCATTTCCCATAGCTTCTCCTAAAATAAACAAACATTTGGGCATGAATACAACATAGATGCATTAACAGTGCCACAAGACCAACAGTTACTTGATGACACCAATCCTGCTCTGAACAATTTCAAAAGGAGTCCAGGCTGCCCTATGAGCCACAGAGTACATGGAATAGGTTGTACTGGCTGACATGGAGACTCTGATAATTGAATGCCAAAATCTGTTCCTATCTACAGGGCTTTCAAAATAATTCAGATCATGTATCTATGCACTTTCCTAGCAGACTAGAATTTAATAAATGTTGCTTTGTCATAAAAATGATGTGATAGAGAGCCTTGACTATTAACAGAGATAAAAACTGAATTTGATAGGATGGAGACCTTGTAAGAATAAATAATCCGAGTGTCAGAATACAGAAACATAGAAATGATGGCAGAAAAGGACCAAATGGTCCATCCAGTCTGCCTAGCAAGCTTATGGCAGTACTACTGGCCATACAAGCCACCTTTATAATTATCAGTTTCCCAAACTGTCAAAGTCAGGGCCCTTGTTGGTTGCCATTTGAGTCCAACTCCCCATTACCTCTTGCCATTGAAGCACAGAGCAATGCTGGAGTTGAATCAACACATAAAGACTTATTGGTTAAGGGTAGTAACTGCCTTATCAGCAAGTTCTCCCCATGCTAATTTGTTTTCCCAGACTGTGCAATTCAATGTCCTTGTTGGTTGCTGTCTGAATCTAATTCCCCTTTTCCCCCTGCCGTTGAAGCAGAGAGCAATGATGGTGTTGCATCAACAGCAGAAAGACTTATTGGTTAAGGGTCCTAACCGCCAAACCAGCAAGTTACCCCCATGCACACTTTACTTCATTCCCATCCTCTGGCCTTAATGTATCCACAGTGTTTATCCCATGCCACTTTGAAATCTTTTACTGTTTTTGTCTTCACCACCTCCTCCAGAAGGGCATTCCAGGCATCTGTGAAGAAATATTTCCTCAAAAAGCAACTGTTCAGCCACACAAGTTATAAAGTAAACAGACACCTAAGGTGAAATAGAATTTTTCACTCTCATTTAACAGACCTCATACATGGGCATATTTTGTAATACTAAATAGCATATAAGATGATATGCCAACCGGTATAATCATAGGTCATAGATGAGCATTTTTTTTTAATATGCTTAGTGAGACAGTCCAATGCACCAGAAAGGTTTCCAACACATCAAAACATCGCATGGAATTTGTGAGGGAAAATTTCCAAGTTCCAATAATTCCAATAATTTTAACTTAACTTTCAAGTAACGCGAAGAAACACCATGGTCTTCGTGTAGGAGGCTCGGATGGTGGCGGGACCGAGGCCTCCGGCACAGCGGCCATGCCGGGATCGCGCACCGGCACTTGGCTGGCGCGCGCAACCTACGCCTGCCCAGAGGCAGGCGTAAATAAGAAAACAAAGGTAGGGGGCATTTAGGTAGGGCTGGAGGGCGGGTTAGATAGGGGAAGGGAGGGGAAGGTGCGGGGGGGCGTAGGGAACGGGGAACGCCATCGGGGCTCGGCGCGCGCAAGGTGCACAAGTATGCACACCCCCTTGCGCGCACAGACCCCGGATTTTATAACAGCCCGATTTTGTAACAGCCGCGCGCATGTTATAAAATTGGGCGCAGCTACTAAAATCTGGCCCATAATGTTTTGTTTATAGATCTGTTGTCAGGTTTTAATTTATTTAATGTTATGCATATTTTATTATTAAACTCTGTGACTGTTATTTTGTACATCGCTTACACCTTCTTTTAGCATTAAGCAATCTATAAATTTTAGTAAATGTAAATGAGAGGGGAAAGGTTATGAAGGCTAGGTAGTGGTACAGAGAAGTTCCCTTCCACCCCACTGATTAATTGCAACAGACTGGGAGGAAAGTAAGGAAGCCCTACTTGTGTCGTTGCCTGTTACCTTTTAAAATGTCTCCCCCCCTGCGCGCGGAGGTCACCTACTAATACATGCGCACGTGGACATTAAAATCCGGCACACGTGTACACGTGGGAAACCTATTTTATAACATGCGTGCGCATGTTATAAAATCGGCACATCTTTCAAAATCCGGCTTTAAGTGAGTAACTTTCATTCATTGTCAACACCTGAAAACCTTCCACCTAAAAGAAGCTTATAAACAGAAGGTAAAAGTCAATATTTATGAGCCGCTCATTTGTTAGTGAATCACTAAATATTGAAAACAACTGTATAATCACTGCTGATTTTCTTTATTTATCATGTAGACAAATTATGATTTTTAACTGGACAGAGAAGTTATAGAATGTGCTCATACTTTTATGTAAGTCAAAGTGCAATAGAAATGAACTATGAGTCCCATGAGCCCATATGTCTGGTCTTTTAGTCCCATAGCTATGACATACTTCAGTCTATGGCTAAAAACTGCTGACAAGGCATCCTCAAATTTGAGGGCTCCTCCCCTAAGTATAACATTAAGCTCAAACACTTTCTGCTAACTATAATTGTTGAAAGTAGTACTACTACTCACTCAGATGCTTTATTTTATCAGATTGCCTACTTTTCGGAGATATTGCTTCATTTTTAGGTCTTATTCCTAGAATAATATTCTTTTTAATGTAATGTATCTTATTTGCTATATTTTTAGACTTGGAGGAGTAAAAATATGTCATGTTATTTGATATTATTTGCAAGTCTATGCATGTGAATTTTAATCTGCTGAATTTTTCTGATCAGCAGAATGTAAATTAGTTTAAATAAAATAAATAAATAAGCATATGAGGAGGCATTTAAAAAACAAACAACCACCAAAAAAAAAGGACAAATGTTCTTTATAAAAAACAAACCAAAACAATATCAATACTTAGTAGAGTGGTGCCATTAATGAAAAAGATAGTTATCAATTTCAGTACATTCAGATGAAGTAGGGATTTTACATTTGTAATAAGGGTCTTCTTAGGAATTAGACTGTCCAGTACCTTTCAGGTGAATTTTAAAAGCCCGATGTGCACATCAATTAGGGGATGAGCGAATATAATGAACTTGCACGCCGAGCAGATTTTAAAAGCTGCTCAGATACATGAGTATCTCCTGCTGCACGCAAAATTGAAATGTTTTCAAAAAGGGACATGGTCTGGGTGGGGCAAGGATGATCTGGGATTTTATCCTAAAATTTTTGGTAAATGCTTATGCGCAGTAGCGCACACCAGGGGTCCCCTGATGCGTAACTTTACTTCTGCTATGGATGATGTGTACGTGATAAAACAAAAAAATGTAGGTAGATCAGCGGGGTTTTAGAAATTGGGACTAACAGAGGAAAGGCAGGCTATTAAACTAGGGGGGTTTAGAAGACCTGTCCCTTAACAAGGTGAACTGGCAACTAACTGGTTTTATTGGTAATAGTGTCAGCGCATGTCCCTTTTAAAATCCTCCCACTTACGAGGTAGAAGCAGGATTTGCGCACAGAGACGGGCGCCCACTTAAAATTTAGTACACATGTGCGTGCAACCAAGCAATTTTATAACATGCACACAAATATGTGTATATGTTATAAAATCGCAGCGTCCCTGGGTACTGGCCAACGAATGCACGCACATGTGCGCCCTTGCACTGGTTTAAAAGTTACTGTCTTTGTGAGTTTCTTGAGGTGGGTATCCTTTAAACTAAAAATCAGTTGGTTAGGATCATAAAATATATAGGAATTCCCTGCCTAAACAATTCTACATTTGAGAGGGTGCCATAACATTTTACATTTCTAATAAATAAGGGTCCCCTTTGGAGTTACATTATCCAAAGTGCCAGTGCTGGCTTTTTTGCTGCCCTGTGTGAATTACTGTGCTGTTCCCCCACCCAATTCATTCAGTCTCTGTCCCAGACCTGTCAAATAAAGCCCAGCTCCATCCAGCAATCTATATTTTTAAAAACGGACAGCCCCCACTCCCCCATGAAACCCACGGTCAAGGGAAGGCTATTACATACCCTAGGCAAACGAATAGTCTTGCACACACGTCACCCCCTCCCCCACCCTCTACAGCCATACAATATTTAATTATGCACTTATAACAAATTTTCTCTGAAAAAGAACATGAAAAAGCACAGGCTTCTGAGGAAAAATATTACTTACAACATGTACATTATTTTTACATGTACTGCTGTGGTGGCCTTCCTGCTCTTGGGGGAGGGGGGGGGGCAGGGGGATTTGAAACTGAAGCTGTGCACGTGCCAGTGGGAAAGGTTGTGTGCAGGCGCACACACAGCAGATTATGAGAACACTGCAGTTGTGCAGTATTTCCTTATTTTCGGTTGCTGGTGGGTTGAATTCTGCTGGTGGCCCACAGGATCTGTTCCTCTTCAGCCGATGGGTTGGATTCTGCCAGAGGCTCCACTGCCTCTCTTCCTCTTTGGCCGCCGGAGGGTTTGACTTCACTAGCGGCCCTGAGGCCTCTCCTTTTGCCACCGCCCGCTCTGGGTGTGCCACCCCGAGCAAATGCATGGTATGCACACCTAGTCACGCCAGGCCTATGCAGAAGCTTGGGAGTGGGCATCAAAGTGGTGGAGTGGTTTACAAACTGGTTGACTGACAGGAGACAGCGTGCCATGGTAAATGGAAACTACTCTGAAGAGAGAACAGTGTGAAATAGAGTGCCAGAAGGATCGGTTTTGGGATGAGTTCTGTTACATTGCTGGGTATGCAATAGTGCATACCACCCTCGTAAAAATTAGAGGGAACATGGGGGTGGCATAGCGGGGAGGAGGCACTCTCCACCACTCATAACCAAAATTAAATGCCCAACAGTGGTGCCCCACTCGTACACACCCACAAAATCTTAACGGGAACATTGGACTTTAGTCCCGTCTCTTTCCTAAAGCGCCACTGTTGAGAGTTTCACAATTCACCATGCTTGCCTGGGGGAAAGGAGACCACCACTGAGGTGCTGTCTCATCCTTTGCTCATGTTAATGTGACAAAAAAGATTAATCCGAGCAGTTTCATACAATCCTGGAGTCCCAGTTTTACCCTGGCTACCTGGCTCTGGCAAGAGAACAGCCTACCTTCAAGACAGGGTGCCCTTACTAGTTCCCCTTAGTATCCCATAGTTTCTCCCCACACATAATTCAACATATAACAACTTTCCTAATCCACCTTTGCTCCTCCTAGTTGTCTTGCTGTTGGCTAGTTGTCATTTAAGCAGTTTCCTCCTTCTGTTTCCTGCTATTTCTCCTCCTATTGTGTGGCCTCTCTCTGCTTTTCTAGGTGGTCTGTCCCTCCTTCAAACAGTGCTCCTGCTCTAGGTTCATTCTTTTGTTTTCCTTTCTTTTTCAGATTTTGATGTGAACATTCCTGCTTTCATTCCCTCAGGCTGCATTTTTCATCTTGCTGTCTGGGCTTTTCTGGCCAGTTGATCCATCTGCCCTGTGGAGTACACTCCATTCCATTATACCCACTCTCAGGGACCCAACGAGAAGATACTTTTTACCTTCCTTACTTTTCTTCTGGGCTGTCTTTGCCAATTTCCTGTGAAGAGTCTACACACCTTATCACACCTAATCTACAGCAAGATAAATTAAGGTATTCTAACTTAAGACAGCGGGGCAGATGGCATCCTTAGCAATAAGACCAAAGTTATCGTTTTTCAAACTACAAGGGCAATTAATGCTAATTGTTTGCTTTAGCTCCACTGCATGGAAGGTTTACAGTTTCACTGGCCTGATATGAGATGGTTATACTTCAGGGATCGACAGACTTACAAATCACAGGTAATAAACCTGAACATTTATTTACCCCATTGAATATACTAAACACATTTCTAGTTGCACAAATTGTTCATGCAGCAGTATCTGGCTAGATTAGAAAGATTCATACAAATGATGAGCTTCTAACATTATTATCCATCCTATTGAGCAGCTACAAATAATAAACCATGGAAATTAAATCTTGGGATTAATAGGTTGCAGATAACAGAAACAGTTGATAATAGCTTCTTAGCTTTTATCAACTTTGTAATGGGGTCTCTACCTGTGACCCATGTCATGAAGTTCTTGAATATATTATAAAGCTTTCATTATTGTGCTCTACAGCAGCTACTAATTTCTATTTTCAAGATATTTTTATGCTTCCATCATATTTTACTCTAAAGATGTTTAAATCATGTGATATGCATTCATAAAAATATTGTATATAAAATGAAAAAAACAGAGGTTATAGTCCTACAACTATGATTGACTTTTTAAAAATAAAACTACTGGATTTGAACAGTGACCCTAAAGTGGAAGGCTCTTAATGCACAGTTCCGATGGTCCACAAACTCCTTCTATTCATAATAATATTTTCAGTCATGTATATGATTATCATACAATACACCCAGTTTAAAAGCTTGCCAACATGCAGAGTTAAGTCAATAGCCTGATATTTTTTTTTAGAGCCAGCACATAACTTGAATATTTCGGGGCCAATATTAAAATATATCCAGCTACATAAATTAGCCAGAAAAGACTTATTCAGCTAATTTACATGGGATATTCAGTGGCACGGCAATGCTGCTGAATATACCCAAATAAGTATTAAAGATATTCAGATAAGCTTATCTAGCTAACTTTAGACCTGCTATGGACAACATCTAACTTACCCGGTTATCTTAACCAGATAAGGCTTAATATTGCTACCTATCCGGCTAAGTTAACTGGGTAGGTAACTCCATTCAGTTATGCCCAACCACTGACTATACGTTTAACTATTTAGCCAGGTAAGTCACTTATTCAGCTAAGTGGTATAGCTAAATACTCAGCAGCAGCCACTTAGCTAGGTAAGTCTGATTTATCAGGTTAAGTAGCATTTGAATATCTAACCCATCAAGTTTAGACAATGATCTTTAGTTATATCTTTTCAAGGCTGTTCTGAAAAGTACATGGTTTACCTTTAAATCAAGTAGTTTCCTCACATGATCATTGTTCCAACTTTCTTTTCTTAGCAAATGATATTATAGATGGATTGTTGGTGTTATTGTACAAAACTGAAACCTATCTGATCATTGGCAGCATATAAAAAGAAAGGCAATGACACACTTCTTGCATGCTCAGACCACTTGACCCTTAGCCTAGAGGTGACAATCTACAAAGATTTCTCAAATGAAATGCAAGGAAGACACTGCCTTCAGTCACACATCCCTTTCATAACAACCTTAGTAAACTCTTGAATCCAAATAAAGCTCATAAACTTATCTCATGGAAATGCCAGAAGAATTAACATTAAAAACTAAGCATAGTCAAGTATTAAGTACTTCTTTCTAACTAGCTCCATGTTGTCTTGCTAAAACCCCCAAAAAGATAGCCTGAAGAGTAGATGAAGATACCCTTCTCCTTACCACTCTTCCTACTCTCCTGCCCTTCCCATCTCTCACCTCTGACCCCTACCCCCAATCACCAAATAGAAACCAGTTTCCTCTGCAGCTCATCTTGTCTCCCCATGCTGATTTTGTGGCCCACTGCCTTGCTTTCATTCACATGCTGCTGGAGTCCACTGATGCAGTGCTTGACAACCACACACGTCTCTGGCCCACAGCTTTCACCATTAGACAATACCATTTCTGTGCTCTTGAACCACTGCCTAAGGCTCCAATGCAGCTGATTTGCAGTCTATGTGTGGCCTGCTTCACCTCCATCTTCCCACTACTGGTATTGTTGATCCACTCCAGTCTGGCTTTTGCCCTCTACATTCCATTTATGGCTAAAACCAAAGTCCTTTACTTAGTCCTTATCTTCCTTGACCTATATGTTGCTTTTCACACTGTTGATCATCACCTACTTCTTGATACTCTGCCCTCATTTGGATTTCAGGACTCTGTCCATCTTCGTTCTCTTATCTCTCCCATCACACTTTTAGCAATTCCTTTAGTGGATTGTCCTCTGTCATCCCACCATCAATTTGTGTACCTTAGGGTTCTGTCCTGAGCCCTCTTTTTCACTCTGTATACTAATTCCTTTGGTGCTCTAATTTCCCTCTCATGGCTTTCAATACCATCATTATGCTGATAATTCCCAGATTTATCTCTCTGCAGAAATGTCATCAGAAATCCAGTCCCAGATCTCAGCCAACTCGTCTGACATCCCTTCCTGGATGTCCCGCCGACACTAAACTCAACATGGCCAAGACAGAGTGCCTTATCTTTTCCCCAAATCCCATTTCTACTCTTCCTCTTTTCTCTATTTCCGTGGATAACACTGTAATCCTCCCAGTCCCCTCAGCCCATAACCTTGGAGTCATCTTCAACTCTTCTTTCTCTCCTTCTCTAAACATATCCAAAATACTGCTAAAATGTGTCATTTCTGTCTGTATATCATCACCAAAATCCATCCCTTCCTTTCTAAACACATTGCTAGTACCCTTATCCACTCTCTCATCACCTCCCACTTAGACTACTACGACATGCTCCTCACAGGTCTCCCAATGAGCCATTTCTCTTCACTACAATCTATTCTAATTTCAGCTGTACAACTTCTTTTGCCAGAGTTGCCACATCCATATAACCCCACTTCTCAAATCACTACATTGGTTCCCTATCTGTTCCTCTTACTCACAAGAGCTTTCACTCTGCAGCTCCTCACTATCTCTCCACTCTTATCTCCCTCTATACCCCTTCTCATACATTTTGCTCATCAGGCAAGTTACTCCTATCTATGCCTTTCTCCTTTATTGCCAATTCCTAACTCTATGTTTTCCACTTGGTTACCCCATATGCTTGGAATAGACTTCCTGAGCTGGTGTGTCTAAACCCCCCCCCCCCCTTTTTGAGACTGCATTTAAATCTTAACCTCGATTGCCCAGCTTACAGCCTCATTAATCTTTGACCACTGTCTTAATAAATAAAATTTCAAAGTCTCTTTTGCCCTGTATGTTTTTGTCTTGCTTCCTTTGGAAGCTCTACTGAGAAGGAATGTCCCTTATGTGTTTTTGTACAATGCTGCATATGCCGAGTAGCACAATAAAAGTGTTAAGCAGTAGTAGTACTGCACTCATCTTGCTTCATAATACAACTCCTTTATCTGTCTAGGAAACACAAAGCCTGCAGTACCAGAAGTGGCCATGAGATATCAGTATCATCTATTATAATAGGACACTGCTACCTTGTGGCCACTGCTGGATTGAACTTATATAGACACTTGGATACCATGAATCCATATGCATATTATATGAGATGATTAAGTTGTCCTACAATAGAGCATAAAAGACCCAAGAGAAAATAGTAGAACAGTTCTTTTGGCCTGCCATACACTAGCAGGTTTAGTTATATTGCCAATAGGGATGTGAATCGTGTCCTCGATCGTCTTAACGATCGATTTCGGCTGGGAGGGGGAGGGAATCGTATTGTTGCCGTTTGGGGGGGTAAAATATCGTGAAAAATCGTGAAAAATCTAAAAATCGCAAAACCGGCACATTAAAACCCCCTAAAACCCACCCCCGACCCTTTAAATTAAATCCCCCACCCTCCCGAACCCCCCCCAAATGAGTTAAATAACCTGCGGGTCCAGCGGCGGTCCGGAACGGCAGCGGTCCGGAACGGGCTCCTGCTCCTGAATCTTGTTGTCTTCAGCCGGCGCCATTTTCCAAAATGGCGCCGAAAAATGGCGGCGGCCATAGACGAACACGATTGGACGGCAGGAGGTCCTTCCGGACCCCCGCTGGACTTTTGGCAAGTCTCGTGGGGGTCAGGAGGCCCCCCACAAGCTGGCCAAAAGTTCCTGGAGGTCCAGCTGGGGTCAGGGAGCGATTTCCCGCCGCGAATCGTTTTCGTACGGAAAATGGCACCGGCAGGAGATCGACTGCAGGAGGTCGTTCAGCGAGGGTTCCGGCGCCTCGCTGAACGACCTCCTGCAGTCGATCTCCTGCCGGCGCCATTTTCCGTACGAAAACGATTCGCTGCGGGAAATCGCTCCCTGACCCCCGCTGGACCTCCAGGAACTTTTGGCCAGCTTGTGGGGGGCCTCCTGACCCCCACGAGACTTGCCAAAAGTCCAGCGGGGGTCCGGAAGGACCTCCTGCCGTCCAATCGTGTTCGTCTATGGCCGCCGCCATTTTTCGGCGCCATTTTGGAAAATGGCGCCGGCTGAAGACAACAAGATTCAGGAGCAGGAGCCCGTTCCGGACCGCTGCCGTTCCGGACCGCCGCTGGACCCGCAGGTTATTTAACTCATTTGGGGGGGGGGTTCGGGAGGGTGGGGGATTTAATTTAAAGGGTCGGGGGTGGGTTTTAGGGGGTTTTAGTGTGCCGGCTCACGATTCTAACGATTTATAACGATAAATCGTTAGAATCTCTATTGTATTGTGTTCCATAACGGTTTAAGACGATATTAAAATTATCGGACGATAATTTTAATCGTCCTAAAACGATTCACATCCCTAATTGCCAATCCTATCTTATATGAGAACTCACTAAAACTGCAGGAGTAAGGGTAGCACCTCTTATACTGATGCTCATTATAGAGACCCCTTCTGAGAGGATGGGCATGGCCCAAGTAGGGGTCCAAAAAAACAAACCGGAAACCAATCCAATACTGCAGTAGTTACCAATAGACGAGAAGGACCGGTGAACACCAGGAATTCTTTATTCTGCACAAACCATCATAAAAAGCCCGACACAGGCCGAGTTTTGCTCATTTGAGCTGCTTCAGGGGCTATTACAGTTGATGCCAACACATTTCTGGTTTGTTAGAAGCGATCGCGCCGATGTATCAAATTTGTGGTGCATACTCAGGAAAGCTGAACTGCTGCATGCAGGCAACCGCTGGCATCAACTTTGACTTAAACACAGAAATAGCCACAACCTCATGGCTCAACATTACCAAAGTCGTAGCTGATAAAACAAACCCAATCATCATAAAAACAATAAAAAATCCAAAACACAGCAATCAATGGTACAACGACAGCATAAGATCAGCTAAACGGAAACTCAGGAAAAAGGAGAGATTCTGGCGCAAGAACAAAACTGCCCCATTACTCAATGCATACTGATCGCAATTAGCAAATTACAAAAAACTTATCCACAATGCTAAGAAAGACTTCTACTCGACCAAAATAATTAAATATCAACAGAACCCCAGAATGCTTTTCACCATCATACAAAACCTCACCAAATCACCTAATGAAACAAGAACACCTCCCAGCACAAGCAAAAGCAACGATTTTGCAGAATACTTCACCGAAAAAATCAGAAAATTAATAAACAACTCCAACAACAGCACCATCACACACATCCAAACTCCAATATTGTCTCTGGAAATAACAACTTGGCATGAATTCGACACCGCCTCCTCATTGGAAATTAAAAAAATAATCAAAAAAATTGAATCCAGCCAACCATTTCGTCGACAGCATCCCCATACAAACTATTAAACTGCTCGACAACCCAATAACTAAAACAATAATGGGCATAGTTAACCTCTCCCTTACCGATGGGAAATACCCTGGACTGCTTAAAATCAGCAATCATTAAACCATTAATAAAAAAGAACAACCTAGACCCGGCGAACATCCAAAACTACAGACCCATATCAAACTTCCCTTTCATTGCAAAAATCATAGAAAAAATCATCCACTCCCCACTCTCTGACCACTTAGAAATGAACAACATACTTCTCCCCGCCCAATTTGGATTCAGGAAAAATTTAAGCACGGAAGCATTACTCCTGTCACTAAATGACACAGTACTTCGAGGATTCAACAAAGGACTAAGTTACATTTTATTACTCCTGGAGTTATCAGCTGTCTTTGACACAGTCAACCATTCCATCTTACTCGACAGACTATCCGAAATAGGGGCACTATACTAAAATGGTTCACCTCCTATTTATCTCAAAGAAGCTTCCAAGTAATCTTTAACAACAACCTATCGAATAAAGTAAACCTAAATACAGGAGTCCCACAAGGATCTGACCTGTCAGCTACACTTTTCAACATCTATCTCCTACCAATCTGTCACACACTGGATCGCCTAGGTCTGACTCATTTCCTATACGCTGATGACATTCAAATATTGGTTCCAATACAGAATACACTTGAAGAAACCCACGAGAGAATAACCATCTATCTTGCAGAAATCAAACAATGTCTATCCACCCTAAAACTCATAATAAACATCGAGAAAACCGAATTAATCATCCTTGACAAAAAAGTCAATGACTCACCCATTCAACCACTCAAAACAGAAAACCCCAAAACAATAATCTCTCCTGTTGACCATGCTAGAAACCTAAGAATCACCATAGACAAAGAATTATCATACAAAACCCACATAAATAAAATTAAAGAAGGATATCACAAATTACTGACATTCAGATGTCTTAAGCCTTTCCTCACACAGAATGATTTCAGAACAGTCCTGCAACTACTCATATTTTCCAACTTAGACCACTGCAATACCCTACTCCTTGGCCTACCGCTTGCTACCATCCGTCCACTCCAAATACTACAGAACACAGCCCCCAGAATTCTAACAGGAACTAAGAAACAACCCTCATCTCTTTACACTGGCTCCCAATAAAATACAGAATAGACTACAAAGTTTTAACATTCCTCCACAAAATAATCACAGGACAACAAAACTACTGGCTAACCAAACACATCGAACTACATGCTCCAAAAAGGAACCTTCGCTCAATGAATAAATGCCTCCTCAAAATCCCTCACGTAAAAACCATTCATCTATTAGCAACCCATGAGAAAGCTATATCCATCGCCAGCCCTGCAACTATGGAACTCATTACCAACCAATCTAAGAAACCAACCAAACACCAAAACCTTTAAAAAAAAGAGTTAAAAACCTGGCTTTTCACCAAAGCCTTCTCAGACGCACTCAACCATCAACACCAACAGACTCCCACCCAATACAACACCAAGAAAACAGAGATATCATCTTGTCCACCCATGGAGTCTCATCACAACCACAAAACCCACTTTACGCCGCTCAAGAACCTTTTCAATATATAATAACCAACACACTTCCTGTTGCTTCTACTATTGTTACCTAATTTGTTCACCTTTATACTCACTGTAGAAACCCTGATGTTACTTTGTCTACCTATTATGATTACTGTAAACTGTTATGATGGCGAAACCGAATGGCGGTATACAAAACATGTTAAATAAATACATAAATAAATAATAACATATCCGTCTAACTCTGTTCATGCCATAGAGCTGTCTTAAAATTAGCCAGATAAACTTATCCGGCTGTTTTCAAGATAAGAACATAAGACTTGCCATACTGGGTCAGACCAAGAATCCATCAAGCCTAGTATCCTGTTTCCAACAGTGGCCAATCCAAGTCACAAATACCTGGTAGGATCCAAAGGGGTAGATAGATTCCAAGCTGCCTGTCCCAAGAATAAGCAGTGGATATCTGCTTATTCTTGGGACAGTTTGGACAAGTTCCTCCAGGAACTTGTCCAAACTGTTTTTAAATACAGCTACACTAATAGTTTTCACCACATCTGCTGGCAACAAATTCCAGAGCTTAATTATGTGTTGAATAAAAAAATGTTTTCTCTTAATTTTAAATGTCTTACCTAGTAACTTCATCGTGTCCCTAGTCTTTGTACTTTTAAAAGAGTAAACAACTGATTAACATGTATTTGTTCCATTCCACTCATTTTATAGACCTCTATCATATCTCCCCTCATCCATCTCTTCTCCAAGCTGAAGAGTCCTAACTTCTTTATGCTTTCCTCATAGGGGAATTGTCCCATCCCCTTTATCATTTTGGTTGCTCTTCTCTGTAACTTTTCTAAGATAGCCATCTATATTCAATAGTGCGGCTGCACCACTGAATATCTCTCCAAAGTTAGCTGGATAATTTTATCTGGCTACCTCTGCAATCCAGCCTGTGACTTAATTTGGACCTTGTGAGGGAGCGTACAGAAAACTCCCTAAAAACCACCTTAAAGGACTGGCCACAGCCATCTGGCCCGGTCCTCCTTAAGGATCAGCCCTGCAAGGGATTCTGAGTGAAGGGAGGTCCCTTCACCATACTATAAGGAGCCAGGGCCCAAAAGGGTTAGAGAGGCCCCAGGGAGTGGGCAGGAAGCCATACTATATGAAGACCTGTTACATTTGAGGTTATTTGTCAGAACTGCAAGGTGAGCAGCCTGTGTATTTGCTTTTTTTTGTACTGTAAATAAAATTGCACTAAAGGAAAACAGCTGGAGTCTTCCTCCTTTATTCTCCCGGCTATCTTCACGCCGCTATCACCCAAGCTACCACAGACGTCTTTAATATTGTGAGACCATTATTCCTTGCTACATGATTTATAGAGATCTGAAATGGACAAAATTTGCATGCAGTGTTATCTGTTTACTTCTTTGTAAGCAATGTTACCTTCCAGTATATTAGGAAAAAAAAATAAAGCATAATGTTTGCAGTTTTAAAATGCTCATACTGTAGATATTGCTTGATTGTATTTTCTTTGGCATAAAGTTACAGTGCTGTGTATAATGGTTTATTTTATGCTTAGTCATAATGTTATGCACAGATTGATAGTTATGACATTAATTTGGCTATAGCACTTGTCTGTCTCTGATGTATATTATGTTTTATAATTTTTCATCAGGTTTCATCAGATCAACTAATTAAACTGCACTTTGGTCCAAATTAGCATTAAAGTTTTCTATTCTTTTCTTATTCTTTGGCTATGAAACCTGCCACTTATTCACAGATTACATTTATTATGATTGATTGCATGCTGCTAGTATCACTTAATATCCTCATCATCATTTTACAACAGTAAATATGAGTTACAGTTCCCTAGCTGCTTTTACACTGTGTAACAAAATACAAACAAACCTTGTAGAAAAACTGTACTTTTTCGTTACACAAATATTCTGTTTTCTAAATAGTTAAAATAATGTAAAATACACATTTACTTGTCTTCCCATTACCCAGTTGTTAAATCCAACAGATACTCATAGATGGGTAGATTTTAAAATGTATGGATGCAGGTATTTTATAAGATGTGTGCGTCGGCGCGCGATTATAAAATATGGTTCCCGCGTATACGTACATGCTCTAACAATATTCACTAAAATGTACAGGATTTTTACAGAACAATTTCAAAACAATTTCAAATAATTCTATTTTTTATTCTTTATTTTCCTCTTGACACTGCTTTGAATAGTAAATTCTGAGTAGCAGGCAGAATTGTGAATCCTTAAATGACATTTATTTTGCCATCAGGGATCAAAAAGCCTATGGGTAAATTCCTGCTTCCCTTGTCAACTCAGATCAGATATTATGGGGGTAATTTTGTAACAGTCTGAATAAGTAGGAAAAGGCATGCATAAGTTACACCAAATTTTAAAGCAAACTTGCATGTGTATGTTCACTTTGAAAATTATCCCAGCAAACATAACTGTACAGAATTACATTTGTTAAAAAATATGCAAAAGTTATTTGGAAAATTTTAAGTGCATACTTTTGAAAATCAAAAAATATGCAAGCAAATCCAAATCCTTCACGAATGCCACTGATATATGCTGTTAAGGAGATGTTTTTCATCTGTGATTTGAGATTCACCTGATTTATACTATTCTTTTATTTGTATATTTATTAGGTTGTAAGTTGCCTAGAGCCTTTACTTGGTAAGGCATCAGATAAACAGGTCGATCCAATTCAGTGTGCTCAGCTGAGCGCACTGTTTCACCCGTGGTTGGACACAGTGAATACATAAGTCAAGATAAGGTTCTGTAAGAGTCAATCTTCTGTTTTACCTTCAGAGTTATTAGATCTTTAGAGGAGAAATGCTGAACATTTTCAGGCTCACCATGACTAAGAAACTGAACTGGTATGAACTTTTCTGACCGCCCAACAGAATCAATAGGCTCAACATGTAGCTGTGTTCTGTTATCTGCAAGAGGTCACATTAGCTCCTAAACGTCATAAGCATTACCAGCATGTAACAAGCAGGAAGATAATATGGAGGTAAGAAATTATAAGCAAGAAGCATGAACATGCAGTCTTCATGAAGAATGATGGCTGTCTTGGCCATTCTGGGGCCACCAGGATCACGTCTGTCGGATGTGCTTCTATGCCCCACAGCACCTTGTCTATCAGAGGCCAGGGTGGAAACACATACAGCAGGACATTCGTCGGCCAGGAGAGAACTAAGGCATCCATTCCTTCTGCCCCCAGCTTCCGACGTCGATTGAAGAAGTGAGGGTCTTTGGAATTCTGAAATTTTGCCATCAGGTCCATTCTCGGTGTCGACCACTTGCGCATAGGAGATGGAACGCTCCCATTCCCCGGGATCGAGACTATTGCAACTGAGAAAATCTGCTTGAACGCTGTCAACCCCAGCAATGTGAGATGCTGCAATGCTCAGGAAATTTTGCTCCACCCAGGTTATCAACAGCTGAGCCTCTATTGCCACCGGCTGGCTTTTGGTTCCTCCTTGACGATTGATTTAAGTCACTGTGGTCGCATTGTCGGACAGAATCCTGACAGAACTAGAAATGG
Organism: Rhinatrema bivittatum; assembly: GCF_901001135.1. Lineage (NCBI taxonomy): Eukaryota > Metazoa > Chordata > Amphibia > Gymnophiona > Rhinatrematidae > Rhinatrema > Rhinatrema bivittatum. Next base: position 675,515,020 of record NC_042615.1, read on the forward strand.
TCTCCCAGAATGGAAAACCTCAGGAACTTCTGATGGTCAGCTCGAATCCCGATGTGTAAATATGCTTTGGTCAGGTCCAGAGATGCTAGGAACTCGCCCTCGCGCACCGATGCCATGGCCTCTCGTAGGAACCCGAAGACAGCGGTTGACCCTTTTAAAGTCTAGAATGGGCCAAAACGTGCTGTCTTTCTTGGGTACCAGGAAGTAGATGGAATATCGGCCCCTCCACCTTTCCACCAAAGGGACTGGAATAATGGCTTCCAGATTGCTCAGGTGCTGTAAGGTGTCCCACACTGCTTGTTACTTCTATAGGTAAGAGCATGGAGAGAAGAGAAAGCGGTCGCGAAGGTGCTGTGCAAAATCTAAAGCATAGCCTTGTCTTATCACACTGAGGACCCACTGGTCCGACGTTATTTTGGCCCATTCCTCGAAAAAAAGAGACAACCTGCCTCCCACAATGGGAACCGAGGAATGGACCAGTCTTATCTCATTGAGAGGACTTTGCGCCCCCTGCAGCCTGGGAGGGTCCTGGCCTACCAACAAGACACCCTCGAAAGGACTGGGACCAGGACTGTTGTTTGCTCAAGTGCTGTCGAAAAGAAGATCCTGCAGATTGGGAGGAGCGAAATCTATGATTTCCACGGAAACGTGACCTGGGTGGTAAGGATCCCCTCGCCTTAGGCCTGTCCTCCAGCAGTCGATGGATCTTATTCTCCCCCAAGGACTGAATTATGACCTCAAGGACCTTCCCAAAGAGCAGTTTACCCTTAAATGGTAAGGAGCCCAGCTGAGCTTTGGAAGAGACATCTGCGGACCAGTTCCTTAACCAAAGGAATCTGTGGACAGAAACAGCCGAAACCATCGATCTGGCTGAAGTCCGCAACAAATCATAAAGTACATCAGCACTGTAAGCAACAGCGGCTTCCAAACGTCCAGCTTGAATCGCTTCCGTCTCTGATAGGGACATGCTACTTTGCAATTGCTGAACCCAGCAGAGCCCCGTCCTCAAGGCAAAACTGCTGCACATGGAAACCCGGACCTCAAGGGCCGAAACTTCAAAAATCTTCTTAAGTTGAATTTCTAGTTTACGATCCTGAAGATCCTTGAGGGCCATCATCCCAGTCACCAGGATAGTGGTCTTCTTGGTGACCGCCGACTCCACCGCATCGACCTTGGGAACACAAAGGAGGTCCAGAACCTCTTCGGGCAAAGGGTACAAAACTTGTCCATGGCTTTTCTGACTTTCAACCCTAAACCAGGAGTGTCCCACTACCGAAATAAGAGATCCATGACTGAAAGATGAAAGGGAAAGCACCAGGCCGGATCGATAGAGCCCATACGAGAGTCCTCCTGAGGGGTATCAATGCCCAATTCCTCCAGTATCGCGGGAATGAGTGGGTGAGCTCGTATTTTCTAAAGAGGCGGACCACCTTAGGGTCATCTCAATCAACCACGTGGGAACTCTGAATAGAGGAAAAACCCTGATCACAGTCAGCATCCAAACCTTGAGGAGGCTTGCCCCTAGGGTCCAGATCATTTGGATACGAATCATCAGAAGAGGATGTCAGAAAATATCTTAATATTTTGTGCTTTATTGATAATTACTTATATTTAGTGAAGTCAGTAATCAATTAGCCATAAAAAAAACATGTTAGCATTTAATACCCATAAGCCTTTACTTTTAAAAGCCATGACATCGGTCATGGCTGTGCTGAAAAAGCTCCAGCACATAGCTTTCACCTTTCCCCTACTTAAAACCTCAAGATTTCACCTTTGTCCCACTTTCAGACTTTGAGAGTACAGTTGTTTACCACTTTCTCTTATCTCAAGTAAGAAAGCACCTGCATTTTATGACATTGAGCATCCTAACGCAGGTGTCATGATTGACCACCCTAAAAACAGATGGCCAGCCAATTAAGCGTGAATCTTGTGACAGAAGGGAGTGAAAAAGATTTTCTCTTAGAACTACAAAAGAAATCCAATTAAAAATCAAAAATGGGCGAAGCTATAAACAGAATAAAATATAGATGTGTTGATGGAAGTGTAACAGCGACCCTGGATCAAAGGGTCTTAAGTGTATAAAACAGTGGCAGTTTGAGGGAGAGGGAGAGGTGCTACTTAGACTTTCTTCGCACGTGATTGAGAGAGACACAGAGCGGGGTGCTTCAGATAAATTGGTAAATATAATTTTTTATTCAAGTATATGAGAACCTTTAAATTGCTATTGTTTCTACATTGGCAGATGTATTAGAAATGTATTAATTTCTAAAAAGATGATATTAATAGACATTTATCTGATATTAATAATTTCAATTACTTTTTTTTAATGGCTCTTACATTGATTGTAGGATATACTCTGGTAAAGTTAAGATTTGAACATAAAAGTGTTTTAGTCATTTAGAGATATTTATTCATGCCTTTCTTTATCTGAAATAAAATATTTTTACAATAAACTGACTGGTTTATTTATGCATGATGTGATGTATAAATTAATGGTTAATAAATTTCTGTGGTAGATTCGAACACACCTCTGAAAGTAAACTTTTTGTCTCAAGGCAGAAAGGGTAGGGAAATAGAAGTGGAAGTGGGATATTTTATCCAGGCAGGATTCCCTGGTTTTAAATTCTGCTAAGGGTAGAAGCCTCAATACTTCCATTCAAAATTTACCACATGGCGCCCAACGTGGTTTAAATCTCCTGTAGAATTAAATATTGTTTTCCAGTCATGTAATTTTGCCTTTTGCAGCAGTTTTTATAATTGGTTGCAATGGCTGACCCTTATAGAATTAGAGCTTCTCAAGAAGCAACGTTCCGTAAGTGGGTTGAAGCCAATCATATCAGGGAAGATCAGTCCTTTGTCCTGCATTTACAAGTGGCCAGTGACTCGTCACCGTGCTTTCATGTTGACATTTGTCGTTTAAAAGCTCTTACTGCACAGGGCAGACACCAGGGGCTAAATAGAAGAGCGGAAGAGGATTTTGTTCCTTTTGCTCTCCCTGATTGTCAGATGTCTTTTTCACTTGGTAAATGCTTATTTGTAGAGAATCCGGTAATTCCGGTTTCTGAAAAAAGAGGGGGCTTGGCGTTCACTGAACCGCGTCCGCCTCTTGATGCTATTTTGTCCTTTGATGCCCCGCCTGTGGATCAAATTCCGGCAGGGAAAAAGAATGCGTTTTACAATGCCCTATTGCACTGCTTTCAAACGCTCAGAGATCATTACGGACAAACCTCGTTTTCTTTGGGGACGCCTGGAGAATTCGGGACCCGTAGTGAGATTGATCGAAAAGCAGATAGAGTAAGGCGGGCTTTGGGGACGCTTCCAGCTGATGTTAATCTGATACCTGAACATCTGGCCACTAGACTAGTCGCGCTTGAAGCTGTCACTGGTGCCTGTAATTCTCGTACCAGACATTATATTATTTCTACTCTGATGCCACAGAATTTGGTTCCTCCCCCCTCATTCTGCGATAGCTGGGGCAGTTATTACGGGTGGACTTATCGTTCGATATTTGGGAAACCGTTGATCACAAATCTCGGTGAAGTGCTGCGTCATATTTTGCAAAAGTTTGGTATTTCAGCTGCATATTCTCTTGGCATGCTGGTTACTATGAGTAATTTTGATCAAGTATGGGAGATTTTAAAAGACGTCATGCCTGATACCTCTATTCGTATTGATCTTAGTAATCGTTTAAGTGCATTGGCCCCGGCAGATCGACATGAGCAGTTCCCATTCATTATCCAGCAAGTCTTCGAGGCGGCTGGTCGTCCATTAATCCCTTCTAAGCCTCTTAAACAGGCTCAGCCAGGGTCTGACAGACCCAGGGAAAGGGGCAGAGAGATCCAGCGCACTCAGCCTGAGAAAACTTCAAGACGGGTGAGTTTTCATTTTAGGAATCCTTCTTCCCAGGATAGAAATCAGAGGGACAATAGGGGGTTTGGGAATTCTAGACAGGATTATACACCCCCCCCTACACGAAATCCCTCTAATACTGGGTGGGTTCCCCGCTATCCTGTGCGGGATAATCGTGGGACCCCTCCTGCCCGCTTTCCAGCTCCTGAGAAACCTCCAGCGGTGTCCGGAGCTGTAACTAAGGGGGACCGCCCTCCCCCTTCTTCTCACAAAAAGCCTGTGAAGCGAGCCACTTTCCATGGCAATGCTGGCTCCGCGTCTAAACCCCTGTGGATCCAGAATAAGGAGCAGGGTGATCTATTTGTGGGCATGATGGACTCAGGTACTACAATTAATATCCTGACTAGAGAATGGGATACAATTCAATATTTAAATGAAAATGTCACAATTACTATGTTTGCAGGGAAGCATTCTCAAGCTCCCTTAGCGACTGTAGAAATCTTTTCCCCTTACTTCAAAGGGTCCCGTACCATAAAAGTGGCATGTTTATTTGATGAGGAGGATCCTTTTGCAATTTATTTCACACAGGCTGCTGTGCCTGTTTTGCCTTCTATGATGTTGGAGGACCCCCTTTATGGCTTTGAGGCTGTAAAAGCTTCAATTTCTCCTCAGCTCAAATCCATCATTGGAGAGGCTGAGCTGCAGAATTTGTTTACTGAATGGCTTAAGTTAGGGCTCGTTCAGCTCTATCATACCCACACTGGTTTAGTGCAGACCCCTAAGCCGATAGAGATAGTTTTAAATAAGCCTTTCAGTCCTCAAAAACAGTATCCTGTCCATAAGAAATTCTACAATGATTTAAATATTATTATTTCTCAGAAACTTACTCAGGGTGTTTTAATTGAGGAATATTCTGAATTTAATTCACCCCTCCTTCCTGTGCCCAAACCAAATGGGAGTACTCGTATGGTCATTGACTATAGGGTACTTAACGCCTCTTCTGAGACAGTTGCGGCTCAGACTTTGAATCCTGCATCTACAATTGATAATTTGCCACGACCTAGGTGGAAAGCCACCTTGGATTTAGCTAATGGGTTTTGGAGTATTCCGATTAGCACTTCCCCTGTCACTGCATTCACATTCAGGGGTAAGCAGTATCAGTATACCAGGCTCCCTCAGGGTTTTAAAAATTCCCCTGTTTTATTTTCTGCTGCCGTTGAGGAACTCCTTCAGCGACATAACATTGATAATGCTGTTCCTTATGTTGATGATATATATCTGGCTTCTGATAAGCTGGATGTGCTTTGGGATTCTGTAGTTAAACTAATACAGGTACTGGGTGAGGAAGGCTTTGTAGTTAATTTTGCCAAAGCCAGAATTGGTTTTGGGGAAGTTAAGTTTCTGGGATTTTTAATCGGGGTGGCAGGTGCTAGCCTTGCCCCCACCCTCCAAGAAAAGATTATTTCCTTCCCGGTGCCTAAGACATCTCGCCAATTGCAAGTAATCATGGGGACACTTAATTTTGCACGTAAAACTGTGCCTAGTTTTGCCTCATTAGCAGCCCCCTTGTATGATTTGCTTAAAGGAGATGCCGTTGTGGCACGTGATTGGACTGCTGTTCATTCTGAATGTTTGAGAGCGCTGCAAGAGGCTGTCAAAGTTTCAGCCCCTTTGGCGCACCGTAAATCATCTAAAGATTTAGATGTCACGTTGCAGGTTTCTGACTCTCATTTCTTGGCTACAATCAGTAACCATGCTGAATCTCAGCCCATATGTTATATTACACATACTTTCTCTCAGCCTGAGAGGAAATTTAATGTTGTGGAGCGTACACTGACGGCTGTCAGATATTGCCTGTCTAAAGTCTCTGCTCTTGCTCAGGGTAAGATTATTCATTGTTATACTGGGATTCCTCAGTTACAGGCTGTCACTCGCCATTCCCTCCCAGAGAGTAGGGCTCTCTCCACACGCTGGGTGCAATGGCGTGCTGATCAATATAGAGACGATGTGCAATTCCATTATCAGAATGGTTTGGCTGATTCTGACATTATTTTAACTTGTGAGGATCTTTGCTTAACTACTGAGACGGATAGGCTCCTTCCTCCTATTTATCAGAAGGTTCAATTGGTAATTTTTACTGATGGTTCTGCCACACCCTCGGGTGACTATCTTACTGCATTTTTTGCTGGTGCGGCTAATGTTATTTTAACTCCTAATAAAAGGGGTCAGTGGAAAGTCTTTGCCACACATACATGGCGATTAGGTGATATGAGTTCACAGCAGGCGGAGCTGATTGCCTTTCAAAAGGCTTTGACACATATTGAGCAGACGCCCAATTTGGATCCTGAAAGATCCGTTATGGTTTGTTCTGATTCTACATATGTGGTGTCTGGGTTTAATTCACATATGAAAGTGTGGGAAAACAGTGACTTTTTAGATGTTACAGGCAAGCCTATTGCACACAGAGCTCACTGGAGATTAATTTTTTCTATTTCACAGAAACTTACTGTGCAGGTGCTTGTCTTGCATGTGCCTGCTCACCAGACCGTGGGCTGGTACTCTCGTTACAATTCTTTGGCAGATGAAGCAGCTAAATTGGCTGCCTCTCAGCAAGAGATAACTGTAAGGGCACGTCTTGCTAGGCATGGCTCCTTACATTTGAATGCGGCTACTTTGTGCCAGCATTCAGATGGGGTTTTGACTAGCAGTCAGGCAAAGAAAATGGTCAGTGACTGTTTGGATTGTCAGCGCACAAATCCCAAACGGACTGGACACCCTTATGTTGAAGGGACACTTCCACGGGGTATTAGACCAGGGTAGGTGGTCTATATGGATCATGTTGGTCCCCTTACTTCTTCCCGTGGTTACAGACATATTTTGGTTGTGCTTGATTCCTTTACTGGCTTTGTGTTTCTATTTGCACAGAAACGCATTACTGCTATTGTAACTGTTAACCGTCTGGCTATTGTATTTGGTATTTTGCCTTTTCAGTTTCTTTGCACTGACGGCGGTCCAGCCTTTAAAAATGCTGAGGTTGAGACCTTTTGTGCTGATCATAGCGTTACTCATCGATTCTCCTACCCACATCGTCCAGAATCTAATGGAATGGTTGAAAGGATTAATGGTGAGGTTAAGCGTAGTCTGCAAATTTTTGCTTTGCAATCTAACCCCAGTAATTGGTACCTTCATCTTCCGGAGATCCAAATCCGGATTAATAGTACCATAACTGCCAATCATGAAGCTCCCGCTATGTCTCTCTTTGGGTTCTCTATGCTTGAAAATATGGCCTCCTCAGATGCTATGGTTACTTCTGACAAGGCCTCTCGGAGTCCAAATCCTTTTCAGATTGGTTCCGTAGTTTTGAGCAAAACGCATGTTCGTGGCTCTTTAGAACCATACTGGTCTAATCCCTTTATTGTTACAGAATTTCTAGGTGACTCGGGACTGTTGCTTTCTGACTCTGAGGATCCAAAGAATAGGAAAGTTGTGTCCATTAGAGATGTCAAGTTGGTATCCGAGACATTGGGGTTTTCCGGTACCAGAGCCTCGGTTCAACCCCCAGCCTCTGCTGCATCCGCAGTTTCCGCTGATGCCAATGGGTCAGGAGGATCTGCCGCTGCCCAGCGCTCCCAATGCTCCAGCAATTGATGTCATTCTCAGCGGTGACATGGCTGTGCCTACCCCGGAGCAGGAAGATCAGGTCGTTCTCAGTGTAGCTTGTCCCGCATCTGAGCGTCCTCCATGTTTAACCCGCTTCCAGCAGAAGCTTTTGCTTGCATGCTGTATGGTTTGTTCCCCAATCAATACCTTTTTGCATGCTGTGTTTCTTTTTTACAGACCTTATTGTAAGTATGTTATTGCTTGCTGGGTGCTTTTAATTATTGCATCTCCTATCTCACTATTTTATCTCTTATCTAATACCCAGCTGCATTCCACCTTTTCTCCCGCAGCTTCACAGGAGCTCCGTTATTCACACTCACATGTCAGTAAGCGCTCACCTTCTGAGCCTTTGTCTCTTCTGGCAGTGCCTTTGCCTTCTGGTGTTATTCTTGTTCCATACCATGGCTGGCTGGTGCAAGATCCTGTTTTATTGCATATTGATGTTCCTTTCAGGTTTTACACTCACCAGGTTTGGCAAGGCATCTCTCCGGAGTCCCTGCCTGCGGGTCTAGAGTCCAGACTTGTTGCTCTGTTTCTGCAGCTGGAGCGTTCCTCCCTGCAGCTTTCTTCCATCACTTCGGAATCTCCTCTTGATGGCTTCCGTGCAGAGTTCTGTTCGATTAGATATCAGAACTTGTTCCTGGGTTTCAGAGCAGTGAGTGTCAATCTTACTGGGATCCTTGAAACTCCGTCCTGGAAACTGCAGCACTGCTCTCAACCACATATTGGTGCTTCTGAACAGTTCCAGCGGCTGTTTGCCCTTCGTCCTTGTTTTCATAATGGATCTTGTGCCTGCATCAATCCCCTTTCGAAGGTGCCTCTGGAGGACTCCTTGTCTGGCTCTAATTATGAATTTTCAGGTTTGATTAAAGGTCTCATTTTCTCCTGGATGGACATCTTTCCTGAGGTAACTCTTTCTTACGCTAATTATTCCACATGGGGGGGAGAGGATACAGGATTCCCCCTTCCAATGATTAAGGACTCTCTTTCTTATGTTTGTAGACTACCTTATGAAATTCTGTTTTTAAATAGTACACATTATCATGTCTTTTGTGATGAATTGCCTGTCTCTTTTACACATTGGCGTGGAATTTCTTTTTATAATTTATCTTTGTGGAATAATGCGTGTGGGAATAATCCATTCTTTTGTACCCGTTCCTTGTCCACCCAGAAGAATTGCTTTTGTTGCCCTAGTTGGCAATATCAGGTTAATCTTTGTAATAAAAGGTTTTCTAATAGGGTATGGGGACCCTTCTTTACTCAGGAGGCTAATTTTTTTCAAAATGCACCTGTGCTAGGCCGGTCTTTGACCGCTGCCTGTATCAGGGGTTTAGCTGAGGGGTTAAATGACACTGAGGTTACTTCTGTGTTAGATTTAATTGTACAGACAAAATGGCTGAATGACTCATTTCCCTTGCCCGCTTGGGTGATGAGAACAGCCAACAGAAAGCGCAGGAATGCTTTGAAACAGGAGGTTCAAAATACATTCCTTAATCTTAATGATAGAATTAAAACTGCTATAAAAGGTATTCAATCCAATGAATATCAGCTAAGAGCAGGTATTTTTCAATTAAGGGATTACTTAGCTCAAACCTTACAGTTAGGGATTGATGCCATATCCACAACTGATGAGAAAATACAGGTTCTAGCAAGAATAGAACAGCTTACTCACTTTATTGATGGTCTTACTTCCCCAAAACCCAAATGGGGAGACCTTCAATTGGGAAAAATATTAGAGGAAATAAACCTCACAGCTGAGCAAATTCAGTATGCCCATGTTGAGGCTTCACAAGTTATTTTGCAGGTCAGCAAACATGAAATGGGAAAAGAACCATGGGCAACCTTAGGTTCAACCCTAGTACAAGGGGTCAGACGTATCTTTCTCCCAATCACTACTCAGGTCTATAAACGTTGCTGGGAAATCCAGAACTTTGGTCAGTTCTTGGAAAGCTCAAATGGAAGCAACAGCTGGATTAAAACAATTAAAATCTTTGAACCAACCCACTTGTGTATTAATAATGCTGGTTATCACTGGATCATAGCACAAGGTTGTCACAAAGTTCCTGTAACTGTGTGTAATTCCCTGGTGCAGGTCTCTAATACTTGCCTCACACTAGAGGGAGAAGCTGATTGTCCTCTAGAACCGAATCCCGGTCCTCTAGTAGAAGTTTTTTTGAAATTACCCAATGGATCTTATATCCTTCGGTCAAACAAAGCACAGTGTGGGTTTCAACCGGGAATATTGTATTTAGTTACTGCACTATCTGTCATTAAGTGTGGACCGTGGGAGTTTTATCCTACACTTAGTGCCCGGTTAACTGAAACAATAAAGTACATGGAATTTAAACCAGTACAATTCACTGAGTTAAAAATGTTATTGACTCATGTTTTAAATGTAAATGTATTATTGAGAAATTTGTCTTCACTTTGGTTAATGTCAGAGGATGAGTTTTTACAGCATCTGAGAATGATAGAACTAACAGCTAGTGAATGGGAGCTGATCCTAGACGAGCTACTGAAGCCAGAGGTATTTTCAAATGCCCTGGGTCGTGCTTTTTCTGGATTAGTGGGTGGAATAGCTAAAACAGCTGTTGGTGTAGTTAAAACCATAATGGAAGGGGCAGGTGGACTCCTTCATGACTTAGGGATCAATTTATTCCCATTAATCCTGGGAATCATAGTAATAATTGGTGTTCTTTTCTTCTGTCTTAAGAGAAATTAGAACAAAGAGCAGCGAACCAGAAATGGCAGGTGTAAACTCAAAGATACATATTCCAGCTAATCCTAGGAAGAATGCGATGATTGTCTGCCTGGGACCTGATCTCATAAATGAGTATGCTGATTATGGAAGCTGGATGTATTCAGAAAACAATCCTGATACATGTGCACCTTATTATCTGCATAAAAACTGTGATATTTTATTTAAGTTCCCACAATATTCCTATTGCTGGACTTGGCCAAGAAGACTGGCATCTGTTCGTGAAGCACTACGAAGAACCTCGAGTGCTCACATTTGCCAATGTGCTCCCTGGGAACTTGTGCCCTGCTACTTCAATATCTACTCTTTGGCAGAATATCAATTAGGATATGGACATGGCCTATCAAATGCCAATCCTGTTGCTTCAGATGGAAATTCAAGAGCCTCCAGCCCGGGGTTAAGCTCGAATTGGTTTCCAGTACCTAGTCCACCGTCTTTTGCGACGGATGAAGAATTAGATCCAATGCACCTTGCTCCGGCTAATTCTCTAACAGATGAAGGACAAGACTTTATGCTTTGGCTGAATGCAGCTCTCTCCTCTGAGGATGATCAATCAGTCATTCTCCAACATCAGCAACCAAATCCTACTCAAGATTCTGCTCCGACTAGACCAGCAGTGGAAGGCGAGCAAACAGATTCCAATATCTATAATTAGTCAGACTGACTTCACAGATATCTGAAACTCTGATCCGGCTGGATCTACTGAGAACTGTGAATAACTGTCTATTATTGACTGGACTGGTATGTGTCTTATTCAAAATGCACCTTGCCATTTCAGGATCGTTGCTCGTCAATTGGTAAGTATAATAGGCATTTAATGCCCACAGATCCCTACACATGATGGAATCAGTGATGTCACATCACAGATTTCTGACCCATAGAGATTATTTTAATTATGAACCCTCATCTTACTTGACTGGATGAGCAGCTTCAAATTTAAAATTTACATTCCCTGGGTATGAATGTTCTCTATTTCCCATAAGGAAATATTGAGAAACCCTTTATATCTGGTTATTATTAGAAACTAACTCAGATTTGTCAACTCATATCTCTTTATATTCAATTTGGTAATGTAACCAATTTTTATTTCACTTGTATCTATGCAATGTTGAGCACTGACACAACTTATTATATGTAGTTTATTGTGTGATTATTTTCCCCCAGGCTTATTAGTGCCTTACTGATTTATATGTATCTAGCTATGTCTAGTATTTGTTTTACTGACTCCATGGGGGGGTGTCAGAAAATATCTTAATATTTTGTGCTTTATTGATAATTACTTATATTTAGTGAAGTCAGTAATCAATTAGCCATAAAAAAAAACATGTTAGCATTTAATACCCATAAGCCTTTACTTTTAAAAGCCATGACATCGGTCATGGCTGTGCTGAAAAAGCTCCAGCACATAGCTTTCACCTTTCCCCTACTTAAAACCTCAAGATTTCACCTTTGTCCCACTTTCAGACTTTGAGAGTACAGTTGTTTACCACTTTCTCTTATCTCAAGTAAGAAAGCACCTGCATTTTATGACATTGAGCATCCTAACGCAGGTGTCATGATTGACCACCCTAAAAACAGATGGCCAGCCAATTAAGCGTGAATCTTGTGACAGAAGGGAGTGAAAAAGATTTTCTCTTAGAACTACAAAAGAAATCCAATTAAAAATCAAAAATGGGCGAAGCTATAAACAGAATAAAATATAGATGTGTTGATGGAAGTGTAACAGCGACCCTGGATCAAAGGGTCTTAAGTGTATAAAACAGTGGCAGTTTGAGGGAGAGGGAGAGGTGCTACTTAGACTTTCTTCGCACGTGATTGAGAGAGACACAGAGCGGGGTGCTTCAGATAAATTGGTAAATATAATTTTTTATTCAAGTATATGAGAACCTTTAAATTGCTATTGTTTCTACATTGGCAGATGTATTAGAAATGTATTAATTTCTAAAAAGATGATATTAATAGACATTTATCTGATATTAATAATTTCAATTACTTTTTTTAATGGCTCTTACATTGATTGTAGGATATACTCTGGTAAAGTTAAGATTTGAACATAAAAGTGTTTTAGTCATTTAGAGATATTTATTCATGCCTTTCTTTATCTGAAATAAAATATTTTTACAATAAACTGACTGGTTTATTTATGCATGATGTGATGTATAAATTAATGGTTAATAAATTTCTGTGGTAGATTCGAACACACCTCTGAAAGTAAACTTTTTGTCTCAAGGCAGAAAGGGTAGGGAAATAGAAGTGGAAGTGGGATATTTTATCCAGGCAGGATTCCCTGGTTTTAAATTCTGCTAAGGGTAGAAGCCTCAATACTTCCATTCAAAATTTACCACAAGGACTGATCCTCCGGATGGGACAACGTGGTACAGAGAGAGCGCTTAATCTTAGGAACCTCCGTCCCCTCGGAGGACTAGGTCCTTTTCGAAGCATGGGCTACTGACTTGCCCAATGATGGACCCGAACACAAGTGAGAGGTCCCCTCAGCATTTTTCTTACAGGTTTAAGCAAAAGCAAAATGAACTCTGAAGAAAATAAAGAGGAGTCAGAAGCCCCCTGGGGGCTCTGCTCACCCGCAGCAGCTGTATCCTTAATTAAATTGTCCCCCTCAGAGGCCATATGCTGTGGTGAAAGAGGAGGAGGGGAAATCCCTCCCCCCTCCGCTGCTAGCGTTGCAGTGTGGAAAGAGGCCAAAATGGTGTCTGTTCCCGCGCTGAGCGGGAACAGATCTGAAGGAATGAGCCAAGGGCATCCCGGCCGTGCCGGTTCCCGGCGTGACCTAGAATCGCTGCTGCCGGTGGCTCCTGAAGAGCCCCCCCGGGGAGGCAGGACGAGCATAGGCTGTCTCTAGAGATGTGCGTGTCTCCACACGCGCAGCAGGCCGCACCACGCAGCATGACTGAGGAGGAAAAAGTTGAAAACACACCGCAGCTGTCCCGAGTAGGAATGGAGAAGGCAGGAGAACAGTGACTGCAGAGAACGGAGATGGACCCGGCCGGCTCAATAAAGAAAAAAGTTTGTTATAAACTTTTTTTTTTTTAATATGACCTGATATGGTGTGTAAGGGTCCTGTGCTCCGTGGGGTGAGTGAGCCGGACTCCCCGGTATCACCCCAACTGCTGTAGTAAGTTTGTCAGAAGGGTTCTCAACCCTTAACCACAGGAGCCTCTACTACCAGGGGGGAATTGTCCCCTCAGGACCTGCTGACCCCCTGGGAGGCTAAAAACTCCTCCTCCAAAATTCTGTTTTTCTTGTGAGGATGGATATTTGAGTTAAGGGTTGGTTTTATATGGTGTCTCTTATATTATAGGTGGTGATATAGTCGAAAAGGTGTGCAACGGTGCCGGTGATTGAACTTGGAGGAAGTGTATTTTAGGTGAAATATAGTAGTTATATGGTTTGGGTGGTGATATATGGCATTGTATTGTAATGTAAGATAACATCTGTTATTAATTTGTGTGAAGGTGCAATAGTCTGGAGGATGGAAGGCTGGAGGGCCTCGTCGTCTCCGGATGAAGTGGGAGTGATTTGTCCCCTGAGGAAGCTGTGGCGAAACGGGGATCCCTGTTGGGACGTTGTGAACTGCTCCCATGGAAAAGAGTATATTTAGGATTTAATAATTCATGTTAAGCACTTTAAATTAAAATATGCATGGTGCATTAATTAAAGGGGAACAGATGGGTTTTAATGGGTGGGGAGTGTATTTGGATGAGTGAATGTAGTGGGTATATGGTTTTAGATGTGAATATATTGCTGCTAAATAAGTGTGTATATTTATGTACATTGCTTTGCACATGTTTTTGAATTATTGTAAACATCAGTGGATGCAATTAATAAAATGATAAAAATTGATGTGTTGTATTATGTTAAGTACTGCTGATAAGTGGTAATATTGACAACAAAATTGTTTTGAGATTACAGTAAATTGTGAATGTTAACGCCAGCACTGCCGCCAGTATTTTTAAATCCCCATTGTTAAGAGATATGGGCCTATACGAGCCCACTTCTTGCAAATCTTTCCCAGGTTTAGGGAGTAACACGATAGTGGATTGATTTTCCATGGGCGTAACCGGGGTCCCCTGAACTAAACCATTATAATATGGTCACAGCGCAGGCAAAATGGGAAATTTCAAAATCTTGTAGAACTTTGGCCCGAGGCCATCTGGGCCAGCCACCTTTCCCAATTTAAGGCCATGTATAATGGCATTGATTTCAGAATCAAAAGCATGGGTGTAGCTTGCTTATTGAGGCGGTTACTACCCCTAACTAAGCTACATATTCAATTAGATGTAGTTCCAACACTGCTCTCTACATTAATGGTGGGGTGGAAGGGAAATAAAACTAAAAGGTACTAAGAGCCAAGCGTAACAAGTAAGAGGAAAAAAAAAGTGCATAGCTTGCTGGGCAGACTGGATGGGCTGTTTGGTCTTCTTCTGCCGTCATTTCAGTTTCTATAATCAGTTATAGGCATATTTAACGAAAGGAGCTGCGCCTCAGTGAGCTTTGGCCAAGGAAAGCTAGAAAAGAAAGACTCTCTGGAGAGGAGATGACTAGCCTTTTTCCCATAAAGCCCGCTGTAATAGTCAAGGAAACGGGCTGTAATGGCTGCAGAGATTGTCTGGCTGGTCCCATTTCTATCTTTTATTCTAGTGATAAGAGATTTGGGGCCCCGCGCTCTAACCAAACTAGCCAACATTTTACTGGGCCGATTACCATATCTGTACAACTGATATTTATAATATCTCATAGATTTGGATGCTCGTTGGAACAATAGCGCTTGCAGTGTTTCACTCAATTCCTCTACTTCACGTTTGCTAAGCTCCGACATTGGTTTAATATGCCTGAGTTGCGCTTGTTTCAGTTCCTCTGTTAGCTTAAGAATCTCAGCATTACGCTTCTTATTCTGGGTAGCAACATAGGCTATAATGTGGCCCCTGCATAACTACCTTTCCGGCCTCCCACAAAACCCGTGGCATAATACCAGGTTTTGTTATTATGAAGCATATAATCTTCCCAGCGGTCTGTAAGGAAGCGGGAGAACTCCTTATCCAAAAACAAGCCCGGAGACATGCGCCAAGAAAAAGGAGCTTTAGGCAAGCGCCCAAATGACACCGTGACAGAGACCGGCGTATGATCCGATAGGGCAAAAGTGCCTATGGTAGCGGTTGTCACCCTGGGGAACAGGAACTCCGAGATCAAAAAGTAGTCCAAAAGGGAATAAGACCCGTGAGGATAAGAAAAAAATGTGTAGTCCTGTTCTCCCGGGTGCAATGCCCTCCATATGTCCAGCAGGCGCAGTTCCTGGCATAAAAAGTTGGGACCTTTATGCATATCATTAGGTTCTATAGGTTTAGTAGGTTTGCAGTCTTCCAACTTATTGGCTACCATATTAAAGTCCCCTCCCACCAGCAATGCACATTCCATAAGTTCACCTAAGATCCCCAGGAAAGTAAAAAAAAACGCATGCTGATATACATTAGGAGCATATACGTTACATAAGGCCATTCTTTGCTGGTTACACATTCCTTGGACTATAACATAACGACCCTCAGGGTCTTGCCATACTCTCTGATTGAAAAGGCAGTTGTTTATGAATTAATATAGCCACCCCTCGCTTTCAGGATGAGTATGAGGAGAAAAAACACTGCCCCACCCATTCTCTCTGTAACTTGGAATGTTCACTCGCTGACAAGTGGGTCTCTTGAAGAAACACAACCTGCGACCCCATGCATTTGAAAGCCATTAAGTTTCTTCCATTTGATGGGGGAGTGTATGCCATCTACATTAACAGATGTGCATTTTACCGTGGCCATAACAAGGGTTACTTAACGAGCATCACCAAGAGGATGCGCTGAATTGGTTGCGACAATAAGGGATCCCGGGGCTCCCCAGCCTAAGCCACCAGGATCATAGGGAAAAAACAGCAAAGGACAAAGGCCATTAGCCATAAAAAACTGCCTTAGTACCATCTTGAGATGGTACTAAGGCACCCTGACCCCAACAAACCTAACTTCTCAACCCTAACACAACATTCACACCAAACATGCCACATCCATATCAACTCACTTACTCACAGAACCCACAACACAATCGCTTGCCCCAAGAGGCTCAGAGCCACTCCCCCCCCCCCCCTCCACTTCTGGAGCAATGGAGAGAGGAACTCACCTCTAGACCCCCCATGCCCCCCCCCCCCCCGACACAACTATCGAACATTTTCAAACTGTCAGACTAGATCAACAGCACTTTGGGATCATTATGAAGCCCTGCGGACCCCCAGACCAGAGGACCCCAACACTCCAGCTTCACTTCAACGCCACGGATATCATGGCAAAGTCAGGCCAGAACAATTTCTCATGATCAAAACTTAAGATTCGTCCCTTCGATCAGCCAATGCAGGAAAAGATCCATAAACAGGAACCAGAGTCATCAACAAACCACCCCTTCGACGATAATGAAGAAGGCGCTTTTACGATGACTAGCTGTTATTCTCCCCCTGCGGCAGGCAAGGTAGCTATAAACTGGTCCGCAGCATCCCTAGAGGTGAAGAGGAGAACTTTGTTATCGTGGAAGACACGCAGCTTGGCTGGATAAAGTAGCCCAAATTTGATGTCCCTCTTATGTAACTCAGTACACGCCGGAGACATACTCTTTCGCTGTGCTATCATCGCCGCTGAGAAATCATTGAAAAGAAGTATCTTATGGCCCTGGAATTCCATAGACGCCTGTTGTCTGGAAGCCCGCATAATCTGTGTTTTATGCATCCATTCAGCCGATTTTATAACATGCATGCATATACATGCATTCTGGTGTCCAGCATGGCTCCTAGATCTCTCGCGTGGTTTACAAATGGTGAGAGATGGAGAGTAAGGGGGTTGTTGTCCTTAAGAGAGATGAATAGAAGTTCTGTTTTAGAGGTGTTAAGAACTAGATTGAGACTTGAGAGTAGACTATTGATGGAGCTGAGGCAGTTGTTCCAGAAGTGCAGGGAGCTGGAGGTGGGATCCGTGACAGGGATTAAGATCTGTACATCGTCGGCATATACAAAATGAGTTAGGTTGAGGCTCTCAAGATGCTGGCATAAAGGTAACAGTGTGGGAGATAGTGAGGATCCTTGGGGTCGCCATGGTTGGACTGGATGGGTTGGGATTCTTTATCATTTATTCTCACCTTGTATTTCCTATTATTGAGGAAGGATTCGAACCATTTGAGCGCCGAGCCTGTGATGCCGATTTCCAATAGGCGGTTGATGAGAATTGTGTGGTTTACTGTGTTGAATGCTGCTGAGATGTCGAGAAGGGCCAGAAGGTAGGATTGGCCTTTGTCTAGGCCCATTAGGATGTTGTCAGTTAAAGATAGTAGGAGCATTTCCGTGTTTAAGTGTTTACGGAAACTGTATTGCGACGGGAAGAGAATGTTGTAGGAATCTAAGTAGTCTGTGAGTTGATTATTGATTAGTTTTACATAGTGTTACATAGCATAGCATAGTTTTACATAGTGTTACATAGCATAGCATAGTGTTACATAGCAAAACACTAAGTATACCATGCAACCAGGTGCAAGGGACGCTCCGGCCAGAGTAATGAACCTGCAATGGTATGCACCCTGGAAGTTTCCTCATGAAAGAGATCCAAATTGAAATCTTATGTGGGAGGGGACCCCTTACAGGCCCATCCCTTCATTCTGGGAGGGGTGTATTCCAACACTACAGACCTAGTATTCACCCCAAATGCAGTATGAATAGGGTGCATTCTCGCCTAAAAAGCTGACATCCCACTGCACAAGTAAGAAATACCTTTCATAACAAGGGGAGACACACACACACACACACACACCAGATGGCACCAAGGAACGATGTTACCCTGGAACTGCAGCACCATGCACTTGTTCAGCAATGCTGCATAATGCGTCGGTGGTGCGAATGTGCTCACCGTTGCATCAGTTGGTATAGCAGCCCATGTCCATTCCGTGGAATGCTCCATATCACAGTCTGGATTGGGCACAAAGCTGCCAGTGCCTATGGTGATGCACTATGAAAAGAGCTTACCATTATGAATTGTATGGTGGCTCCATTCCCAACAGTGCCATATAGCACCCATTGGTACCAGACAGACACATAAGGGCACTGGAAGGTGCCCGAGGCACTGCCTGTCAATGGGCCCCCTATGGCAAACACTAGCTTCTGCACTGGTGTGCTTGGCTCAGGCAGCCCAATTTCAAGGCATACACCGGCACATATGCTGATGGTGCTTGACTCTGTTGATGCCCTGAATGGCACCTATCATGGAGGGAATGACTCCCCTAGTGTCTACAGTTGCCCACGTGCCCACCACATCATTGATGACTGCAGCGCTCATGGCTCCAATAGTGACACTGATGTCCTTGGTGCCCAGGCACTCCACGGTGCTGACAGCTTTGGTAGTGGTGCCCATGCCAATCAGTCACTGTATGGGCATGATAATGTGAACGGTGCCCTCAGCGTTCTAATGGCATAGTCTTATATTGCTTAATGTCACCCTTCAAGTGCATCACCACTATGGTGTCCACAATGTTCAATGGTATCAATGGCATTCAACAGTGCCCACAGCACTCGATTGTGCCGATGGCACCTCTAGGGCTCCCAGGTACCCATGGTGCTCTATGTGGATGGTATCCATGGAATTCGCTCAATAGAATGGCAAGTTTCCCTTACTAGAGGCCTACTCAGACCTCATATGGATTGCATATTGCCAGTGCCACAAGGCATCGACAGAGGCATAAAAAACAGACAAATTAAATGAGAGGAAAATGTGAATAAGCTGCAGGTGCAGCATTATTAAGGAGAAGAGAAAAGGCCTCTTCCAGGCTACTCTGTGCACTTGGTCTGCCATGCAACCATCAGAGAAACTTGGAAGGGAGAAAATAATAAAATAAACACAAACTACCAAAAGGTACACAAAAGGAAAAAAATAAAACACAAAGGCTCTGTTAGAAAAAATAGCAGCTACAGCTCTAGAAAAGTCACAGCAAAAGCTGTGAGGAAGAGAGCAAAGCTGAAATGCGACCACATGGCTCCGTGGCAAAAGAAGGACCAAGGGGCTTTTCCTGGGAAACAGAGAGCTGGCCACAGCTGCACATGCTCGGTAGATTATGTTGAAATCTCTAGAATCTTAGAGATCAAAGTTCTGCACCAGGCTCCATTGGATGACGACATTCATATGTGAGGACTGACATTCTGCTTGTCCTTGGAGAATAAAAATTATTATACTGGGTGTTCTGATGTGATCCACTGTTCATCCTAAATTCCAATCAACTGTAGCTGTTTCATATAAGTCCAAAAACATGTCTCTAATTCACCATCTGTTTCTTCGCCTTTCAAACCAATAAAAAGGAAGTTATAAATCCTCTGCTAAATAGTTGTACTTATATTTCTGCTCTGTATTTTGTGTGCTTTATTATTCCCCTCCATGTAATGATTTCCCAGTTGCCAGTATCTTAAGTAGCTGTTGTTCACTATCTGAACTTCTGTTCTATTCTTAACTATATCACTTTATCATCTCAAACTTCTTGTCTGCACTGTAGCTTAAACAACTTCAATGGATTTTACATTTAAAAAAAAAAATAAATGTTTGTTTTCTAACAACTGAAAAAATATAACAAACTTATATAAAATACAAAATCTAAAGATATAGCAAAACTAGAAAATATACAGAGTAGGGTAACCAACATGATATAGAGGATGGAATGGATCCCCTATGAAGAAAGGCAAAACAGGCTAGACACTTCTGCCTGGAGAAGAGACAGCTCAGAAGAGATGCAATACAGGTCTATAAAATCATTAATGGGTAAAATGGGTAAACAGGGAAGAGTTATTTACCCCTTTCCAATGACACTAGGACTAAAAGACAATCCATGGAGTTAATAGCTAGTAGCAATTTTAAAGGTGAATTTTAAAAGCATGGCATTCGCCAAAATTAGGGGGATGAGTGAAGAAGTGACACTCGTGCACGCTGATCGTATTTTAAAAAGTGCCCATATATGCACGTAAAGGTTGCGGCACACACATCTCAAAAGTTTCCAAAAAGAGGCGAGGCATGGGCATGGTCTGGGCAGGGCATGGGCATTTCAGGGCTTTGCCAAGAGATGTGCATGCAAATACTTGTTACAGTTGTGGACTCTTCTGTGGTGCTGTAGTCGACTCAGCCGCAATGGTGAATCCGTGGAGCCTTCATTGACATGGGCAGAAATGCCTGTGTGGGACTATCTGGAGCTTCACCTATACCAACCATCATTCCCACAGGTTGAGCCTTTGGTGCAGACAGTTGGCAGGACTTAGGTGGGTCCAGGGGTAAGGCAAGAGGGAATGTCCATGTCCAAGCAAAGTTTGAGGCAGGTTGCAAGCCAAAGGTCCAGGGCATGAACTAGGGTCAGGACCGGCAGCAGGAGGCAGAATCTGAGAGACAAACCATAGTCAGGGCAAGTAGTAGGCAAGCAGTACTCAGATCCAAAGCTGAGGTCAGGTCCAAGAAGCAGTCAGCAGAGTCCAGGGCCAAGCGAAGGTCTACCAAAAAGTTAATCCAAAGAAGCAGAAGGCCAGGAGAGGAACAGGGGCAGGACACACAGAAAACAAGAGTTGGAGGAAGAAGCAGATACCAGACAATCAAGGAGCTGGCGAGCAGGACTAAAACCAAGCACCATATACTGAGAAGCTGGCTACTCAGAAAACCTGATGCTGAGGCACTAGCTGGTTGCAAGAGACTTCTTTATATATCCCTGGAGGATATGACATCATAAGCCAGCATCACAGGAAGTCCTGACTAGGGGGCCTATAAAGGCTATCCCAATTTACAGGAAGTTCTATCTTGGGTCTTTGGAACAGCATGCTGCTGGAGGCTACGCTGAAGTTGCTTCAAATCAGAGGTGAGGGGCTTACATGGAGGAGATGGCTGAAGCCTAACAATACTTATGGGCCCCAGCGTGTACCGAGGACCCCTGCTACATAACTTTACTTCTGCTATGGATGACATGTATGTTATAAAATAAAAGGATTGAGCCATTTCTAAGGGGTTTAAAGGATCTGGGTTAACTTGGGGGAGTGTAGGCTACCAAATGGGGGGTGGGAGGACCTAGCTGTTAACTGGGCGAACTGGTGGATGAACTGGTAAACTGATAATAGCCATGTAGACTTGGGAAAGCCACTGCTTATCCCTGATTATGAGTGGCAAGGATTGGACCTATTCTTTGGGATCCTACTTAGCTGGATTGGCCACTGTCGGAGACAGGATGCTGGGTTTGCTGGCCATTTGATCTGACCCACTATGGCAATTATGTTCTAAACATTATAACAATTTAGAACTTCATTTCAAAAATTTCCACTTAATATGCAATCATTCTAAAGCATATGGGGATAGATTTAAAGAACTAAATATGTATACCCTAGAAGAAAGCCAACATAGAGGAGATTTGCTAGAGACATTTAAATATCTCAAAGGTTTACATGGACAGGAAGTGAGCCTCTTTTTCTGCCATGTTTCTATATCCACTTTTCACTTAGCAATTTTAACTGCCAAACGAATTGATGAAAAAACTTGTCACTCTTGTCCAGAGTTTTTTTATATTATATTATAAAAGCAAAGCATATATGCTCTTTTATAAAGCGTGCTGCAGCATTTATACAAGGTTGGTTTCATTTTATGAATTAAAAATTTATTTTCATGGGTTCCAAGATGACTGCGTTTAGCAGGGTTCTACGTTAGTCCTATTTCCATTTACCTGCTTTTTTTTCTTTGTATTTCTGCTTGGGTCAGCTGAAAGAGGAAAAGGAAGTCTGGGGTGAGGACCTTTCCCCTGCAACCGCCTCTTTCTCCCAGCAGGGGGTCATGGATGCCTTTGTGCTTTGCTCAGAAACCGACACAGCTGCTTGTTCCCCACTGTTCTTGGAGGTAGACACAACTATGGGCTCCATGGATTACTTCCACCTCTATTTTGAAACATTATCTCCAGAGATGCTATTTCCTCCTGGGTCAAAATGGGTAGGCGATTCTGACAGTGCTTTGGCTGAATTGCCGCATCCAACAGGCAGCTATAAGTTCCCTTTATGGAGAGGAAGGGGAGAGTAGGCCAGTTCAGAGATAGTGAAAGGACTGTACAGCTGGTTAGTAGCACTGGGTTGTGAGTGTTTGTCTCGCTGTGGATAGCTGAAGCCTTGAATGCCTCAGGATTAGTACTGGAGGCAGACAGAGCAGCAATAGTGCATTCTCTGGAGAACCCCAAAATTTCTTCTGGGCCTTTAGACTCCAGCTCCATAGTATCAAAAGCAAACAGAAGAACACATACAGTACATGTCCTGATACCCGTTAAAATCACATTGGAGATTTGGAATGTGGTTTTTCAATTAAAACTTCTTGTATCTGGTTGCATCAATTCTTTGGCCAATAACAGAATTCAAATCACAGCCAAAATATCAAGCAGACACAAATCTTTTTTTTTTTTTTTTTTTTTTAAACAGACACATGGATATCTTAGGATTTGAACATTTAAAAAAAATGATACTCTTTTTTACATATATGTTTAGTACTTTCCTCTTTATAACATATAAATGCCATCTAAAGGAGGTTCTTAATATTTCTGAGCAAGCTTTTCTTTCTATTGTCAAGTTTTTTTGTTGTTTTTTTCGTCCAACAGCTAAGGATGTAGAGGAAGCACATTTCTTTTGCTACTTTGAATCTCACCCAGATTCTAGGGTCTTTGGTGGAAGATGGGGTTGCTACTGAAGCTCTCCTAGTAATGTTTCTATTTGAATCAAATACAGAGGCTTTTCTTTAAAAATAAGATGGAGAGTTCCTAGGTCTTAAAGAATGGGTGTTCCGAAAGTTAGAAGAGCTACAGAGCTCAGGCAGAAAACACTTACAGCATTGCATTCGCAGGTGACAGCCCTTGGGAGAGATTTTTCTAAATTCCCCTGTAAGTGTACTATTCTATTCAGTGATGCAATGATGCATTTTTAGAGCCAGACTATCTCGAGTCCATTCTAATTGATAAATCTACGCATCAAAATCTGCATCTTGGGAAGACAGGAAATGTATAATGGGGGTATCAGTTTGTATTATTATGATTAAATTTAATATATTAATTTTGTATTATATTGTATTATAATGCATTTTGAAAGATTTATATGTTTTTTTTTAATTATGCAATAATGAATTTTATGAGGGAGTATTATATTTTAGATATTTATATGCCGCTTGTGACAACCCTAGTGAGAATAAAGGATGTGGCTGGAAGTAAAGATTTTTGTATTTATTATGCAATTTTGATATATTTTATTATGTTCATTGATGTATTATGTTAACATGTTCTACTACTATCACATATACATGTAAATTTTAAAAGGAATGCGTGTGTGCCCATAAATGTGCATACTGCAGCACAAGCAAAAATACACATAGCATTTTAAATACTATTGCCGCACATACTACTTCCACAGCCTTTACACATATATAAGAAAGAGAGAGAGAGAGAGAGAGACAGAGACTGTATATTTTTAGTCCAATATATATGTACCACTCTAGAGGGGCACTTTGAATCGGGGTGGTTAAGAACATAAGAAATTGCCATGCTGGGTCAGACCAAGGGTCCATCAAGCCCAGCATCCTGTTTCCAACAGAGGCCAAACCAGGCCACAAGAACCTGGCAATTATCCAAACACTAAGAAGATCCCATGCTACTGATGCAATTAATAGCAGTGGCTATTCCCTAAGTAAACTTGATTAATAGCCGTTAATGGACTTCTCCTCAAAGAACTTATCCAAACCTTTTTTGAACCCAGCTACACTAACTGCACTAACCACATTCTCTGGCAACAAATTCCACAGCTTAAATGTGCATTGAGTGAAAAAGAATTTTCTCCGATTAGTCTTAAATTGCCTTGCTAACTTCATGGAATGTCCCCTGGTCCTTCTATTATCCAAAAGTGTAAATAACCAATTAACATCTACTCATTCAAGACCTCTCATGATCTTAAAGACCTCTATCATATCCCCCCTCATTCGTTTCTTCTCCAAGCTGAACAGCCCTAACCTCTTCAGCCTTTCCTCATAGGAGACCTCATAGGGGGCATTCCATGAAGTTAGCAAGTAGCACATTTAAGACTAATCAGAGAAAATTCTTTTTCACTCAACGCACAATAAAGCTCTGGAATTTGTTGCCAGAGGATGTGGTTAGTGCAGTTAGTGTAGCTGGGTTCAAAAAAGGTTTGGATAAGTTCTTGGAAGAGAAGTCCATTAATGGCTATTAATCAATTATACTTAGGGTATAGCCACTGCTATTAATTGCATCAGTAGCATGGGTTCTTCTTAGTGTTTGGGTAATTGTCAGGTTCTTGTGGCCTGGTTTTTGGCCTCTGTTGGAAACAGGATGCTGGGCTTGATGGACCCTTGGTCTGTCCCAGCATGGCAATTTCTTATGTTCTTATGTTCTTATGAGAGCTGGTCCATTCCTTTTATCATTTTGGTTGCCCTTCTCTGTACCTTCTCCATTGCAACTATATCTTTTTTGAGATGCAGGAGGCAGTGACAAACACATTCAGAATTATTCATAGTACAATTAATAATGATAAGGGCTATAATTCTTTACTGATGTCAATTTTACTATGAATACCTCTGAATGCGCCTGTAACAACACCCCCTCCCGAAAACTCACCCGGATTCAAAGTGCTCCTCTAGAATGGTGTGTGTGTGTGTGTGTGTGTGTGTATACACATACACACACACACACACAATCGGACTGCCCTATACAGAGGTGCTCTCTCTCTCTCTCTGCAATTGGATTCGGGTGTCAGTCATGGACCCTCCCCTTTTCACACTTTTAAAACCTACCTCAAACTACTTTGGGTTCTGTTTTTGGGAGGATGGTAGCATTGTAAGGATAGAAATAGAAATACACTCTCCCCAACCCTGTTTGGTTGATTCAACATCTCTATAGTACTGCAGGAGGACAATATATCAGAAGTGTTTAGCAAGCACTCACAATTAGTATTGTATACTCACTTGGGGTACGTTTTGTCATGTCGTTATGTATATTTCCTGTACTACAGTGCTGGAACCTCTCTCGATATTTTTCTTATTGTAGATGTCAGTGGACTTTTAGGTCACATTTTTCTTTTCTGGAATGTTTGCTTTTTCCTAATGTAATTTAATTTATTTTTTTTTGGTAACAGTTTCTTGTACTTATTATATTGTTAAACTATAAATAGAACATTAAAAATGAATTTCCTCTTAAAAAAAAAAAATATATATTGAATACTCATGTTCTATAAATCTTGAACTGATGAAGCAGCTTGGAATATAGCAACTTATTTACCCTAACTGTTATACTACTAATATTTTCTCTTTAACTAGTTATACTTGATGTCTAACTCATCTTACATGCCTTGACGGAGGTGTAAACTAGGACCTGAGACATTCTGATCTTTGGTTTTCTTTATGGTTTTTCTTTTTCCTTCATGACAATGTATACATTGTCGATGCAACGCAAAACCTTTCCCAATATAGCCTCAAGAATGGACATACAATTATGGGATACAATAATATTCCTCCTAATCAATCAAATATAACTTTTTAAAACAGACCATCATACTAGGCATCATCATCAGAGAAAATGTTAACACTTTGGGCCAGATTTTATAACATGTGCGCGGGCATAGATTTGTGCACGCAACCCGGCGCGCACAAATCTACGCCCAATTTTATAACATGCGCGCACAGCCGCATGCATGTTATAAAATCTGGGGTTGGCGGGCGCAAGGGGGTGCACAAGGGGGTGCACCTTGTGCACGCCGAGCCCTAGGGGAGCCCCGATGGCGTTCCCCGTTCCCTCCCATTCCATTAAACATTCCAAATAACGTCATGTGGACAGAAAAGCAAAGCCCAGCCTTCTAATATTTATTTATGGCAATTAACATTGTTTTTAAATCATACATTCTGATTGTTTTAATTGTATTCCCCTTTATATTGTGTAAAAAATGTAGTGACCCACCCAATAAACTTGAAAGAATGGTGAATCAATGCACTAGCTAAGAAAGAAACTGTGCAACTTGATTGCAAGATTTCGAAAGTGAGTATGTGTGCACCAATTGATATGTTTACAAGAAAACTGGACAATTTCAGAAGCCTATGACATATTAATGGACCATAAATTTGATTTATCTGGTGAATTTCCAAAAAGCACAAGATGGAAGACAAGGACTATGGTGACACAAGACATCACTGGAAAAAGACAAGCTGCACAGACAACAAAAAAGAAGGCTGAAGCTGAAAAACATGACAATTTTTGAGTTTTAAAACAGTGCAAATTAGGACACCTACACAAGAATAAATTGTAAAACTATTGGTGTTGATGGGTTTTTTTTTTTTAATTTTTCTAGCTTTTGTTGATACCGATGAATGCAACTATCAGAATGAAAGTTTGTTTCTTTCTTGGTAAAAATGATTCTTGCAGTTATAATGATTTGAAAGCGAACAATAATAAAACCAAGAAAAAAAACCCCCCTAAAAACATGGAGCTTCTTAAAGTTTGTTTTGATTTAAGAAACAATTCAAGGTTAGCACAAGTAATTAAGCAGCACAGCATGACGAAATTTAATGGATAACTGATGTTCTAACATTTCATAAGCAGCAGAGTGGCATTGTGGGAGGCCTGTAAATGAAAGGAGCTAGCAGTACCCCCTGAAGTGCTAAATTACAACTATAACATGAGAAAGGACAATAAGAGCTAGTGAATCATGAAGAAGAGATGGGAGGCAGAAGGTGAAGTAGTTCACCACGATCTTCCGCTGATTACAAATGGATTTGATGGTCAGGTTTTTATAGTTGTCCTGAGAGGATTAGATAGCTGCTGCCGCCCTTGGTCCAGCCTCTATACTTTTTGTCTTATTACTATCAGGCTGCTTCTGTAAAGCGCGCTCAGCCGTGCGCACTGTTTAACACGGGTTTGGCTGCGTGTTTTCAAGGGGTGTCTATTACCCCTTATACTGTAAGGAGTTTAGCGCCTCGAAAACGTGCGGCCAAACCCCCTGGAAACTAATAGCGCTCATCACATGCAAGTGCACATTGATGAGGCTATTAGTTAGTCACCTGGGACACTGAAAGTAAAACGTGCGTCCAACTCGGAAAAGTGTAGAGAAAAGCAGAAAATACTGCTTTTCTGTACACCCTCCGACTTAATATCCTAGCGATATTAAGTCGGAGGAACCAAAAATGTTAAAAAAAAAAAAAAAAAAAAGGTGCCAGCCGGTCCGGTTAGGAGAACGGATGCTCAATTTTACCGGCATCCATTTTCCTAACCGATCACTGTCAACGGGTTCGGAAAACAGACGCTCATAAAATTGAGCGTCTGTTTCATGAACCCAATGACAGAGCCACCTCTCCTGGGCCAAGGAGGTCCCCAGGACAGGTGTAAAAAGCCATGCACTCAGGAAACAAGATGGCCACCAGTTGGAAGCGAGGGGAGGTGAGTACGGAGGATTGAATAGATAGTTCAAAACAGCTCACAGCGCCACCTGCAGGCTGGAGGAAAATCCAACAATGGATCCTCACAAACAGGCCGATTCAGTAAAGTCCGCGGGGGAGCGGATGAACGCCTGCTCTCCCGGCACGCGTGATTCAGTATTTAAATTAGGTGGTGGGGTAGAAACGGGCAAAAGGAGGCGCTAGGGACACTAGCGCGTCCATAGCGCCTTTTAGCCCGGAGCGGCGGCTGTCAGCGGGTTTGACAGCCGACGCTCAATTTTGCCGGCGTCGGTTCTCGAGCCCACTGACAATCACGGGCTCGGAAACCGGACGCCGGCAAAATTGAGCGTCCGGTTTTCGGCCCGAGAGTTGCTGGCCCATTTAAAAATTTTTTTTTCCTTTTTAACTTTTTTTACTCTTCGGGACCTCCAACTTAATATCCAACTTAATATCGCCATGATATTAAGTCAGAGGGTGCACAGAAAAGCAGTTTTTACTGCTTTTCTGTGCACTTTCCTGGTGCAGGCAGAAATTAGCGCCTAGTTTCTTAAAGTAAAATGTGCAGCTTGGCTGCACATTTTACTTACTGTATCGCACGGGCATACCTAATAGGGCCCTCAAAATGCATTTGCATGTTGAGGGCGCTATTAGGTGCCGCGGGTTGGACGCGCGTTTTCCTCCCCTTACTGAATAAGGGGTAAGGGAAAATGCGCGTCCAAGGGCAGGTTAACAGTGCGCTCCGGAGCGCACTGTACTGTATCGGCCTGAAAGTCAGAGAAAATGTAATATAGTGAGATGATAAAAAGTATTTGACTGACATTTTGAAGATCATACCAGAAGCTGTACCTTAATTGTATAAGGTTTATTATTTACCTTCACTTAAAAGTTTAGATCTTTCAGCCTTTTTGGAAAGTTTAGGTGTTGCTCAGGCTATGCCTGCAACTTTAATAGCTGCTAATTTTGTGCCGAAACCAAACTGTGAATGGGTATTGAGACTTTTTTCAAAGTCATGAGTTATTTATGAATTGCAAGGTTAGAAAATTCCCTGATATAGCAAAAACCACTCAAAGAAGGAAGCAGTTTTTGTTGCTTCACCCTAAAGTTTTACAAATAGGAACCTTATCTTTTCCTAAATTTCCATGTAAATGTGTGGTAAGTATCAGATGTGAAATCTGTTTATTTTTTTTTTTTTTACCCTGTTCAATTACCTTCTTTCTCAGTGATAAGCTTGCTCCTAGTCCTGTCTTGGCTTCCCCATCTGGGGGGATGCTGGAGCTGTTAGGGTCAATATAAGCTGCCCCTTAGCTGTATACCTCCTGAATTAGAAAAGGCAATATGGTAACTTAGATCATGTTCTGTTTTTTTTTCTTGCTATTTAGATTCATGATTAAAGTAGAATTTGTTTGTTCTTGCTATCTCTATCCCTTAGGACATGGTGGACTTTTGTGTGAAGAAACTGTTTATTTTTTTGTCTTTAAATTCTTATTGACAATTTTCCAATTCTGAACACTTTTCTTAAACAAAATTGTTTTGGTAAATTTGTTTAAATAATATAAAGAAAGAAATTCAATCTTTAGTGTATATCAGAGGAGCCAAGATGAGTTGGGTAAGGGTTTTTTTTTTTTTTTTTCAGATCCATGGATTCTAATTCAATTTTCATCCTCTAATAACTTTTGGGGCAGATTTTTAAAACAGCGCGCGTGGGGTACATTTGTGCGTGCTACCCGGCGTCAACAAATGTACACCCGATTTTATAACATGCGTGCGCTGCAGCGTGCATGTTATAAAATTCAGGGTCTCCGCGCGCAAGGGGGTGCACACTTGTGCACCTTGCGCGCGCCGAGCCCTAGAGGAGCCCCGATGGCTTTCCCCGTTCCCTTCGGAGGAAACTTTCTTTCGCTCCCCCCACCTTCCCCTATCTAACCCACCCCCCAGTCCTACCTAAATCCCCCCCATACCTTTGTTTCAGGAGTTACGCCAGCCTCCGGCCGGCTGCCGGTACCCCTTCCCCTGGCACAGCCTCTGTGTCGGAGGCCTTGGTCCCGCCCCTGGACCGGCACCACGCCCATGGCCCTGCCCCATTCGCCCCTTTTTCAAAGCCCCGGGACATATGCGCGTCAAGGGGCTTTCGCTCGGCGCGCACAGGGGCAGGTTTTCGGGGTTACGCGCGTAACCCTTTGAAAATCTACCCCTTGGTGTTTTGCATCCATTCTGCATCTGATCTATTCCAAATTTTAACTTACACATCCTCCATAGCAGAAGCAATACTATGCGGCACTGGACCTAGGTACACACCCTCACATGTATTTGTGCACACACATCTCTTGGCCCCGCCCTGGAACATCCAAGCCTTGCCCACACCACGCCCCTTTTTGATTCTGAGTCAGATGTGCGCACAGTGGGGTAGATTTTAAAAAACTGCGCCCGTGCGTATTTTTGTTCGCGCGACCGGCGCAAACAAAAGTACGCCGGATTTTAATAGATACGCACGTAGCCGCGCGCATCTTTTAAAATCTGGGATTGGCGCACGCAAGGCTGCGCAAAATCGGCAGCCTGCACGTGCCGAGCCGCGCAGCTTGCCTCTGTTCCCTCCGAGGGAAATCGGAGTGGCCTCGGAAGGAACTTTCCTCCCACCCCTGCACCTTCCCCTCCCTTCCCCTACCTAACCCACCCCCCCAGCCCTATCTAAACCCCCCCTACCTTTGTTGGAAAAGCTACGCCTGCCTGAGGCAGGCGTAACTTGTGTGCGCAGGGCCGGCTGCCAGCGCACCACGTTCCGGTCCGGGGGCCGGTCCAGAGGCCACGGTCACATCCCCAGACCGGAACCATGCCCGCAGCCCCACCCCCGGAATGCCCCCGATGATGCGCCAGCCACGACACGCCCCCGTCACGCCCCCCAGGAAAGCCCTGGGACTTACGCACGTCCCGGGACTTTGCGCACGCCGGCAGCCTATGCAACATAGGCTCGGCGCGCGCAGGGGGAGCTTGGGGCAGGTTTTCGGGGGGTATGCGCGTATCCCTTTGAAAATCTGCCTCAGTGGAAGATACATGCACATTTAGGCAGCATTTAAAATACAGTCAGTGTGAAGCCCTACATGTGTGTATCTCCTGATGTTGGCACACAACAGGCTTTTAAAATTCACCTTAAAGTTTTCAGGACATAACTGGGAGGGGATGGGAGGATTCTGACAAGGGTAGTTTGGTTGGGATGCATTCATAAATATAAGCATGAATTGCTTGCCCCCTATCTTTTTGGTTTTGCACCTGATTCACTCCACATTTTCAGGACACAGGAGTCCACGAGGATTATGACGAAGGTATATTTGGGGAATCCACATTTTCCATGAATGTATGTGCACAGTCACACCATCTAATAACTTTTCGTTTTTTGTTTCCAATCCATACTAAATTTTCAGCAGTTGTACGGGGTCTATGAGGCTCATGAAAATGGAATTTTTGGAGGGATCTACGTACAGTATTTCATGAATGTGTGAATACAATTATCTCACCTAATACATTCTTGGATTTCTATCTGATCCACACAAAATGTTCAGGATGCTCGGAGAGTCGATAAACATGGGTATTTATTCCTAGATTCCACATAGGCTTGCAGGTGTACAAGTAGACTCCATTAGTTCTGGGTAGAATTTCTACTTTGCATTACATTTCATAATACTATTTTATTTTTTAAGTCACCAATGTTTTGAACAAAAAGAAATCATGAGTTCCTTAACAGAGTTTATGAGGATAATTTCCAAAAACTTATTGTATATAGGGATTGTATGTATAAAAATCAGCATATAGGCACACAAGTAGTCAATGTGCATGGTAAGCTAATTTTCAGAGGGATGCTATTGCTGCTACATAGAAATATATGCACGTATGAAGAGGGACTTCAAGGGCTTTCTAGGATGGGGTTTGGAAGTATGAACACATTTCTAGATTTTATAAGAAGAGCATGCACATATGTTTTCGCACCTGCTAATCAAGGTTGCAGATACGAAATCTGACTTCTCTTTAGTCTGCATATTTTTTGGCGAGGGGGGTCTTGCAAGCCTAGCCATTCAGCTAGTAACAGTGTTCTTTTCTTGATTGGTTTTTACATTCTTTTAGTAGTATTTTTATTTTGTCAGCTTGTTATGGCTGACACTATTTTCTAGTTTAATTAGGCAATGTATCCCCACTATAACTGGGAGATGCAGATATGGATCCTTGAGGATGCACACAAGAAATTTCAGTTTCGCTCTTCTGTATTCATCCCTCTCATTTCAATTCTGCTGATTCATTTTATTAGCTCTGGTACTCAGCAGATATTTATATTATATTTAATGCTCAATCTGTAAACAAAAAAAAGATTACATTCTATTTATCTTGCTTCCAGAACATCATCCGGACATTTTTTATATACCTGAAAGCTTGCTTGTTGAAACTGATAATGCTACCCTTCATCAGCTATGTCTTCCTAGCTATTCATTTTTTTCATCAACAGACAAAAGAAGGAATGTATTGTCCCTGTGATTTATAAATCTGCACTGCATTTAATTCCATTTATGTAAGATTCAGGCTTGGGCTATGAGTTCTTAGTAGTAAAAATTAAATCTCTATAAATTTCCAGACATTTATTATTCTGCCATTTTCCAAACAGGCCCCAAAGCAGATTACAATCAAATAGGATGACTACTAGGCATGCAGGGGCAGATATTTAAAAAATATCCATTTATCTAAGTTAGTCAACTAGAGTTATCTGGCTAACTTATAGGGTCATTCATCAATATGCAGTATGGCATTAACGCACGCGATAACGTGTTAACACATGCGATAATAAGACTAGCACATGGCACAAATGCAAATTTTTTTAGAAGGGGTAGGATCAAGGAGGAGAGTTTGGGTGGGATTTATGAAAATGAAGGGCAATATCACAATGTGCGATAGCATAACGCATGCTATCGCATGGTTTTAACGCCAGAAATTACTACACCTTTTCTCCTGGCATTAAGCTTTGCGATATGCCCGAAATGGCTGTAATGCAATTCGTGATAAATTTTTAGAATTGCTTTTCAGCCATTTCTGGGCTTGGGAAGGGAGAGGGGAGAAGGGGAGAGGGGTGGAGTGGAGAGAGCGAGCCTCTGAGGCGGCCCTCATATTGTGCAACTATTTATAGCTCTATAGAAGAGCCATCTAATAGGTTGAGGTGAGATGTTGGTGGTGAGTTTAGGAGCCAGTTTCACTGAGTTTTACTGAGATGTACAAACAGCACAGTACTCCTTGGTGAAGATTTGACATCATTTGGAGTGAGGAAAGTCTCACAAAGATGAAATTTTGTACTATGTTATCTCGCCCTAGCTTGATGGTACCCTGTTATAGAGTCCATCAAGCTAGGGTGAGAGAACATAGTAGAAATGGCATTTTTGTGAGCATTTCCTCATTCCAAATGATATCAAATCTTCACCGAGGTGTACTGTGCTAGTCGTACTTCTCACTCTACATGAGAAACTGGCCCCTAAACCACCACCTAACCTCGAGATATTAGATGGCCTCTCCTATAGAGATATACATACTTGACAACTATGAAGGCCTTGTAGATAGTCTCTCTCTCTCTCTCTTGTTATTGCGTGGTGTGGTAATTTTAAAATTTCCATAAACACGACCTTTTCTCTTATCATGGGCGTTATCCACGCGTTAACACATTTTGATGAATCTAGGGGTGGGATGGGATATTCAGCAGCACAGCTATACTGCTGAATGCCCCCGGATAAATTGATCAGGTCTAACTTAGGCCTAGATTCATCATTCCACTATAAATACAGCACGCTATAAGGCCACATCACATTTTATAGAATGGCCCCCTTAGCCAGGTAAGGCTCAATATCACCACTTAGCTGAAAAACTTATCTGGCTAAATAGTGCGGCCCCAGTACGCCCATTGCCCACCCGCAAGTTAACCAGCTAAATAGTAGCCGTTGAATATACAGGGGCCACTACCTAGCTGGTTAAGTCTGACTTAATCGGCCAAGTGTCATTTCAATATTAGCCTCACAGTGACATTTGTTCAAGGGTAGGATGACTAATATATATATATACATGTGATACATTTGTTTCAAAGTCATGTACAGTTCCATTGAGTTAGTCTCAGGCATAGTGGGTAATTCTACCACTAGCAAATAGATTGTGGAAAGATTTGGAAGAACAGCTATGCCTTCACTTTCTTTTGTAAGGTGAGGTAGGACAATTCAAGATAAAGCGATAACGGTATCTCATTTCAAATTCTGTTGCTTTAACAGCTAAAGACCCAAGTTTGTATAGACCAATTTTGCAGACATTAGAGGAGGGAAGTGAGAAGGCTGTTTTGGAAGTTTGGAGCTCTCTGGTGAATGTGTAGGAGATAATAAGACAGAAGAGATATTCAGGAGCCTGCTTATTTGCACATGTAAAGGCACAGCAAAGAGTTCTAAACTTAATCCTTGATTCAATAAGAGTTCAGTCAAGTATCTGCAGTATAGATGGTATGTGGTCTGTTGGTTTGGACCCTACAAAAATTCTGGCTACAGTATTTTGCAGAAGATGAATGTATTTCATACCATACTGGGAGATACGAATTTAGAACAGGTCTGTGGCATGACCAGAGTTAGCCAGATCAGTTTTCAGGCTAATTTAGCTCCTTCCTGGAATGCCCTCACCTCACCTACCACTTATCTGATAAAAACATATCTAGATAAAAAGTTATCTGGCTAAGTGCTGGCCGCTGATCCTGGGGAGATATTCAGCCACCGCCATTTAGCCAGAAATGTCAAAACGTATCCACTAAGTAGCACTGAATATTGGCCTCTTACTTTCTTTCACCAATACTGAAGTTTTAGTACAATCTTTTTGTGATACATTAGCAAAGGTCACTGTTTCTGTAGCCCAATTTAAAATAAAAAAAAATCCATTAGAGTTCATCCTAAAGTACCATGCTTTTCTCAAGATCCTATTAATGAAAAAAACAGGGGGTGTGTGGAGCTGAGCAAACGTGGCGCAAGTCTATTACTATCACCTCTAAAGCCAAATATTTGCAAGGGTGCTTGAGTTATAGATCTGGGTTTGAAGCTAGTAGGAAACATTAATATGTCTTCCAGTTGCATACCTTTCTAAATTGCCCTAAGGAAATATTTCATATTGTCAAGGGATTTATAGCTCCATCTATTGAGGCCAATTCTGCAGCTACCATTAATTGCAAACAGTTTGAAACCTATTGCTTAGATAATGCCACTAAGACTCAAATTGATAACAAGGAGTCTTCTTCAGACGTCCAAAGATCAAGTTTAGTGGTGTATCCTGTACAGTGAAAATAGTTTCAAGCAGCATCCTCTAATAAAGTTGATGAGATAGTGTGTAGCCTAAAGATGTCCCATTATTATCTTGACCTGATTCCTCTTTGGATAATATATAGTTTGCAACTTCAGTTCTTAGAAATGTTAACCAAGATTGTTAACTCATCTTTATCTGAAGGAGTCGTGTCTAGCTTTTTTTTTTTTTTTTTTTAAACAGGCAATGGTTATTTCAGTAATAATAATAAAAAAAAAAAAAAAGAAAATATACCTGCTAATATTCTATTTAGTTAAGACCAATTTCCATTCTCCCATCTTTGGCTAGAATTCCAGAGAAGATTTTTTAAATCTAAGCTGAATGATTTTATTAATGATTTTGGTATCTTGACTTTACATCAAGGGAAATGTTTGGGCTAATTATAGCACAGAAACCTTGCTGCTTTCGCAGCCTACTACATTTTGTGACAGCTTGATAAGGGTCAGGCAATGAGTGTGATTCCCTAGATACTGTATCTCTGCAGCTTTTGATAGTGTAAATCATTTGATAAACTGCATGACCTTAGCATGGGCGACCATGTCCTACATTGGTTTACAACTTATCTTTCAAACCAGCAGATGCAGGTTTGACTTGCACAGTCTCATTTCCCCTGAAAAAATGTTTCCATGGGGGGGGGGGGGGTGTCTTCAAGGCTCTGCACTTTATTCTGTTATTTATTTTATAAAGTTGTGCATTCATTTGAAATGACAAACTGTATCAATAGCATTGTCTATGTTGTTTCTTCTTGTTTGCAAAATGAAACAATAGAAAAGAATTAAATGTTTTTTTCTAAGGTTTTTAGTGTGCATTATTTAGAAACTATGCATACTATTTAGAAATGGTGCATCCTATTTCTGAAATGTAAAAAAAAAAAACCCCACAACAAAAAAAGAGAAAACAGTAATGATAATGAAAATTGATCCCCAGACAACATGACATGAAACATTTTTTGGCCTGCACTCCTCTATTAATTTACATTTAACACTTATGAACTGGTTTTTCTACATATTATATTATTTATAAAGTATATGTTGTTCTGACAGTGAACACACAATTCTGGTTTTATAAGAACATAAGATTTAAGAACATAAAAAATTGCCATACTGGGTCAGACCAAGGGTCCAGCAAGCCCAGCATCCTATTTCCAATCCAGGCTACAAGTACCTAGCAAGTACCCAAAAACTGAGCTGTCTCTTCTCTAAGCTGGAATTCTAACCTGTTTAGCCTTTCCTCATAGAGGAATCGTTCTATCTCCTTTATCATTTTGGCCACCCTTCTCTGTACTTTTTCTAATTCTAATATTTTTTTCAAGATGTTGTGAACTGAACTACATACAATACTCAACATGAGGTCACACTATGGAGCAATAGAGGCATTAATAAGATATTCTCTTTTTTATTTTCCATTTCTTTCCTTATAATCCCTAGCATTCTATTTGCTTTCTTGGCTGCTGCTGCACACTGAGCAGAAGATTTCAATGTATTATCAACGATGAGTGGTGACTCCTAATGTGGAACGTTGAATTGTGTAGCCATAATTTGGATGACTCTTTAAGTGCATTACTTTGTCTACATTAAATTTAATTTGCCATTTGCATGCCCAGTCTCCCAGTTTTGCAAGGTCCTCTTGCAATTTCTTACAATTCTCTTGTGATTTAACAACTTTGAATAATTTTGTGTCATCGGCAAATTTGATAACCTCACTGTTATGACCATCTGTCGCAGACGGCTGCGACCATGTCTACTCACGTCCTGCACCGTCTTACTTCCCTCTCCATGCCTGCTCGCAGCAGGGGCTAGTCTCTGCCGGCGCGTACCCCATGTTTCCTCGTGGCGGTTGGGACGCCGCCGCCACCCACGCCGACTCCGGCCCTTCTTTTGAAGCTGCTACAGCGGGAACGTCCCTGATTGATGATGTCATTGGATCAGGGTTCTTAAGCTCAGTCTTCACCTCCAGCTAGCCGACTTGGCAACGAGTTCCACTGCTACTTCGAGCTCCTGTCTCCGTTGGACCTGTGGTGACGTTAACGGACCCTACTTGGACTATGGACCCTGGCTGGTACCCGCTCCTCGGGGGCCTGCGTATGCTCTCTACGGAGACCTGGTCTCCTGGATTCCCCCACTCCTCGGGCTGGCCCTGCGCCTTCCAGAAGTCCTATTCTGCCGGCTCCCTGCTTCTCGGGGCTGCCTCTGAGAATGCCTTCACCACTTGGGAGTTCTACCTCCATGCTTCCCCGCTCCTCGTGGCAGTGCCTACGTTTTCTATACCACAGACTGTCAGTGCTTCCCCGCTCCTCGGGGTAGTGCCTACGTTCTACTCTTGGGACTGTCAGTGCTTCCCTGCTCCTCGGGGCAGTGCCTATGTTCGACACCAGAAACTGTTATGCTTCCCCACTCCTTGGGCAGTACCCTTGTTCAACCACCGGTGCCTGCAGGTACTTCCCGCTCCTCGGGCTTGTCTACGTGATCACCTGGAGACCTGACTCGGGCTTTCCCACTCCGTGGGTTAGCCTACGTCATCGCATCAGTACCTCCCTCACTACGCAGCTCCACCCCTCAGGGTTGCCTCTACAGTACTCCTCCTGCACATCCTGTCTCTCACCTTGCGCTTTCCACTCCTCGGGTCTGCCTAGAACCATCCCCTTCGGAGGTCTCTGCTCAGGTTCTGTCTCCTGCCTGCCTACTTACTGTGGGGGTCCCTCCTTGCTGTGTCTCTTACCCTGCTCCTCAGGACCTCTCCACAGATTCTCACCCACTGCTCCTGCTGGGCCTGACCTCGCCTCCCGAAGGTCTGGACCTGAGGGGCTCCTCCCCACAGGTGGTAACAACTCTCACCTCGGGCCAAGGGTCCACAAACCCACAAACCATTACACTCACTCGGTGTTCTCTTTTCCAGGTAGTTTATAAATATGTTAAAAAGCAGTGGTCGCAGAACAGATTCTTAGGGCAGGTCAACCATTCACCTTTCTCCATTGAGAAAATGTATTATTTAGCCCTACTCTCTGTTTTCTATCTTTTAACCAGTTTCCAGTTCACAATAGGACACTGTTCCCTATCCCATGACTTTTTAATTTCCTAAGTCATCTCTCATTTTTGTTATATAAAAAAAAAAGCCTTTATACAAAGCTTAATAATGAACAGGATTGGTGCAAAGCTATTAGACACCCCAGGTAACCTTACAGCACCCCCCCCCCTTTCCCCAGCCCTACCTTCCTTACACACAATTAAACATTAAGCATTTATAACATATATTACTTGAAAAAGAACATTGAAAGCATAGTCTTTTGAGGTAAAAAATATCACTTATAACTTGTTTATTATATTTACATGCAATGCTGTTATGACAACTACAAAACCCTTCAAAAAAGACACTTGGAATCCATACAGTATTAGGCAAGGAATAGACAACTCTGGTCCCGGTATGCCACAAACAATTCTGGTTTTCAGAACATCCACAATGAATATCCATTAGATATATTTGCATACAATGGATATCACATGCAAACATATCTCATGCATATTCATTGTGGACATCCTGAAAACCAGACCTGTTTCTAATACTCTAGGGACAGAGTTGCCTACCCCTATATTAAGTGTTTGTAACACATGTTGATGTGGGCTTGGCTCAGAAAGCCATAAATAAACTAAATTACAATTACAATATACTAAATCTCCCATATCAAAACAGAAGTAACTGCCAGCATTTAAAGAACATCCTACCTATAAAAGGAAATACTGCAAATATCATACCAGGCCATAAAACACCAACATACCTTCTATTAGGAAAACAGAAGATGCCAGGCTCCTGTAAATCCCTACACAAAAGCTACACACCAGAATACCTCACTTCAGTCACACATGCAGAACACAGACAAACCGTCATCAAATACAGAATTAAGAGGCCATAAAGTATAAAGAGAAATGTATATACAAAAACTGGATAGAAAATTGCAACAAGCCACTCTATATGTTGTGCAAAAATGGAAAAACAGAAAAATTACCATTTCTCATAAAACATCAAAGAATAAAATCAAGAAATAGAAATCAAGAATAGAAAAATCATACCAATAAATAGAATATTTCTAAACAGCTGACCTACATAATACCATCCAATAATTTAAAATTCAAACATTTTTTAATTTTTCCAAACACCAATAAAATATTTCAAAATAGCAGACATATCAAAACACCAGATAATTAAAGAGGATTAAAAAAAGAATCTTCTACTCTCCTTACCTGAGGACTTTAGATTTCCAGATGTTCTGAAATTATCATGGATTAGCAGGAGGACAGGGGAGACGTTCTTGTGCACAAACTTTCTCCCCTATCTTTCATATGTATACACACACCCCATGTTGTCTCTCTCACCACACATTTGTTACTCACACACACACACACGCTTATTCATTCATACTCTCATACAGTCCCTTTCACTCAATCACACATACTCTCTCTCATACATACATAAGCCACATCCTACTCACACGCTCTCTCTCTCTCTCTCACTACAAACACGCTCACGCACTCACTCCATCTCACTCATACAGACACGCACTCTCTCTCTCTCAGAAATGCTCAATCACACACACACACACACACATACTCCTCCTTCCTTACTCTTCTCCCCATCTGGAAGCACAAGTGGTGGCAGCAGCCCCCTCCTTTATCCCCTGTGGCCAACAGGACTCCTTCACTTTCTCTGGGCTGTGCTTCTGGCTGATGCTGTTTGACTTCTCTTCTCCATTTTCGGCCATGCAGGCCTCCGTTGCTCTGCCTCTTCCTTGTTCAGGCCGTGCAGGTCAATGCTCCAGCCTGCTCCTTCTGGGCGCAGTAATGGAACCTCCTCCTTCCTGCCCAGACAAGTCCATGCAATACCACTTCCTTTTCTATGCTGCACGGGCAGGAAGAAGGAGATGCCATTGCGATGCCACTCCCAAAACTGTTTCATTCCAGGTAGCCACCTAGTCTGCCTAGTGCTTCCATTGACCTTTGAGAATGAAACTGCTACCATGGTATTTAAGGCTACTATATCATTTCTCTGCTATTTGGATTCTATAAGTAATTCTCACTGAAGTTTAACACAGTCTAGAAATAATCAGGAATCACAAATAAACCAGCAGAATTATAATTATCCTATAATTATATTTAGTGCTACTTAACCAAATAAATAGGTACTTATCCAGCTAAGTGGCAGCCACTGGATATCTGGCTATGTTCAGTGGCCACCACTTAGCCGGATAAGTATTTATCCAGCTAAGCAGATAGCTGGATATCTTAGGGGCAGGCAATGAGTGGACCAAAGTGGGGCAACTTATCTGATTATCTTAACCAGATAAGTGCCTATATTCATCCTTATCTGGTTAAATTAACTGAGTAAGTTAGACAGGTCTAAAATTATCCAGATATAACTTATCCAGTTAACTAGAACTTATCCGGTTATATTCAGCAGCATAGCCATGCTGAATATCCAGATATAACTTATCCGGTTATATTCAGCAGCATAGTCTGAAAGCAGGTTCAAGCTCTCTTGATCTCAAGGATAGTTTGCAATACAGTCATTTTAATGACAAAAGTCAATCAGGTAAAATCTGTGATAAATTTAAGTCTGTAATGGATTACTGTGCAGTCACTGCGTTGGAGTCTGACCTGGTTTAGTTTGATTGCTGTGTCTGACTTTGACTAGAAAGGAGTACATGTACATACAGGGTAGATGTTAAGAAAAGAAAAGCTTTCCTAAATTATAAATAAAATTATATCTATTATTGTACTTCAATTTTGCATGTTCTTAATTTTTAAATTAGGAAATGTCTATAATGCTATCGATAATTTCATTTATTTATTTAAGAATTGATATGCTTCCTTATCCAAGTGACAAGGCGGCTTACAAAAGAAACATTGATAAGCATAAAAACAATAATACTTTGGCAAATATTATTATGATGCTTGGCATTGATCTTGTTTCACACAAGATTCTGTAGTAAAAAAAACAGTATTTACTTATCTTTGCTATGGTCTAAAATTTTGTTTCTTTTTGCACAAGAAGTTTAATCTTCCTGGTTTGGTTAGGATTCAAATGGCTTTGTGTCTATAATGGAGTTGAGTAAGAAAACA
The DNA here is from genome assembly GCF_901001135.1 of Rhinatrema bivittatum. Taxonomy (NCBI): domain Eukaryota; kingdom Metazoa; phylum Chordata; class Amphibia; order Gymnophiona; family Rhinatrematidae; genus Rhinatrema; species Rhinatrema bivittatum. Next base: position 675,556,233 of record NC_042615.1, read on the forward strand.
TTAACCTCCGCCACGAAAGTACCATCCTCAGCTCATGAATCAGACCTTATATTTGAACTTAGCCAAATAGAAGCCCAGAAATGATCATTAAGGTCTAACTACTGCTTTAGATAAATCCAAATGTGCAAACATATTTTCTCTTACCGTCCTCCGATGCGATGCGAAGAGATTGACTTTCCTTTTCCTCATCGGTGCTAACATTATAATCTTCTGCCTTACTGATGGTACTTGAGACATTTGGCTCGGAATCTCTAAAATAAAAAATCCAGTATTCAACATTTACATGTCCTATGGAATCAGCCTATTTCCTTAAAACTGTTACTAAGAATTAGGAATAAAAATGAAATATTTCATCAAATAGATCATTAATGTTAACATATATGCTGAAGCTCTGATAGTGCATTAAATGAACTTTTATACTAATATTTAACCATCTTGCAGACAATAAACTAAAACCTTAGGGCCAGATTTTTAAAGGAGCGTGTGCGGGCTACATTTGTGCACGCACAGATTTACACCCGATTTTATAACATGCATGCACTGCCGCGCGCATGTTATAAAATCCAGGGTCGGCGCACGCAAGGGGATGCACACTTGTGCACCTTGCGCGCGCCGAGCCCAAGGGGAGCCCCGATAGCTTTCCCCGTTCCCTCCAAGGCCGCTCCGAAATCGGAGCGGCCTTGGAGGGAACTTTTTCGATCCCCCCCACCTTTCCCTCCTTTCCCCTATCTAACTCACCCCCCGGCCCTACCTAAATCCCCCCTTCTACCTTATTTGACGGAGTTACGCCTCTGGCAGGCGTAACTTGCGCGCGCCGGCGCGCCATCCCCTGGCACAGCCACTGTGCCGGAGGACTCGGGCCTGCTCCCGGACCGCCCCCAGACCGCCCCTTTTACGAAGCCCTGGGACATACGCGCGTCCCGGGGCTTGCGCGCGCAGGGGTAGGTTTTCGGGGGTTACGTGCATAACCCTTTGAAAATCTACCCCTTATAGAACTAAAATTCCTCAATAGAAAGGGCTCAGTTTACTCAAATTCTAAATATTAAAAAATTATAGTTGAAATTGATTTGCTTAATTGGAGAAAAAAAACAATTTTGCAACTTTTCTTGAAAGAACATCACTGAGTAGAGGGGGTACATATTTGGGGATTTAGAATAGCCCTATTGTGATTTGCAGTGCCTTCTCTTTGTTCTATATCCTCCGCTCCCCACCCCACCATCTCTATATATTTTATTCACCTCCTGTACTACACTTCATGCATCTGATAAAGTGGACTCTGTCCTTGAAAGTTCATGCCTCAATAAATTTGTTGGTCTATAAGGTGCCACCCTCTTGTCATTTCTGATACACCAGACTAACACAGCTATCTTCTGAAGTTTATTTAAAAGTCACCTATGCAGAACCATTTCCTGAAATCCAAATTTCTGGTCATCCAGTGAAATAAATTGATCAGATTTCCCTGACAAGATCTCCTCTGTTAAAACCAGACTGCTCCAGCCTTGTAACTCTTTGGATTCCAGGAACTGAACCTATCCTCTACTGTAGCAGTGATTCCCATTAATTTACTCACTGCAGAGGTCAGAATAACTGGCCTGTAGTTCCCAGCCTCCTCATGTCTACTTTTGTGAATAGTAACCACATCCACCTATCTCCAGTCCTCCAGAACTACTCCCTACTCTAAAGAAGCATGGAAAAAGTCAGCCAGTGGAGCTGCCAGAATTTCTCTAGGCTTTCTTGATACCCTTGGGATGTAGCCCGTCCAGCCCCATCACTACATCTACTTTTAGTTTAGCTAGCTCATCACAGACAAGCTTACCTCACTCCAAATCTTATCTAAATACATTTTCTATGGCCCTTCCTCAGTAAACACTGAACAGAAATATTTGTTAAGCAATTCTGATTTTCCCTCATCAGCCTCCACATATTCCTCCCTTTCATCTCTGACTCTCACAATGCCACTTTTGCACGTTCCCTTCTCACTAAGATATCTACAAAAAATCTCTTGGCCTCTCCCATTTTACTGTATTTACTATTTTTTATTCCATTTGCATCTTGTCTCTTGACTATATTCCAAGCTTAGCTTTTCAAAGTTTGTTGTCTGTCTTTTATTTTTTCTGCAATCTCTTGGTTCTTGATGAATGCTAACCATTTATCCATTACCTTTGCAGCCACTGTAATAGGCAACAATAGAGGCTTCTTTATCCTCTTACCTTTACGTATTTATTTATTTTAACAAAAATGTTAGTTGCCTCCACTTTGTTAGTTGCCTTTTCACTTTGCTCACTGCTCTTCTACTTCCCCATCCAGCTAATCACTTCTAGTTTTCCTGAAGTCTAGGAACCATGCCTTATCATGAACCATCACTGCTTGTGCTCTAATACTGAACCACATCAGCCAGTGATCACTGAATTTCAGATGATCGTTCTCTGTGACATCAAAAACACTGTCCCCATTGATAAGCACCAGGTCCAGTATCGCCCCCTCCAGTTTAGGTTCCATTACTAGATGATGGAACGGTTCTCCCTGCACAAAATCTAAGATCTCCCTGCTTCTAGAAAACACCACAGCTGGGATATCCCAATAAAAATCCAGCAGATAAAAATCACTTAGTAATAGGACTTCCCCTTACATAGCAATTTTATGAATATCCTCCATTAGATCCCTATCCATTTCTTCTGCCTGCAATAAAGGTCTGTGTATCACACCAATATAAATGGATGTTTCAATTCCTCTTTCCGGATTAACCTACAGTGCCTCCTCCTTACCTCGTAAGTCCCGTACTTCTGTTGCTTTAATATTATTTCTATATATAAAATATATTTTTTTCTACCCTGTCCTTCCTGACTAGATTGTTGCCTGGTATAACTATTTCCCAGTCATGGTTTCCTGTGTATCACATCTCTGTGACAGCCACTTCATCTAAGTCAGCCTCTAGATTTGGGACTTTATTTCCCAAACTATCTACATTAGTATATTTAGTTTTCCAGATGTTGTCCCATTTTCCCCATTTTGCACAGCATTATCCTTTTTACTACTGCTACTTAACATTTCTATAGTGCCACTCGACATATGCAGCACTGTACAAATAACATATAAGAAAGAGTCCCTGCTCAATAGAGCCTACATTCTAATCAAGACAAACATACAAGTAGAGACATTTCAGACATTCATCCTTGTGATGATGTTAATCACATCTAAATAGAGATGGAAGAAGCATATAGCTTGCTTAGAGTCTAAAGTCACAACAAAGAAAAAGTATGAAGCCCAGAATAAATGCCCACACTTTGGGATAGATTTTCTAAGAAGCGCACGAGCTACCTGGCGCATACACATGGACACCCGATTTTATAACATGTGCGCGCATGTTATAAAATTGGGGGTCGGCATGCACAAAGGGGTGCACACTTGTGCATTCTGCATGCGCCGATGCCCGCGGCCTTCCTCAGTTCCTTCCCAGTCCGCTCCAAATTTGGAGCGGACTGGGAAGGAATTTCCCAACCCCCTACACTAACCTCCCTTCCCCTTCCCCTAACCTACCCACTCCCTAGCCCTAACCTAGCCCCCCCTCAAAACGTTATCTTACCTTTTGCGCCTGCCTTGGGGCAGGCGCAGGTTGCGCGTGCCACTATCCTGCCGGTACTGCGGCAAATGGCCGCTGTGCCAAGGGCCTCTAGCCCCGCCCCCGGACCACCCCTCCCTGCCCCTTGACTTACATGCATCCTGGGGCTTTACGCGCGTGGCCGGGCCTTTGAAAATAGGCCCGGCACGCTTAGGCCTTTTAAAATCTACCCCTTTATGCATAAACACACCCATTTTAACCTTTTTTTTAATATATCTGCTGCTGCACTTCATAGAAATGAATAGAAAACAAGGTTTTTTGTTTTTTTTTAACTTATAAAACATACCAATTTTTCATAACACTAAAAGATTGTAAACTACACTAAGACATATCTCCTCAGTCGATCTTAAAGTAATAAATGTCTTTGACTAAACGAAAGTACAAAACATAACTTCAGCAACTACACTTGTAATGCCAGCTAACATACCCCACACATACAAACTACACAAAGGATACAAGTATTACATAACTGGGACAAATAATAGCTGAACAAAGACACTAAATCTTCCAGTTATAACTTCTAGTGAAGTATGTCCTCCTTTGTTCTCAAAAGATCAATCAATAGCCACCTTTGTACAATTGTAGAGATTGTCAGAAATATAGAAGAGAGGATGTATATTTGGCTGAAATTAACAATGATCTTTGGCTTTGTCACAACATAAAAAATATATGTTTATAATAAGGCAAGCACTGCTCTATCACAAAGTAATGCTTATCTACACGAGAAAACAATGGCCAAAGGGTGAAAATTACTTTTGTTATGAAGTCCCCTTTTTTTTATATTTTGGTCTTTTTAAATATGGACAGAGAACATGGACAGAAAAGGCAGCCCCAAATCACAAAAAATGGGCTCTAGGAACGAGAAAGTTGGGTTCCCCCACTCAAAAAGGCCATGGATGGTGGATACTTCAAACCTACTATTCTCACGAGGGACCATGACCATACAATGTTTGTGAATGAGTGAACTAAACCCCACATTTCAGCCCTGAAAATCTTAAGGGAGATAGATCTTTGATTGACATTGCCATAGGCCCAGCATGGTGGGCATTGACATCCCCTCTCTAAGGTCAGTTATATCCGGGCATAACAGTAGGAGATGCAGTCTGCTACCCAACTGGAAATGGTATACTTTGGCACCATAAAGGGATAAAAAGCAGCTGGGTGGACTTTCTGAAGGCTTGCATCCTCTCCTTTTGCAAGCCAAAGTATGCACAACTGCTTAATACTAGGGACAAATGTTGGTAGGGAAATTGCCTGTTTAAGGTAGAAGTCCCTTCCTTGAATGGGAACTTGGAAGTCATTTGAAGTACCTAAATCTAGTGTATGGTAGTAAGTCACTGTAGTGAATCTGTGGGCTGAAGTGACAGTCACCAAAAATGCAATCCTGCAAGCCAGTTACTTGAGCTCATCATAGGAGGTTCTGAGACGTGGGAAGGATAGAGAAATCCGAGTGAGAGCTACATAAAGATATGTTTGTGAGTGCAGCTTTAAAAGCTGAAGGTATATGATGGTCAGGTGTATGTAAAATGAAGGGGAGGGCGTATCTAAATTGAAACTAAGCAAAAAGAATTTTGATGATGATATAAGGACGACACATATTCAGAGGGACTACTATTTTGGGGTGAGGACAGCAATGAATGCATGAAGTTTTCATCATTAAAAAAGAGTAAGTATTATAAAAGAAAAGTGATACTTAAGGCTTAATGTGAGAGTTATAGAAAGGAGGAGACATTAGTAATAAAATAATAGCATCCATAAAAACAGCTAAAAGGTCCCAAAGAAACAGAAAAAGAGAAAAGGTTAAGGCATTCATAGGGAATTTGAAAGTTTAAATGATTCTCATTTCAGATAGACTAAGAGAAAGGGGAGAGATTGATCAAGAGAATGTTAACCACTTTAGGTTTCTGTCCTTGGATTGTGGGGAATCCACATTTATACATATACTAAATACATTCAGCAAAAACACTTGTACACAAATACCTATTTTGTTTTCCTGTTTCTTGCGCTTGTTTCAGTTTCTCTTGCAAGATTCTTATCTTCGCTTTCTTCTCATTAAGCACCAAAATGAACTTAGAGTAAAAATCTTGTTCAAGCTGTTCTTTCACTTGCACACTTTTTTCCAATCTAAAACATATATATTATTAAGGTCAGCCAATTTAATATTTCTCAATTCACTAGCATGTATAATAAGAATGAATAATTTCAAAATGTTATACATGAACATTATATGCTCAGATCTATCCAATGCATACACATTTGCTATTTTGCTTTTGTAATATACATGTTTTATGAACTTGGAATAATTATGAAGAAAAAATCTAAATGGGAAGCTTCTAGATCAAAGCCACTACCGTGAAGGCTACTTTTACCAAGTCAGTTCTTCTGTGACAGAAATTACATAGGTATGATGGGGCTGATATCATCAATACGGGTCAAAAAAATCTAATGTCAAATGTCACTGACCTACTAGTGAGCATAACTACAAAAATATAGGGGTAGATTTTCAAAGGTACGCGCGGGCGTACATGTGCACGCGCTACCCAGCGTGCACACATGGATGCCCGATTTTATAACATGCGCGCGCAAGCACGTGCATGTTATTAAATCGGGGGTTGGTGCGCGCCGACGCCCGCAGCCTTCCCCGTTCCCTTCCCCCTAATCTAACCTTCCCATCCTTTCCCCTAACCTTTCCACCTCTAGCCCTATTCTAACCCCTCCGACCTCTATCTTACCTTTTGCGCCTGCCTCTGGGCAGGTGCAAGTTGCACGCACCGGCAGACTGGTGTGCGTAACCTGATTTACGCGCGTACAGCTTTTCAAATCCGGCCCGTACTGAATAGCAGCTTGTGATCATTACTGGTTAACAAAAGTGAAAACTAATGAGCTTATTATTCAAGAGTAAATAATTGCCACCACTTCTTCTTGTCAAATCACTAAATCTACTAAATGGCGAAGTCGTGACTATCAAATCTTTGCTTCAGATTTATCAATAAATGTATCCCAATATTTTCATAAAGAGAAATACAGGTAGAAAACTTGACAAATGTTTTCCTGCAGGTGAAATCAAATAAATAAATACATTACATTTAAGAATTGAATTTTTAGATATACCAGGGAAAAAGAATCTACGCCAGGTGCCACACATAGGGGTAGATTTAAAACCCGCAGGTGCACATGGACGCACCAATTTTATAATATGCGCGGGAATTTTATAAAGCTACACACGATGACGCAAGTAAGGCTTCCCCAGTTCCCTCCCAGTTCGCTCCAATTAAGGAGCGGACTGGGAGGGAATTTCCTTATACACCTAACGTCCTACCTTTTCCCCTCTCCTCCCTGACCCCTACCCATTAGTTTTATTTTTTGTTTTACTACTTACTTCAACTTCCGGGTTGAAGTAACTTCCACGGGCTGGCCACCTGCCAGCATGCACTTCCTCGGGTCAGCAGCTAATGGCGCTGTCCCGGCCTGCCCTCTCCCCTTTGGAAAGGTCCGGCACTTCTGCGTGTAACAGGGTCTAGGTGCATGGTTGGGCCCATTGTAAAATGTGCACGGTGCGCCCAAGGCTCAGCCACGTGTATAACTCCCCGTTTTTAATTGCGTGGCCCTTTTAAAATCAGGCCGATAGAGAATATGGAAACTGTGCATATATATCTAATTTTAGCTCCCCTTCCACCAAATGAATACCACAGTCACAGAAGGGAAACTGCTCTTATCACAGAACATTATAAAGTAACTTAGTATCTGCCTCTTAAAATCTGTTTACTTCTTGGAAAATTATGAAAAAAACATAGGAACAGCAAAATGAGTGTTAGGTTTCTGAAATGGTTAAATTCAATGGTGCAGAGGATCTTTTAAGAAAAAATGTACACAACAAACATCTGTTTTTTTCTTTTTGCTCTGCTCATATCCTTTCTTTTCTTGTTTGGTTTCTGGATACGTATTTCAACTTTATCATAGTTTATGTTAAATTTTGCAAATATCTCAGAGATTAGGTGAATAGTCTATCCATTGTTACTTTTATTAGTGAGAATTTCAAGTAAAGCTTAATGTTATAAACTATTGTGTGCATTTAAGCTGCTAAATTAAGTTTTTCTCAACAAAGTGATAAACCAAAATTGATTGAGTGCATTTAATACAATAAATTCAATCTCTCCCAATAGAATTCTAAACAGAATGCAATAAAGGTGCACCACAATCCAAATTAACCAAAATAAGAACATATGAACATAAGATTTGCCAAACTGGGTCAGACCAAAGGTGCATCAAGCCCAGTACCCTGTTTCCAACAGTGGCCAATCCATGTCACAAATACCTGGCATCCCAAAGAGTAGATAGATTCCATGCTGTACATTTCAGGGATAAGTTGTGAATTTCTGTAACTCTACCTTAATAATGGTTTATGAACTTTTTCCTCCAGGAACTTGTCCAAACCTTTTCTAAACACAGTTTTCACCACATCCTCTAGAAAGGAATTCCAGAGCTGAATTATGCATTGAGTAAAAAAAAAAATATTTTTTCTTTTTAGTTTTAAATGTACAGCTTAGGAACTTCATTTTGTCCCCTAGTCTTTGTACTTTTTGAAAGAATAAACAACTGATTTATGTTTACTCGTTCCATTCCACTCAATATTATATAAACCTTTATCATATCTTCCCTGAGCAGTCTCTTCTCCAAGCTGAAGAAGTCTAACCTCTTTAGCCTTTCCTCATAGGGTAATTGTTCCATCCTCTTTATCATTTTGGTCGCCCTTCTCTTTACCTTTCTAATTCTGCTATATCTTTTTTGTTAATTTGTTTATCAGAACAGCAGGACAACTAACTGTAGTGTAAATCTCTAAAGGGAATGTTTTGCACTTATTTACCTTAGAAGTACAATAGATATTGCAATGGAAGAGCTCAGTAACCCACAATCCAGTGGAAGCACTAAGAGGAGCGGATCACCTTGCTCGTGGCTGAAAGGAATCAGTAAGTTTTGCTTGTGAAATGTTTTCTTTTTTAAATATTGGAGCGAAGTTAACTATTGGGGAATATTATTTAGTGTGTTTGTGCTTTTAATAGTCAGTAAGGCAGGAAATAAACAGAAGTTAGACTGTTCTTATGGCCTGGACTGGCCACTGATGGAGACAGGATGCTGGGCTTGATAGACCCTTGGTCTGACCCAGTATGGCATGTTCTTATGTTCTTATGAGATATGGTGACCAGAATTGCACATAATATTTGAGATGAGGTCACACTATGGAGAAATATAGAGGCATTATGATATTTTCTGTTTTATTCTCCATTCCTTTTCTAAAAAATCCAAAAATTCCATTTGCTTTCTTGGCTACTGCTACACACTGAGCAGAAGATTACAAAGTATTATCAATGACGACATATAGATCCTTTTTCTGAATGGTGACTCTTAATGTGCAACCTTGCTTTGTTTATCTATAATTTGGGCTCTTCTTTCCTAATAGGTAGATTTAAAAATTGTTGTTCATACAAAAAGGGCCTCAAACACGTGTATGTAGCCTTTCACTAACAATGCAAATTTTAAGCCGGGGGGGGGGTGGGGGGTGGGGAGAGGAGTATTACATTGGTCTGCCTAAGCACAAGGGTCTGTAGATCCTTGTATCACTGGCTCCTCCCAAAACCCACCCTGAGTTAAAAATGCCTCTCTTACAATGGGAGATATATAGAGTGTCATTGTTCCTCTAACATAGGCTCGCTCTTGCTCTCTCTCCCACCCCTAATATGTCAGAGCATGTATGCACATAAAGGCTGCACATATACACGCGGCAGGAATATTTAAAATGATATGCTTGTATTTGCATGCATGATATAAAATTAAACATATTTCTACTTGTGGGCCAATACACGCATTTATGGGTGAAAATGCGCTCCTTATAAAATTTACTTGTAAGTGCCCAATTAAATTTCATTTGCTATTTGCATACCCTATCTCCCAGATTTGCAAAATTCTCTTGCAATTTCTCACAATCCTCTTGTGAATTAACAATTTTGAATCATTTTGTATCATTGGAAAATTTGATCACCTCACTTGTTCCCATTTCTAAGTCATTTATAAATGTTAAAAAATAAATTTAAACTGTATCAGTGTAGTAATAAGGCTGGCAAGTTATTAGCAAATCTTATTAAATCAAATGTGGGTGTCCCCTTACATTAGTACTCTTAAGGCTAGGGAAGGGAATCTGGCAAACACCAATAAGGAAATAGTTAGAATCTTGAGACACTTCTACGAGACGCTATATGCCTCTGAAGACTGTGACCAAGAGAAGTGAGGAGCTTTTCTCAAAAAGATACACATGCCCAAATTTACAATAGATCAGCTGACATGGCTGAATAGATCCATAAACTTGCTAGAGGTCCAGGGGGGCATTTGTAAATCTAAATCTCTAAAGACACCAGACCCTGATGGATTCATAGCTGACTTCTATAAATCTCTCTTAAAACAAGTCACAGCACCTAGAGAGGCAGTATTTCATGCTTTTTTGGGGGGTATTTCCACAAGATATGAATTTGACGCAAATAACAGTAATAACCAAGGAGGGAAAGGATCCTATATCCCCAGCTTCCTATCACTCCATTCTCATTATTGAACTTTGATCAGGAGCTCCTTGCTAAGATATTAGCTGATAGGTTAGCTGCGATTTTGCCCACAGTCAATGATTCTGAACAGGTGGGATTTGTTAGAGAACGCTATGCCTCAAGGAATGTCAGACTTCTACTAATAGCTCTGACATTAGGGAAAAGCTGTCAACTGCCTTTTCTGACTGTTAGTTTCAATGCAAAAAAGGCTTTTGACAGGATACAGTAGGGCTACCTATTCTTTCTTTTAGAACACATGGGTCTATTGGGGTTTGTTCAGCAGAGAGTATGATTATTACATACTGACCCTAAAGCATCTGTAGTAGCTAATGGTGAACTGTTCTCCATTAGGAGAGATACCCATCAGGGTTGCCTGCTCTCCAGCACTATTTTTATTGTCTCTTGTGCCTTTTTTAAGGTCAATGTAGCAGACAAGAGAGGTCGAGGGGGATCCAGCTCCATCAGCAAGAGTTGCTGCATTGGCTGATGATATCTTAGTGTTCCTGTCCAAGCCAGAGAGCTCTTTGAAAGCTCTCATGCAGCTTTTTGAACAATTTGGTGACTTCTCTGGTTTGAAGCTAAATTTAGATAAATCAGAGGCCTTCACCTTCCCAGCTTCGGTGCAGACTCTTTGGTCAGGCGAGTTCCCATTAAAGTGGGCGACCAGACCTATTCGGTATTTGGGCCTAAAAGTTTCAACTGACCTGGAGCAGTTATATGAGCTCAACGTCTCCCATCTCTTAGCCCATACTAAACAAAAGTTCCAGGACTGGCAAAATCTATCTTTATCATTGAATGGTAGGATTAATCTTTTCAAAATGGTGATTTTTCAAAATGGCTTTATGTCCTTCAAAGTCTTCCACTTCATTTATCTATGAGATATAAAGGCCTTGGGTAGTTTGTTGTCATTTATGTGAGGGGGGTAAGAAGGCTCGTATTGCTCTGGCGTGTATGAAGAAAGATTGGTCGGAGGGAGGTCTTGGGCTTCCGGACATGGAGTTTTATAACCTGGCAAGTTTACTCCATCTTTTAAGGAACTGGTTATATGATAAATCAATTTATGTCAATTTGGTGGGTGAGAGGGCTCTGGTCAGTCTCCTGGACTTGAGATTTGTTATCCAATCCCCTTATAGTAAATTCCCAAGAGGATGGCTGAAATCTTTGATATCTCCCATGAAGTGGGCATGGGGTTGTTTAACAAAGATGTTTAAGGAGGTCCCCTCTTTGTTCTCAACTGCTACCTATCCAAAGAAACTTAAATTTTTCTCCATGTAACACGGTTGATTTTCACAGATGGAACATGAGAGGCATTACGCAAGTGCAACATGTTATGGGGGATGAGGGAGAGATGAAGTCATCCCTAGATCTGAAACAACAATATGCGCCGACTGATTCTAGGCTTTTATCGTATGTTCAATTGAAACACAATGGGACGGATTTTCAGAGCCCTGCTCGCCTAAATCCGCCCGGTTTTGGGCGGATTTAGGCGAGCAGGGCCCTGCGCACCGGTGAGCCTATTTTACATAGGCCTACTGGCGCGCGCAGAGCCCCGGGACTCGCGTAAGTCCCGGGGTTCTCAGAGGGGGGCGTGTCGGGGGCGGGCCCGGTCGTCGCGGCGTTTCGGGGGCGTGTCGGCAGCGTTTTGGGGGCAGGTACGGGGGCGTGGCTACGGCCCGGGGCGGTCCGGGGGCGTGGCCACACCCTCCGTACCCGCCCCCAGGTCGCGGCCCGGCGCGCGGGGATTTACTTCTCCCTCCGGGAGGCGTAAATCCCCGGAGAAAGGTAAGGGGGGGGGGTGTAGACAGGGCCAGGAGGGTGGGTTAGATAGAGGAAGGGAGGGCAAGATGAGGGGAGGGCGTTAGAGGATTCCCTCCAAGGCCGCTCCAATTTCAGAGCGGCCTTGGAGGGAACGGGGGTAGGCAGCGCAGCTTTGCGTGCGCCGGCTATACAGAATTCATAGACTTGCGCGCGCCGATCCAGGATTTTAGTGGATACGTGCGGCTCCGCGCATATCTACTAAAATCCCGCGTACTTTTGTTTGCGCCTGGAGCGCCAACAAAAGTACGCCAACGCACCTTGTTTGAAAATCTACCCCACTATTTCTACACTACCAAAAGGAGACAGATTCTGTTTTTCTAGATTCTTGGAGGAGTTCAAGCCAGAACTGGGGAAGAAATTGTCTTTGTCCGTAATTTGTAAGGGGTTGAGCAAACTGAAGCCCAAATCGGACTTTGTAACTTCTGAACAGATGGCAGACAGTGGGTGGCTTCCTTATTTCGGAGGCCACTGTACACTGTTGTTTCAGACATATTAAGGAACTCTCATTAAATATATACATAAGAGAGTTACAATATAAATTTCTGAGGAGGAGAGCATTTATCTCCCAAACACTTGCTTTTAAGGCAGGGATAGCTACCACGGAGCAATGTGCATTGTGGTGTTGCGGGTACACTTTTGCATGTTTTTTGATTTTGCACAAAGATTCAACCTTTGTGGTTAAACATCTCCAGATGTGTTTCCACAGTTTTGGGATAATCGATTCAACACACTCCTGAAGCACTGTTTGAGCTTTTTCCCTCTTTTCTTTTTCAATCGGAGGGTGACAGGTTATATACCCTCAAAGCACGTGTTTTAGGGAAGTAAACCATTCTCCTAAATTGGAGAGGGGAAAACATGCCTCTTTCTGGCAGTGGTGTAACCTTTTGCATGACATGATGCAAATGGAAAGCCTGGCCTCTCACACTACTGTTAAATGTAGACAACTCTTTCTAAATGTTTGGGAGAAGTACATCCAAACTATGCCGCATAAGGCTAGAAGCTTAATTTGAAGTAATGGCATTTAAGTTATATAGCTGTCCAAGAGTATTTTTTTAAATTTGATGTTCCTGATGTTCCTTTGTGAAACACTAGGGTAAGGGGGGAGGGGTGTACCGCTGATTACCTATAATTTGCATTTTTGCATTGGCCATCCAAGTGCATAAGAAACACTGTGCTTGGGGGTTTAAGTTTGTAAACATTTCTTTGCTGCCAATAAAAATGTTGAAACATTAAAAAATAAAAAAAAAGAGTGGTCCCAGAATAGATCCCTGGGGTACTCCACTATTCAACTTGTTGCACATCAGAACAACTACTCTAGTGCAGAATAGTAATAAAATCAAACTTCATTAACTTATACCAAAAAGATTCTAGTGGGATTGCCAATTGGCTCCATTTTCTCCAGGATAGGTTGAACCAGTCCTGGTTTTATTCCTTTGCTTGCATGGACTTTTAGTTCAAATTTTTCTATTGATTTCCCTAAGGAAAGTAGGAATGCCAATTCAGGTATGCAGTAAAATCAGGTCTACATCAGCCTGCCCTTTAAAAAAATGGAGCTTGTTGGCACCCCCCTGTTCAAGTGGTTTGGCTAACAGGGGATCAGAAAGAAATGCTTCACATAACAGAATTCCTGAGACAAGTCTAGCTTGCTATGACTGTAATCTAAGAAAAGAAAGTTTCTTTTTACTACCCTTCTCTGTTGGTATAGTTCTCTACACAGTTTTAAATTCAGTGTTAAAGGCCTATTGTTATTGCTCTTCAGTATTATTTTGTTAAAGTGCAGATGGTTAATAAACAATGAAAGCCTATGTTCTCGAAAAATGATATTGACTTTTGGCCATCCTCTGTTGATATTTTAGGATCTTTACCATTAAAAAATTGACAAAAACATGTTTAAAAGTGATTTAGCTTTTAGTAGCATTATTTAGTTACAGACAGTCATACACATTAATCTTAATCTGATCCTAAACTTTGAGGAATAGCACGAATAGTATAATTCCTGCCAAAGCTATTCGTTTAGACCATGACTGGATATTCCCTAATTAATGATTACAAAACTTTTCTTTAATTTATATTTTAGGTAAGCAAAGCTAGGAATCTCCTGATCCTTCTTCTCTGATGAAGATGATCAGCAGATGGTTTCTGGATTGCTGATAAATCTTAACATGAATTGCCTTTTCAGATGTAAAACAGAAACAGGCGGGATCATTTTACTTCCAAACTACAACTGCCTCAGGCAGCTAAAGCATGTGGTTCAAAACTGAAGAATAAAATTAAAAATCAGATTCATGTACTACAATCTGATCAGTAATTTCAAATTTTTATAGTATTAAATCTTCACTCTTAATGCCGCTTCCTAATACAAGTGGTAACACCTGAAAGCTCTCTTGACATGTTCTTCCCTGGATCCATATTCAGAAAAGATGCTAAAACTATTTCATACTAAAGTTTTCCCTTACCAAAGCATTATTCTTGTCTTTTATTCTTTCCTGTATATCAATTTCATATCATAAAAAATTAGCACAGATAAGCATAAACTACAGCATTAATATACATATCCATCCTGTATCGATAATTATGTATAGAAAATATCCTATTTAAAACTTACAGTTCATGCATGTCATCCCAATTACTTAGAAGCCTTTTATTCTCCTTCTGCAGGTGTTCATTTCTGGCATGAAGTTCTGTGGTGCAGTCAAGGCAATAGTTAATCAACACTTTAATGACTTCAGCAGGGTCTGAGACACTTCTTAGTTTCACAGATCCAAGTTTAAACTGAGATAAAGAAAATAAATGTGATTCTAATATCCATTAACAGACCATTGCTGCACAATGTAAATACTGCTCAATGTAAATAATTTACTTCTATAAAAACTCTTTAATTATTGCTCCTTCCTCCTCCAGTTCCAGCAACCCTGTTATATTGTAACTTTTTTTTTTTTGTTTCTTATGCACTTGTTAAATGTACAAAGTTACGCACCCCCTGTTATCTGTAAACCGGCATGATATGATTGTATCATGAATGCCTGTATAGAAAAGCTCTAAATAAATAAATAAATAAATAAATAGAACTTAGGTTTTAAATGCCATCACAGCAGTAAAGATGCAAATCATAATGTACAAGATGGGTCTATGTACACTGTTTAATTAAATGTACCTAAGGAAACAAGGTGCTAAAATGCATTAATTTATTTATTTATTTATTTATTATTTTTATTATACCGAGTTTCATGATAGGAATCACATCAACCCGGTTTACAATTAACAATGTGAGTAAAGGCAGAGAGTAACATAGTAAAACATTTCCCAATTCAACGTCACATATAGAATGAAACTTAACAGATATAATAACAATATTTAGGATGTGAGAAAGTTACAAAAAACAAGGAAAAATAACTAGGATCTGAAAGGGGGAGGAAATTGAAGGAAGAATATTAACATTTTAGCCAACTGTATCAATTAATAAATATGTATAGTATTATAAAAATATAGATGCGTAGCAAAAATGATCAAATATGATGCTGTTGTGAAGTATAATAATAAGATGCTGTGACTGCGTATGAAGTTAGTGGGTTTATTACAGTTCACTAACTTTGTGTTTGTGCTGATGGGTGGGGAATTTAATCCAGTTCTGGGAACGCTTTTTTAAAAAGCCACGTTTTTAGTCTCTTCCTAAAAGTTGGGGCGCATGGTTCTTGTCTTAAGTCCGGTGGGATGGAGTTCCAAAGGATTGGACCTGCTGATGAAAGAGCTCTTGAACTGTAGGATTTATGTTGGTAAGTTTTGGCATGAGGTACCTGAAGTGATTCTTTGTAATGTTCCCTGATGGGTCTGGCGGATGTGTATTTTTTAAAAGGGATTTGTAAGTCAAGTTGAGTGTGTTGATGGATGTTCTTGTAGATAATCATGATGGTTTTGTACATAATTCTGAAGTGGATCGGTAACCAATGAAGGTGTTTGAGGATGGGGGAGATATGGTCGATTTTCCTGGAGTTTGTAAGTATTCTAGCTGCTGTGTTCTGTACCACCAGAAGTGTTAATGTGCATTAAACATGTTATAAGCATGTTATCATTAATGCCCTTTTGCACACTAGTCCATGTTAACACTATATGAACTTCACTTTGTACTAATACAAATAAATGGTAATGAGCTATGTCACATTAAGTCATTCAAAGCAGTTCATTAATATTAAAATGGATTAACACAAATCAAGATAAGTAACAATGTGAATTAGCCCATCAGCAATGCAAAAACATAATTACAGCTCCCCAAGTTGTGGTTAATTTGTTCCATTAGAGGCCTCTGTGGCTAATGCAAACCGCAGTGCCTCACCAGGCATGATCACCTGCCCCCCCCCCCCCCCACCCACCCCCCGACCGGAACAATACAGAAGCCCCAGCAATGCTCAAATATGAAGGTCTTTGCTAACCTGAACTCTCTGGATCCCACACTCCAAACCATCCCATCCAAAGCCAGGAAACATAATGACAGCAAGAGAAAGGATGACCGCCTCTTTCCTTGCCACAACCAAATTCCAAAATGATGCCTGCCTACTTCAGAAGATCTTTTTATCCCACAGAGAGCAAGAAAGACTGCCATTTTGGATTTTAGCACCAGCAGGGTAATAAGCAGACATCCTCCTTCTTGCTTCTACTGTTAGTTTGCCAATCTTGGATGGATTAGGCCAGCAGGGGGTACTTGATCCGGGGGAGGGGGGGCAGACTGGGAAAAATCATACATTCTGGAGCTTTGAGGGGGGGGGGTGGTGGTGGATTATTTTGCATTGTTGCCAGGGCAGGGAAGTTGGAGGGAGTCAATGCAGACTGCACTCCCAAATTTTCACAGATGTGCCACCACTGCAAGATAAATGTGAATACAGTTGGCACTGACTAGAGGCTGAAGGGCAATATGTAATAGTGGAGGTGAAGTTTCCCTATTGTTAATGACTTGGAGCATCAGCAAGGTCAGTCCTAGTCTTTCTCAGACACATGGCTGCTACAGTGAATGCGGTTTTTCTCACTCATCTGCGCATAAGGGGGTCTTTAATGAAGCCTTCAGAACCAATGTGATCACTTCTATCAGCCTTTATCCCACCAAATCTCAGTGACTCCCCACCAATGACACGGTAGTGGATGAATCTGGAAATTCTAAAGGAAGGCCTCTTGTAGCACATTCCATGATATTAAGTGAATTAGCCTACAGATGCCCTCACCAAGGAGTAGGGGTGGGGAGCACTCACAGATGCAACACTGACCCAAGGATTGCGGTCCAGTGTTGAGAATCATCTACAAATCAACCACCAGGAGCTACAAGCCATCAACTATGCACTAAGGGCTCTCTCTCACCTCCTTTTGGGAATGAGAAACAACCAAGTGGCCATATTCTACATAAATAAGTACAGAGGTATGGGCTCTTATGCCTTCTGTCAGGAAGTTCTTAGAATCTCTTTATGGACAGAACATCACAATGCCCATCTCCAAGCAACCTCCTTCCAAGAATACAATATATATTGGTGGACCACCTCAGCAGAATGTATAATTGTACTAGTCCATGGATCAAGGTGTTATGGATGACATTCATTCACTGGAGAACGTTGGTGATCTGTTCACCTCATGAATACAACACAAAGGTTGTGAGGTTCTATTTCATGCATGCAAGCTGCTATACAGATCAGATGCTGATGCATTTGTGCTAGACTAGAGCATCAGTCTACTCTATGCGTAACCACAGATTCCACTGATCACCACAAACATCGAGAAGGTCCTTTGGCATAAGGTGAGGATAACCCTCCTAACACCAAACTGGCCACGGCAAGTACAATATCTATATCTAGTCCATCTGTCAATTCAGAGTCAAGTTCAATTGGGAATGTCTCTAGCTCTCATCACACAGAAGGAAGGCAGGCTCTGTCTTCTGAACTTGCCATTGTTGGCTGTTATGGCATGGATGTTGAATGTGCAGTAGTCTCCTCCTTAATCTTCCCAAACAGGTGAAGGATGTTTTGATTTCTGCCAGGATACCTTCAACCATAAAATCTTATGTTTTCAAATGGAAGAGGTTATCAACTTGGTATAGGATCAGAGACCTGGATCCCTTCTCCTGTGCCCTGAAGGACTTGCTTCAGTATTTATTTTGCTACTTGTCCTCAAAGCTTAGCATCTTTTCTGTCAAAGTTCATCTCAGCGCTATAGCTGCATATCACTAACAGATGGAAGGGGCTCCTAATTCTCTCTACCCTTTGGTATAATGAAAGAACTGTGGCATTCCAAACTTCCAGTCAGTAAACTTTTAGTGCCTTGGGAACTCAATCTATTCCTAGTTCAATTTATGAAACTTTTGAACCTCTCAAGTCAGTGGACTTGGAGTTTCTCATCTCGAGAGCATTGTTTCTCATTGCCATCACTTCACCACAAAGAGTACGTGAACTACAAACTCTGGTTTCATATTCAACATGCCTTCATTTTTTTCACAATAGGGTGATTCTACAAACTCATGCCAAGTTCCTTCCAAAAGTATTTTCTGCATTCCACATTGTTATTGCACTACTTACATTTTTTCCAAGATCACATATGCACAAAACAGAATAGGCTCATCACTAAGACTGTAAGAGCCCTGGCATATAACCTAAAGACAACTCAGTCTCACCATCAAGCTTCTCTACTATTGTTTTTTTAATTTAAATAGATAGAAAAGAGTAGTTGCCAAATGAACTCTGTCCAGTTGGCTAATAGCATGTAAAGTGGATAGTTTTCAAAAAGCATTTATCTAGATAATACAGCTTGACTTGAAACTGTACTCCTTAAATGTGGCAAAAGAACATATGGGTTCCATAGGGTGCCTAATATTAACCATAGTAAAAAGAGATATTCCTGTGGACGTCTTTAGGTTGAAGGAGGAAAAGAGCATGTATACATTTGATTTTTTAATATATGTGGGCTATTTTGTCCCTCTCTGCTGTCCACACCATAAAAGGTACAAAGTACATGGTTTCTTTTAATGCACATAGTTTACACTTGATAATTTTTAAAGAGAGAAAAGGCAAGTTATTTGTTTTTCAAAACTTTCCTAAAGTACATGCATTACAAGCGCCCATGTAGTTTGCATCTATGTGAACTGCTTGAAAATTGCCCTTTAAGTGACCACAAATTATAAACAGAAATACGCAGGCAAAAACTGAAATAGAAATCTCATGAAGTTAGACTCTGCAAGCATTGCAACATTGGAGAAATAAAAATGTATTTTCAGCTTGAAGTTAGAGGACATGCCTGTTTCAACAGCCCTGACTTTTCCTGTTTGGGGAACAAACCTGGGGGTAACTTGCTGATGCGGCTCTTACTACCCTTAATCAATAAGCCTGATACTCTTAATGCAGCTCTCTGCTTCCATGGTGTTATGCATCCCGGCCAGGCCTACTCACCTGGTGTTACCTTCCACAAGCGCAGGCTTGCCTGCTGCCGCGAACCCCTGGCGCCCTCATCGCTCACTGCGGCCTCCCTTGGCGTCTCCGTCCCTGCAGGCCTCACAGCGGAGCTCCTGTCGGGGCTCCACGTCTTTGGCCAGCTCGGCCCCATCCCTAGGCGTGCGCGCACATCGGGAGGCGCACGCTGATGACATCACTAAGTCTCCATATATAAGGCAGGGCTCAAAACCCTGATCCCTGGCAATCGGGTCGACACCGTTGGTGTGATAGTTTGCCTCTGTTTCAGTGTTTCCAGTCCCAATGTCTCCAATCCCAGCGTCTCCTTCCCAGGTAGTTCCTATCCGGACTGACTTCTTGGTACTGACCTCTGCCTGCCTGACCATTCTCTTGCCTGCCACCTGGAACAGACCACTGCCTGCCTGATCATTCTCTTGCCTTCCGCCTGGAACTGACCACCCTACTGTCTGCCGCCTGGAACCGACCCTCGCTTGTCACGACTATGCACAGACTGATTCTGGTATTGACCCTTGCTTTGGCTGACCTCTCTTGGATTGATACTCTGGCTCTGACCCTTGTGCTTCACTCAGACACTCTCTTCTGACCCCAGGTGACCACTGGACCTATGCACTTGGATAACAACCATGGCCTCCACGTGGGTAGACCTGCAGGCACTGCCTGTTTCATCCAGAGGACCTCTCTGAAGTGTTGCCTTCCCGAGGTCTCCAGAGCTTCTGGTTAAGGTCTAGATCAACTGCTCTGCATCAACCCTTGCTCGTGGTGGGCACACCTCTCTGATATCTCTCCGGGAGACCACTAGAGGCCTACCTAAGTCCAGGTGGTCCGGGTACCCAAGGGCTTAACCTGCGGAAACCCTGGACTGTTATTGGTGAAGCTCCAGCTAGCCTCTGTCTCCTTGTGTGCTCCGCCTCCTGGTGGCAGGCACTCTCTGGGTCCGACCAGAGGGCCGTACCAATCCTGCACCAGGCCAAGGATCCACCTCCAGCACAACATATGGCAAGAGTTAAGGGAAATTGGATTCAAACAGCATCCAATGAGGGCATGACTTTTACGGTGTGGGAAACTGATAAGCATGGGGGTAACTTACAAGGTGCGGCAAATACATAAAGGTGACATATCTCTAGATATCTTTGTTGTCTGGACATTTTATTTTTCTAATTGTATTGGTATCAGTTCCTTTTTTTCCTTATTTCCTCTTGTTATTCTCCTTCTAACTCCTTTATCAGGATCTCCTTTCCATTTTCTACTCCTTCCTTCTGTTGTCTTCTTTACTTCTACCCCTATATCTATCTTTTATATTGTTTCCTTTTTCATGTCATATTTCTCTCTCTTCTCTGCTCTTTAGCCACCTATAAATTTCACCCTTCCTCCTCCTCCTCCTCAGTCCTTCCTCCTACTCTCTCAGCCTCCCCCATTCTCCCTGTCCCAATACTTCACAGCTCTAACTCTCCTGTTCATTGCCCTTTCTCAGCCCTCCATCTGTCCCTCACTGGGTTGTGCCTTTCACCAATTGCCAACTGACTTGCTTGTATTTCAATATCCACCCCAACAGATGCTTTTCTTGTTCTCTCACCTTTCCCTCCCCTATCATCCCCATGCCAACATACTTTCTCTCCTAAACCATCCATTCTCACTACTCCCAAACATTCCCTTTCACTCTCATGCCCTTTTAAATTCTCCCATCCTTTCTAGTTACTTTCTCTCACTTGCTACCATCTTTTTACCACTTCCTTCTTGCCAGCTCACCACATCTTTTATTGCTTTGCACTCTTACTCACCCACGATTACCTTTATTCTTCCTAGTTCTCAAAATCTCTTTTACCGCTTATATACCTATAAACTTTCCCTTTCTCACTCTTTTCCCCCTTCCCAGTCCATCTTTCCCCTCTATCATTTCATCCCCAGCCTTTCCATCTCCAATCTGTTCTCATTCCTTTCCCTGCTTCCTATTTAACTCTTTGTCTTTCTGCCACTCAGTAGCCCAAACTTTTGTGTGACTTCAACTTTACTGACGCGTGCAACTCGTGAGACCTCAATTCACAAAAGCAGGCCATGAATAGCTAATTCAGTTTGCCACCCCCAAAATTGTAATGCTCTAAGTGACCACCTAGATTACCTAGTGGTGAAATGCTAAGGAAATAAAGTTTCTAGATGCTATAAATAATGATTTCAAGGAACATTTGGTCCTAGAACAGACAAGAGGGAAAAATACCCCAGGTCTAATCCTCACTATAATGCAGGATATGGTGCGACAGGTAATGGTGATGGGACCGCTTGGCAACAGTGATCATAAGAATCAAAATTTAACATACTCACTGAAGGGAGGACTTTAAGGAAAACTAATGTGATAGCATTTACCTTTAAATAAGGAGACAATGATAAAATTAGGAAATTTAAAAAACAAAACTAAAAGGAATGGTTGCAATAGTAAGAATCTGCATGAGGTGTGGACGCTGTTTAAAAACATCATCCTGGAAAGTGTATTCCATGCATTAGAAAAGGTAAAAAGACAATCAAACGATTGCCAGAATGGTTAAATGGTGAGGTGAAAGTGTGATGGGTGTGCTGCCAGTATTGTCACTCCAGCACCATGAGTGGGGCTGAACCCAGATGAGGCAGGTTGGAGCAAGACAAGAACAGGATTTCTTCTGCCTATACCAATCATTTTCCCCTTGGATTCAGCCCTCAGGTGATGGTGGTTAGCAGGACCTGGACAGCAGGGACACATGGAAACACATACCAGGGAACTTGAAGGTGCCTACAGGAGCACAGTAAGATCTCTGTAGGGACAGAATTCTGGAAGACATCCACTAAAACAAAACTAAGACCAGGAAACACAGAACCAAACTAGAACCAGACAGAGACACAGAAGCAAACTAGGACAACAAAGGCACACAAGATAAAAGAAACAAATTAGGGAAAAACAAGATACAGAATATGTGACTAGATAGTGGAGCCAACATAAGGCCACAAATTAGTGCCAAGAATCAGAGTTTGATAGCACATGACTCAAGACAGATGTGAGACCAAGGCTAGAAGAATAACAAGAAACTAAGAAATGACACTCAGCATGGTGTAAGGATGGATTATAAATGAGACAGCACCAGAACAACATGGCTACCAGCAGAACCTCCAAGCCACAGAGCCTGGAGGACTAGGCAGCTATTTTATATCACCCAGTGAGGGTCCCTGCTGGTGGGAGGCAAGAAATGCCACAGATCCTCTCAGAAAGAGATTATTAAAGCCAAAAGGGCATCTTTCAAAAACTGGACAGTGGATCCAAAAGAAGAAAATAGTAAACAGCACTGGCAAGTAATATGTACAACATTACTAAGGAAGGTCCAAAAGAGAATTTGAAAAAAAGATTGCCAGAGAGGCAAAAACCCAAAATAAAAACTTTTTCAAGTACATTCAAAGTAAAAAGCCTATGAGGGAGTCAATTGGACTGCTAGACAGCCATGGGTGAAAAGGGATGTTAAGATAAGACAAGACCATAGGAGAAAAACTAATTGAATTCTTTGCCTCAGTCTTTATTAAGGAAGGTATCATGAAGATACCTATGCCGGAAAAAAATATTCCCAGAGGGTGATGATTCAGCGAACTGAAAAAATCATAGTGAACTGGGAAGATATAATAAAGCAAATTGATAAACTAAAGAGTAAACAAGAGTTGGTTACCTGTAACAGGTGTTCTCCAAGGACAGCAGGATGGAACACAATATTCAATGGAGCCCAGCAAGGAAATATGACTTCAAAATTTCTAGAAATTTGAGTGTGTCTCACTGAGCATTCCTATGCATACTAATATACTATGCATCTAAGCAAGGGCCCTTTCAGTCTCATACCTTAGCAACTAAAACAGAAGCCAACTGCAAGAGGAGGAGGGTGCGTTTCATGAGAAATGACATCCTGCAGTCCTATAAGAACACCTGTTACAAATAAGCAAGTATGCTTTCTCTGATGACAAGCAGGATGGCAGTCCTCACACAAGGGGAATCCCTAGCTACAAACTGCCTCAATTGAAAAAAGGGGAAAACAAGAACACGTGCCAATAGGCACAACAGTATTTTTGTTGGCAACAATTCTTTTTTCCATTATATATTTATCCTATGAGGCGTAGCCTGGAACAAAAATAACGAGCCCTAGGAGGGAAAGCAGTTGGGTTCCACACCTCAAACAAATTCCACAGGATAGATTGGCCAAACTACTGTTGAGTTGGCCATGCCCGTCCCTTTCAGATCTCAATACAAAACACTCATGCTCATACACAAAGCTATCCATAACGAAAAAGCCAGCTGGCTACAAGGACCACTGACCCCCTGCAACCCCACCAGAACTCTCCACTCATCCAACATGTGCCTACTCCCCATTCCCCCCTCCAAAGAAGCACTCAGAGTCTCCACGAGAGAACGAGCTGCATCCGTAGTGGGCCCTCACCTCTGGAACAACCTTCCCCCTGCACTCAGGACTGACCCCTCCACACCTTCCTTCCGCAAGAACCTCAAAACCTGGCTCTTCCGGAAAGCATTTCCTCCAGACAAATAATTCCTGCCACGGCCCCCCTCCCCCCTCCCTGCCCAGCCTTGCGCATAATTAACCAAAACCTGACTATATACTGTAAATAATTAATAACACTATCAGTCATTCTGCTGTATATAGTTAGCTTGGTTCTTAAATAAGATGTTATATTGTATCCTGTTATTATGTAGTTAGCTAGGTTCTCAATTTTAATGATGTTATACTGTACCATGTCATTAAGGCCAGCCTTTGACATTCTGTTTTATGTAAACCGATGTGACATAATATATCGAATGTCAGTATAGAAAATCAAATAAATAAATAAATATTTAAATAGTGGTGAAATGTGAATGTTTGGAGAGAATTCCATGTTGCAGCTTTGTAGATCTCCTCCACAGAGACTAATTACAGGTGAGCCACCGATACTGCCATGGCTCAGAGAGAGCCTTGACATGACTCACCAGATTCAGACCCATCTAGGATTAACAGAAGGAAATGCAATCTGTTAGCCAATTAGGTAATATCTCTTTAGCAATGGCTGCCCCAGTTTATTGCTGTCAAAAGAAACAAAAACCTGAGTGGGCTTTCTATAGACTTCAGTCCGCTCAAAGTAGAAAGCCAAGGCTTTTTTTCAGTCCAGATTGTGCAGCACTTGTTCACTTTGGAGGACATGTGGCCTGGGAAAAAATGTTGGAAAGACAAGTAGACTGATTAAGATGGAATTCTGACACCACCTTAGGCAAGAACTTAGGATGGGTGTGCAGAACCACCCTATCATGATGAAATCTGGTATTTGGTGGATAAGTTACTACAGCATGGAGCTCATTGACTTTGCGGGCAGAAGGTCATGTATTTCAAGTCACCGGAGTGTAGTGGCTAATATGGAGCTTTTGTCATCTGAGCCAGTACCACGTTTTGGTCTCAAGACACAATGAGAGGCCTGACTGGGGGCTTCAAGTGAAGCAGAACCCACATGAATCAGATAACTAAAGGCTGTACAGAGATGGGTTTTCCTTCCACATGCTAGTGATAAGCACTAGTTGCACTAAGCTGAACCCTTACTAAACTGGTTTTGAGACCAGATTCAGACAGATGTAGAAGGTATTCAAGCAGTTTTTGTGTACCATAAGAGAGAGGGATCTAGGATCTTCTGTTCTCACCAAAGGGCAAACCTGTTCCATTTAAAACCATTGGACTTCCTAGTGGAATCCTTTCTTCAAGCAAACAGAACTTGAGAAACATTGTTAGGTAGATCAAGGGGTTGCAAGGTCAACAGCTCAACATCCAGGCAGTGAGAGCTAGGAACCTGATATAGGGATAGTACAAACTGCCTTGATCCTGAGTGATGAGGTCTGAGAAAGTTGCCAGCCTGAACGGCTCTCTGATGGATATCTCCCTGAGAAGTGGGAACCAAATTTAATTATTTTTATTTATTTAAGTGTACATAAGAACACTGCGGGTCCATAAAACCCAGTATCCTGTTTCCAACAGTGGCCAATCCAAGTCACAAGTACCTGGCAAAGGCCCAAACATTAAATAAATCTCAAGCTACTATTGCTTAATAATTATTAGCAGTTTATGGATTTTTCCTCTAGAAACTTATCCAAACCATTTTTTTTTGAAATTTAAGGTTTATTAGAGAAAGATAATACCGACAATACAAAACCATACAGCATCTGTGAAGCATGTACAATAACAAAATTGACAGTAGAATAGATGCAATAAAGACTTACAACAGATTCTCTGCTTTTCTCAGTTATTGTGTAAACATATCCCCCCCCTTCTGTTCCCCTCACCCCCCACCCTTCTCCCCTACCATCCCTGGGAGCTCCTGCAAAGGTAGTATGAACAAATAACATAAGAGAAAATCAAACATAAAAGGAAATCATATCTTCTTCTGTTGTTGTTGCCATGTTAGGTATAAAGACCAGGTACGCTGAAAGGCCCCTATTTGTTTCCGACGGTGTGCCGTAATCTTACTAAGGGTACAAACCTTTGCCACCCGTGACTGAACCTGCAATAATGTAGGTACACCCTGAGACTTCCAGTGTAAAGCTATCTCACATCGAGCAGAGGTGACCACCAATCTAACAAAACGCTGTAAGGCCGTGTCGAGCTGTGGATAGTCTGAGTTAAGCAGGGCAACTATGGGGGGTTAGAGTAATAGAAACATGCAATATGTCTGAAAGCCACACAGCCAGTCCCTGCCAAAACTGGGAAACAGCAGCACACTCCCACCACATATGATAAAAGGAACCTCGCTCCCCACAACCCCTCCAGCACCGATCCGAGGCCGTGGAATAAATTTTATGGAGTTTAGCGGGGGTATAATGCCACCGATAAAGGAGTTTGAAACTGTTTTCCAAGTAGGAGGCTGAGATAAGACCCTTACACCCCACTGTAAAGATAGTGTCCCAAAAGTCGTCACCCTGCGGGGACCCCAGATCAGCCTCTCAGGCGGACAGGTATGTTGGGCGCGTTCCCATACCCTGAAGGAGCAGCTTATAATTTTGGACATTAAGTGCTGTACTTTGTCAGCCGCTCGGCAGGAAATTCTCAAAGAGACCAATTGCTGGAGTAAAATCCCGGGGAAATATGGGTCGCTCTTGCGTAACTCATTAGTTGGAGGTAGCGATAGAAATCCCCCTGAGGTAAGTCATGCCGGGCCTGGAGAGTGGAGAACGTCACCCACGAGGAGTGCTCCCAGAAGTGACTATAATTATAAAGACCCTTAGCCAACCAATCTGCAAAGACCTGCGGAGCTGAACCCCCCAAGAATGACCCAGAGTGAAAGGGGGAAAAAAGGACCGACCCCACCTTGGACCCCACCACCTGTGGCTTCCATTTATACCAAAGGTGTAAGGTACACTGAATCGTGTCCGGTAGGCCTTCCAATTTGGGCCCCGAGCTAGGAGGTGGCCAGAGGATATTAGTCAGCAGGTGTGGCCCGATAAGTTCCTGCTCCAGAATCGCCCAAGGTTTGCGGGCGGTGGTTCTGTGCCAATCAACAACAGCTCGTAATTGAGCCGCAACATAATACCGTAATAAGTTAGGCACTGCAAGGCCCCCCCGCACCCGAGGTTGAAACAATACTTTCTGGGCCACCCTGGGGTGCTTCCCCTGCCACAGGAATTTCATAATCTGCGTTGCCACTTGAGAAGCAGTGGCAGGTTGGTATGACGCAAGGAATGGTCTGGAAAAGGTATCCAATCCGGGGCAGGATGTTCATTTTAAAAGTAGCAATTCGTCCCAGCCACGAAATGTGGTATCGATTCCACTCTCCTCCATTTCCCTGTACAATTTAGCGAGAAGAGGTGGATAGTTAAGCCTAAAAACATCAGAATGAGCCCCTATAAATATACCTAGGTATTTAATTTTCTCCTTTGCCCCATTTAAAAGCAAAACGGGCTTTCAGATCCCGTGCCTGGTCCTCCGGTAACGTAATATTAAGGATTTCGGTTTTGTCCCAATTAATGAGTAGCCAGACACTTGACTGAAGGTTTTAATAATCTCTACCACGGCTGGCAACGATTGCTGAGGGTCCGCAAGGGTCAGAATGACATCATCAGCAAACATCGCCAACTTGGAGGAATATGACCCCACACTAATGCCCATCACGTCCCTCGACAACCGGATCCGTTGGGCCAAAGGTTCTATAAATAGGGCAAATAGTAATGGAGAGAGCGGGCAACCTTGGCGGGTGCCCCGCTCAACAATAAAGAACGGGGAATAGCCCCCATTTACCTTAATGCAGGCCCTCGGTTTATCATATAATTTCTGAATCCAGGTAATGAAAAAAGGCCCAAAACCCATGGTATGCAAGACTTGAAATAAAAAAAGGCCAGTGAACCAAATCAAAGGCCTTTTCCGCATCCATAGCCATAAAAGAAAGGGGATATGATGGCGCTTAACCCACCAGAGGGAATCCAACAACTTCCGCACATTATCGGACGCCATGCGACCAGGGATAAAACCGGCCTGATCCGGGTGAATGAGTTGTGCTACATAACCGTTAAGCCTGTTAGCCAGAATTTTAGCCAGAAGCTTGAGGTCTATGTTCAGCAATGAGATGGGCCTATAAGAGCCACACTTGGTAGGGTCCCGTCCCGGCTTTGCAATGATCGTTATAACCCCGCCACAATTAGAATTAGGATTCAAAACCCCCTCGTGTCGCAAGGCATTAACCATGGCCGTAAGTGGGGTAAGTAAATCACCGGCAAAGCATTGATAAAACCGGGGCAGTAAACCCATCCAGCCCCGGGACTTGCCAGCCTTAAGTTGCTTAATGGCAAATAACACCTCAGATTCTGAGATATCCTTGTCTAGCGTATCCCTGGCGGACTCTGATAACTGGGATAAGGGAGTGTCCTGTAAAAGGATTGTAGGTCCCTGAACTCTATAGAGTGGTTATGGGAATACAGTGCAGAATAAAATTGTAAAAAGCAGTCACGGATCGCATCATTGGAGGGTAAGTGGTGCACCATGAGCACCTACAATTTTAGTAATAGTGTTTGTAGCGTTTGGCTCTCAACTTATGCGCAAGCAACGTCCCCGCTTTATTGCCCCCTTCAAAGTATACTTGTTCCGTTTGCTCCAGCTCATGCGCAATTTTGGCCGCATCCAGCGCCCCAAGTTGCGATCGGTAGTCAGCTAAGGCCAAACGGAGCACTTCAGTGGGGGTTTGCTTGTGGCGCTGTTCTAAGTCCAATAATTTGGCAAGTCAGGAGCAAACGTTTCCCGCTGGGTCTCCTTTTTAACCCAAGAGGCCCGAGCTATAAAAGTCCCCCTAAGCACTGCCTTTAAACAGTCCCAGTAAGTGATGGGCGAGATGTCAGGGGTGAAGGTTATGAGAACTGTAATCTGTAAGTACCCGCCGACATTGATCCACAAAGGAGTCACTGTCAAGTAAGCTATCGTTTAGGCCGCCAAAAGCGTTGGCCTTTGTCATAATTAGGGAAAGTTCAGCTCAGCCCACACCGGAGCATGATCGGACCACGTGATCGGACTCTATAACCCCTTTGCGCACATTTTGGATCACTCCCCCTATCCACAAAAACATAGTCTATCCTAGTGTATAGGTTATGGGGGTTCGAGAAAAAAGTATAATCCCTCTGGGTGGAATGCAAAAAGCGCCACACATCTACCAGCTGAAAGTGGTCCAAAAAAGCAAGGAGGCTATTGCGGTCTCTTTTCAAAGTAGAACATCGCCCCCCCGAGGAATCAAGACCAGGGTCTAAGGGCAGATTGCAATCTCCCATCACCATCAAGTGACCCACTTTTTTCAAGAGGACCAGCTTCACCAGCGCATCATAAATTTGGCTTGGTGAACATTGGGGGCATATACGTTAAGCAATGTATACGAGACCCCAGCAATATTAAGGACCAGCAATAAATATCTACCCAAAGGGTCAGCAACACTGTCAAGCAATTCAAAAGCAAAGTCCTTGTGAAATAGAATCCCCCACACCTGCATATTTAGCAGCTTTAGAGCTAGCCGCCCAATACTGACGCGGGTAAAAGGGCAGAGCTCATTAAATGCTCATAGCGCCGCTTTAAATGTGTCTCCTGGAGACAAGCAATCGCAATATCAGCACGCTGCAGATCTTTATATAGTAATTTACGCTTACGGTGCGTATTCAGTCCCTTAACATTAAAGGACTGTACCTTAAAGGTAGCCATCCGGACAAGTGATGGTGCATTTCAAGTGCCCCAGCGTATATAGAGCAGACAGAGATAAGAGCAGGGAGAGGTCCCCCATGAAACAAGAGACAACTAAACATAGTACCAAGCAGCACGTAGCCCTCAGTGAGCCGGGCAGTAAACAACAAGGCAATGCACTCCCAGAGAAAAGATCCCCACTATTCCCCCTTCCCCCCCCCCTCCCCACCTCCCAAAGGAACCACAATCATCTCTTGGGTCCCCCATCATCTAGGGGTGAGTGAAGACAGCGTCCCAGGTGCCGTCCCACCCGGCAGCATCAGCATATTATCAAACATATAACCAGTAACCAAACCCTCCACGTCCGGTGCGGCTCAACAAGAAACAGTGTCAAAGCCTTCAGAGCCAAAGCAGCCAGATCATGTAGGGGCTCTGTTCGCGATATCTGGATCCGGGTGCGTCGCAGTCTCTTTCCCCCTTTCCCATCCGCTGCCAGCGAGGTTCCTCCCTGCGGTCGGCACGTGGCGAGGAAGATGGCGGCAAATCCGTCACAGTATAGCCAAGGTCCTTCAAGATGCCGCCGCTTCATGCACGGATTGTGCCTTGTGCGTTGTACCTTGCACAGTAAAGCTGAGGCCAAAGGGGAAGAGCCAGCGGTACCGGATTGTTTTACTTTAATCAAAACAGCAGTAATAGGTTTCATAGCCTGGCGTTTCTTCATAGTAGTCGGGGAAACATCAGCATAGACTTGCACATCATGTCCCTGCAGCTGCACCTTCCCCCTCTGGCGCGCCAGGGCCAGGATCTTCTCTTTCACAGGGAAATCATGGAAGCAAGCGATCACATCCTTGGGTTGATTAGGAGCTCTCTGACCCTGGACCCTGTGAGCCCGTTCCAGCTTGACCACTAGAGACCCTCCAGAGCCTGCAGCATTTTGGTTTGCATCTTGCTGTAATAAATCAGTGCAAAGCTCTGTAATAACTTGCACACAGTTAGCAAAGTCAGAGGTCTCAGGAATGCCCCGAAAGCGCAGATTAGCCCTCCTATTCCTGTTTTCTAAATCTTCCAGTTTGGAGGAGAGTTGCTGAATTTCACTAGCCATTTCCTTATGGCTATTCTGCAGTGAGCTCATTTTATCTGCCTGAGATTCAGTGAGGGTTTCATACTCAAAAAGCCTCCTCCCCATTTCACACAGTTCCTCCTTCATTTCACCCACCGTTTCACGGATCTCAGATTTAAAAGAATTGAGATCGTGGCTGAGCTCCCCAAACCAAGCCTTAAACTCACCCCGAGTAGGGATTTCCGAATCGGGGAGTGCCGGTGCTGCAGCTGAGGCCTCAGAGATCGCTTCTCTCCCGTCACGGCGGCCATTTTGTTTTTTTCAGGAGAATTTTCCCGGGCCGATTCTGTAGGAAAACTTGCAAAAGTCGGGTTTGGGGGCCCGATTCGCCATCAGCAGCCTTCGGGGGTGAGCTTGGTGTTGGAGCCGCGTCAAAAGGTGGAGGGATGGCTACGATATTATCTGGATGCTATCCGGCATAGCCAGGAGCTCCAGGCTAGGCTGCCACTCGAGCCGCTGACGTCATCAGCCTCATCCAAACCATTTTTAAACCCAGCTACACTAACTGCTGTAACCACATCCACCGGCAATGAATTCCAGAGCTTAACTATGCGCCGAGTGAAAAAGAATTTTCTTCAGTTTGCTTTAAATGAGCTACTTGCTAACTTCATGAAGTACCCCCTTTTCCTTCTATTATCTGAGAGTGAATAACCAATTTATATTAACTTCATCAAGTCCTTTCATGATTTTGTAGACCTTTATCATATCTCCCTCAGTCCTCTCTTCTCCAAACTGAACAGCCCTAGCTTCCTTAGCCTTACCTCATAGGGAAGCCGTTCCATGCCACTTATTTTGGTCACCCTTCCCTGCACGTTCTCCAGTGCAACTATATATTTTTTGAGATGCGGCAACCAAAATTGCACAGTATTCAAGTGTATTTAACTCACGCCTTTTCATTGTAGCTCAAGGTGAGTTTCAATCCAGGTACAGTAGGTATTTTATCTGTCTCAGCCAAAAGAGGGCTATGAGGATCATAATATCCCAGTCTTCTCTCAGCTTCAATAGAGTCTTCAACCCTAGCAATATCAGAAGGCAATTGTGCAGAAGCCCTCTACCCCAATGTAAGGTGAAGGTATATAAGACTAATTTGCTCCATATTCTTTTTATGTAACAGAAGAACCGAGCCTTTCTGTTCAGAGGAGTCACAACAGATCCTCCACTGGGCTCCTCCATTAGTGGAGAATCTGTCTTGCTACCCCCTCAATCAACTGACCACTCATGTGGATTCAGGATTTGGCTCAATCCGTCTGCCAGGGCATTCTCCATGCATGCAAAATACATGGCTCTGTCAATCATCCCCTGAGAGATGGCTCAGTTCCACAGCTGGACAGTCTCCTGACACAGGAGGTACAATCCCATGCCTCCTTGCTTGTTGATATAATAAATTACAACATGACTGTCTGTTGGACTAGGACCACTTTGTTGGCCAACCAATCTCTGGAAGTCTTTAGTATTGTATCAAATTACCTTCAGCTCCTGGAATTTTATCTGATGACTTATTTTCCAAGCAGACAAAGGACTCTGGATGTGACCTCCCCATCCCAGGCTGGATGCATTTGACGTGGAGTGAGTCTAATAGCACTAATCACATGCAAATGTATGTGATTGAGGTTATTAGCATTCACTCCAGATGCAAAAAAAAAATGTGCATCTAGGACACACATTTAGCGCTCAGCAATTAACGCCTGCCTTGGGGGCGCCTAGGTGTGTTAAGAAAGCGAGCGCTGACTGTTCAGCGTATATTTACTACATCGGCCCCCAAGTACTTGTGGTCTGGACTGGCCACTGGCAGAGACAGGATGTTGGGCTTGATGGCCCTTTGGTCTGACCCAGAATAGCATTTCTTTTGTTCTTAAACTAGTCCTGGTTTCCTGCCTCCAGTTCATAAAGTTCAGAAACTCACCATAGGCATAATAGAGTATGTTAGCCCTTAAACCATTTAACTTGTGTACAAAAATTACATGCATTCAACAATTTTTTTTTAAATTCTTTATTTATCAATTTTAACAAATTACAAGTAAACAAAAATTCCATCTGTGATGTATCTCACATTCATAATAAATTGAAGAATACTCCAAATAGAGAAAATATACATTCAAATCAGATAGTTTATATTGTAAATTATGTATAAGGAAACCTGGAGATCCAAAGGTTACAAGAACAATTTCTTACAATGAAAAAGGGAAAAAGAAACTAAAAGGGGGCTTATTTCAACCCTTTTACAAGCCCTGAACTAGTTAGGCAGAACTATCCTCAACGCTACGATTATCTAGAAAGTATCGTAGCTATGATGGCTCAAAAAAATGTATCTATTGTTATCAAATTTAATCATACATTTGCATGGGTACTTAATATTAATCTGCGCCCCCATTTGTCTGGCCTCTTGACGCATTCCCAAAAACATTTTTCTACGGATCTGCGTAGCCCTAGTAATGTCAGGGTAAATCCAGACTTTCTGACCATAATAAAGTTTATCCCTATTATGAAAGAAAAGTGTTAATACTGATTCCCTGTCAGCTGGAAAAATGAAATAAACCAATAATGTTCCTCAAAATTCCACTGTTCCTCAGTTGATGTTTTCTAGAAATGCTGTAAGATCTGCAGCAGGCAAAACTGAGTCATTCATTTTCTTAGAATTTGATGAATAATAAATCTTTGAGACTGGTGGAACAGCTTCTTCTGGAAATTGCAAAATGTCCATAAGATATTTTTTTAATTGCTCTCTCAGAGGTACTAATTTAAAACTAGGAAAATTTAACATTCTAAGATTCAGATATCTCATAGTGTTTTCCATATTTTCAATTTTTTTTTAGGTAACTACTTCTGATTAAATCAATTTTGTTTGTATTTCTTTTAAAGAAGTAGCTTGGACAGACAAATCTTTAATTTTGGTATGGGAAATCAGCATAGGCTCCATTGCCTTAATCGTTTCCTGCAAATTATTTATAGCCATGGTAAGCGATGAAAACAATTTTTCCAATGTAACAAGAGCACTCCACTCCGCTTCCAAAGTAATTTCATTTGGTTTAGTAATTCTCGGTAAGTTGAGGTTAGATCTTACCCCGCTATCTCGGCAAACTTCTAGAATCCGCCTGGATTCGTTTGTCGAGTCCTCTCCATTCTCTTGCTTGCTTAAGACTCCACTTGTGACCAGTAGGTCCTATAAGGCCTGTTCTTTTTCAAGACGACTCTCCCGCTACCAGAACGGCTCTCCAAGTCTAAAGCAGCCTGTGTTGTTAAATCCACTGTTGAACTCCCAGAGGTTGCCTCCGCTGACGGATTCACTCCAGCCGTATATTGCCGTGTGTCTCCATCCTGACCTATGGTGTTGCTGTGGAATGGTGGGGGAGGAGTTACAGGTGCCCCGGAGCTCAACGAAGTTTGAACGTCCATGAGGGTCAGGGTATGTTCTCTACCTGAATCCTCTGCAGACCTTTCCCCGGGATAGAAGCAATAGTCGGCACGAAGAACCCCTCAATAGTAAGCTGGGAGGGAGTAGAAGGGG
Organism: Rhinatrema bivittatum; assembly: GCF_901001135.1. Classification (NCBI taxonomy): domain Eukaryota; kingdom Metazoa; phylum Chordata; class Amphibia; order Gymnophiona; family Rhinatrematidae; genus Rhinatrema; species Rhinatrema bivittatum. The sequence continues at coordinate 675,590,496 of NC_042615.1, forward strand.
GCTGTCGCAGAGGATTCCAGCAGAATGTTCCCCTTCCTCTTCGTATGCAGCATGTTTTTTTGAAGAGAAAAATCAGAACTTGAGGAGCTCACACGAACGCTGACCTCCCCTTATGGTGCCATCTTGGATCTCCAGATACAACAATTTTTAATGCTTGTGTTATATGAATATTTAAGAAAGCCAAAGTTTTTATGTTCTGATTATGGTCTAATGCAGGGTTCCCAAATCTGTCCTGGGCTACTATGGCCAGTTTGGTTTTCAGCATATCCACAGTGAATGTCTATGAGATAAATATGCATGTAATGGATAAGGCGCATACAAATCTATCCTATGCACATTCACTGTGGATATCGTGAGAACCTGACTGGCTGGGGCTCTCCCAGGACAGGTTTAGGAACCAATGATCTAATGTATTATTCTTCTCTGTGAGGTTCAGTAAAAAAGGAAGTGGGGAGGAAGGATGAGCTATGAATGCTACAGGTACTTTTTGGCACCTATATGTCTACAATTAATTGCATACTGAATGATGGCAGATGAAGACCAATTGATCCTTTCAGGCTGCCCACTTCACGTTCTTTATCACTGCTTTTCTACCACTTTTGATAGTTGAGCATATAACTTCCTATATGTACAACACCAGTTCCTCTTCTTTCATGTCACTACTGATCCCACAACCATTTTTCCCACCACTGGTCTCTACATCTGTCCCTCACATGCCCAAAAACTGTGACAGCATTAGCCTCCTCCAGTCTTGCCATTATCTTTGTTAATTCTTATAACACCAGTATTTTGCCCAACACCCAGCATTGTTTACATGCCTTATCCAGTTTTATAATAATTCATACAGCCATCAAAATTAGCAAGGGTGTTGTCCGATGTACAGTATTTTACAAATAAATACTGTTAAATCTCTATTCTTTCATCTTCAACTGAATATTTCATCAAGTGGAGGTACAAGCCAGATAATGCTGTATATTGTTTATCAAACAGTACTGAGTATTAGAGGATATTCCTTTCCACATAGGGGCGGATTTTAAAAGGAGCGCGAATAGCCTACTTTTGTTTGCGCTCCAGGCGCAAACAAAAGTACGCTGGATTTTAGCAGATACGCGCGGAGCCGCGCGTATCTGCTAAAAACCTGGATCGGCGCGCGCAAGGCTATGGATTTTGTATAGCCGGCGCGCCGAGCCGCGCAGCCTACCCCCGTTCCCTCCAAGGCCGCTCCGAAATCGGAGCGGCCTCGGAGGGAACTTCCTTTTGCCCTCCCCTCACCTTCCCCTCCCTTCCCCTACCTAACCCACCCACCCGGCCCTGTCTAAGCCCCCCCTTACCTTTGTCGGGGGATTTACGCCTCCCGGAGGGAGGCGTAAATCCCCGCGCGTCAGCGGGCCTCCTGTGCGCCGGGACGTGACCTGGGGGCGGGTCCGGAGGGCGCGGCCATGCCCCCGGGCCGCCCCGGGCCGTAGCCACGCCCCCGTACCCACCCCCAAAACGCTGCCGACACGCCCCCGAATCGCCGCGACGACCGGGCCCACCCCCGACACGCCCCGACACGCCCCCCTCGGAGAACCCCGGGACTTACGCGAGTCCCGGGGCTCTGCGCGCGCCGGTAGGCCTATGTAAAATAGGCTTACCGGCGCGCAGGGCCCTGCTCGCGTAAATCCGCCCGGTTTTGGGCGGATTTACGCGAGCAGGGCTCTGAAAATCCGCCCCCTAATTTTTAAAAAAATAGCAAGCAACTTTGGTATAGTTTTCAAGTTAGTTTATTCTGTATCTGCACATTATTCTCAAGCATATCCTTGAAAGTTTTCCCTCTAAAATATGATTTTCTGTTATTTAATCAAATGTGTTTGGAATAAAAGACCATGGCTTTGAAGGGGGGGAAGGGTGTTTGGATCAATGCACCAACCCCTCATTCAATTTTCTAACATTTCTGAACTTAGCTCTAAGTGTTTGCAGTTACTACTTTTTGACACTTACGCAAAACTGCTCTTTAAGGCTAAACAGTGCATATGATATGCTGACCAAATTTTATTTTTAGAAAGAAGATTATATTATCAGAAGAACATAAAACCACCAGGGTGACTTTATATACTCTTATCACAGTTGTCCAACAGCCTAAACAAAGATGATCATTTGTATAAAGGAAACTGTTTTTCATCATGTGTGTGGAACAATCCTATAATATGGATAAAGCATTCATATCATGCTTTGATACAGACGACAGTGATTATGAAAATACGGAAGCACAGATAAATGGGGGATATAACACTGAGGGAAATTTCTGCCTTGTTGAAAGCAAAATGAACTTAGTTGAACATATAAATTTAAGAACCAAATGAAAGGAACTTTTAATTAAGAAAAAAATTATTCTAGCCAGTACTGAAAAATTAATACTAGTCACAAACTACTAAAATGACTTTGGATTTCTCCTTGTGCATATAATTAGTGAGTTAATCACAATGACATACAAATACATCTAATTTATTATCTTTCTGGAACAAAGTCTTATAAACAACTGACATATAAATCAGCTGTCAGGCACCAAAATATTCATTTGATAGAAGATTTTTTCAATGTGGATAGAATGAGTTTTGAAATCTATTGGTATCAGCTTGGCATGCAAATCACCTGCATAATGTGAATTTACTCAGTTGGAAATGAAATATATGAAGAAGGGACCCATGTAGTCTTGAAAGACCATGTATTACAACATCCTTTTTGTGAATCAGAAGAATCATCCTTTCCTTTTTTTTTTCCAGGTTATAAATTGTAATTAAAAATTTATACAATCAGTCACACAAATATCACAGTAATATGTACATGAATGGATAATAAAACATTACATAATAGTTCTTGATTAAATTAAATAAGAGGGGATTGCAGGCCTTATCCCTAAACTGGGCAAACTTAGAACAAACTGGGAAAATGGCGATTGGCATTGTCGCATGTCCCTTGTAAAATTCCCCCACTTATGCAGTAGAAGTGGCATTTGTGCGCACATGCACGTGTAAATTTAAAAATGCACACAAACGTACGCATGTCCAGGCTATTTTATAACATGCACGCATATACGTGTGTATATTATAAAATGGACGTGTCTCTGGATGCGAGCCTGTTTAAAAGTTTTGTGGAACATTTATATAATATACATATAAATATATATATCTAAAGATGTGAGAGGTGTTGCCCTGTTGTGGTTCCATTCTTTTCTGACAGGCAGAAAACAGAAAGTAACGACTGGAGAATCTTTTTCCATGCCTTGGACTTTACTATGTGGTATTCCCCAAAGCTTTTCACTCTCCCCACTGTTGTTTACTATTTACCTCCATCTACTGGGAATTTATTAGGAAGCAGCTACATTTTTTTAAAATTTATGCCCATGAAGTAACACCAGCTTACTAGGAGTGACACTTGAACTTTAAGATCTCAAAATAGAGGACTATTATTCTATGCCCACAATATGGCGCACACATCGGACTCAAATAAGAGATTGAGTGTTCTCAATAGCGGTCCAAAGCTCTGGAATTCTCTGCTGAGGTTTTACATATCTTACCAGATAGAAATTGATTTAAAAGTGAACTAAAAACATAGCTATTCAAGAATGCATATAATTTAAACTAAAGACATCAGAATATACAGAACCTCAAAACAAGATGGACAAAAATAATAATCAAATAATGAGAATAAATCAAATGAGAGAATGTAAGATTCCTAAGGGCCTCATTTCCAATATCACAGTGGTACGCATGAGGGGGCGTGTCTATGCAAATAAGGCATTTTCGTGGCAGGTGGGGGAAACATCGCCGACACGTGATGTTTTCACCATTCGCGGAACTGGAAGTCCGCAAATCGCGCACCACGATGATTCATGGTTGTTTTTATCGCGGTGCACGATGTTTTCACGAAAGTGTCCAGCCAGGAGTACGCGGTCCATGATATTCCCAGACAGCCGTTCAGTATCCCTGAGGAGGGAGGGAGGGAGGAGGAGGAGGGAGGGGAGGGAGAGGGAGAGAGAGAGAGGAGAGAGGAGAGAGAGAGATGAGAGAGAGAGACGGAGGGAGAGAGACGATGAGGAGGAGAGAGAGAGAGGAGGAGAGAGAGGAGGGAGACGAGAGACGAGGAGAGAGAGAAGAGCGAACGAGAGAGAGAGAGAGCGAGAGAGAGAGAGAGGAGAGAGAGAGAGATCTATCATTGCCTATGCCCTAGCACAGGTATTTGTATCCCTATGGGAGGGCCACCTAGTAACTCGAGGTGGGGATTAGGTATGAGCGTAGGGGGTTGGGGCCACTTTCACATTCCACGTGAGACGTATGAACAGAACAGTGGTCTCTAGTGAAGATTTGCTGGCCGTCGGAGTGAGGAAACTCACTCTAAGAAGAGATTTGGGCAACGTTCTCTCCACCTAGCTTGTTGTTGCCCAGGTAGAGTGTCCATCAAGCTAGGTGGAGAGAACGTTGTCCAAATCTCATCTTGGAGTGAGCTTCCTCACTCCGAAGGCCTTCAAATCTTCACAAGAGACCACTGTTCTGTTCGTACGTCTCACGTGGAATGTGAAAGTGGCCCCAACCCCCTACGCTCATACCTAATCCCCACCTCGAGTTACTAGGTGGCCCTCCCATAGGGATACAAATACCTGTCTAGGGCATAGGCATTATAGGAAGGCTCGCTCTCTCTCTCTCTCTCTCTCTCTCTCTCTCTCTCTCTCTGAAAATGTCGTGCACTGCGATACACCTTTACTGCCCTCTAGCGTGGTATGTAACGCAAATGAAAGGGTTGTAGCTATTAGCCGCGATAGGAGCCGCACTAACACTGCGGCTGTTTCGCCACACACAATAACTGTTTCTCACTTTACATATGCTCCGCCCCCTGAATACCAAATTACAAATTTGCATTCGCACATCGCGTTAACAGCTGTTAGCGTGATTTGCGAATTTATCGCGCGCGGTAAACTCCTTGGAAAATGAGGCCCTAAAACAACTCACTGACTAAGATGTGTTAACTAACTATTCGTTTAGGGCCAAATTTTAAAAGCCCGGCACATGCAAATACCGGCAGATACGCGTGTGGCCAGCCTGTGTGCACGCTGAGCGCATTTTAGAAACGGTCCGGCCACATGTGTATCTTATGATATGCATGGAAATGCCAGGCTCAAAAAAAAGGGAATTGAGCCAATTGTATTTTTTAAGTTTGGTTTGTTTGCGGGACTTGTGAGTACGTTTCCTCCCCCCACCCCAACTTCCACCCAGTCCTATCTTTAATTCTGAGTATCTATACTAATCCACTAATTAAGGGGTTATACTACACAGAATAACATGACACTTGTTGGTAGAGAAACATCAGAAAGTACATTTAGATAAGTTTTGGTCATTAGTGAGAACAAAACACTTAAGTAAAGTTCAGGAGGAACTCAATTAGTAATATTACAGTAAATTCTTCAGGTAATTACTTTCAGTTGATCTGATTATTAGTAACCAAGGCTACAGAATTCTTTATAGAGCCTTTCATGCTGCTGTTCAAGACTTAATGTATTGTTCTCATCTGTGTATGCCCAGGGTCAGCTACAGCAATCTGTGTTTGTCATAGTTGGCTCCAGAGTGCTAGAAAAAGCCACATGATCTACGTACATGTCCTGTGTTTTCTTACATCGCCTGCCTTTCTTTGTTTTGTGGCTTTTCCATTTCTGGTGTATTGCCATATTTTTCTGCCTTATGCGCTCACAATTTCTTGATATTTTTCTGTTGTCTTTTTTCTGGGCCAACAATACAGCTGTATCTCTAAAATGACCTGAGTCTTCCAGTCCAAGTGTGCTCTGGAGTGTATAGCTGTTGCTCCGTATATAGCTTTCAAATTGCCAGGATTTTGTTGTCTGTAGAACATCTTTTTTTAATATACTTTTTTTCTCTTATAGATCCACTATAACATGCTTGTCGTCTGGTAAAAGAACCTGGAGGATCCCTGGAAGATCTTCTTTCCAAATTTATCTAACATATTTGGGTCCTTCTTAGGAAATGTGTTTGAGTGATCACAAGTGCATTTGGCATGCTTTAATGTTAAGTGGTGAATTAGCTGAACCACCCAAAAGCCTGGGGAGGCCTGCACCCTATATTTCAGATCCAGTTTTCTGACCACTGGAAGGCATGATAGCAGCATCTGTAGATCTTTGAGGAGTCTATGCACCAGAATGGATGCAGCATGTGCTGAAGGCTAAAGAAACTGAAGCAGCCCTAAGACATCAGTTCTTGAGTCTACCTCCTTTCTGACTCTGATGGAAAGTGACTTTTGACATTTTATCTAGGAAATGCAAGTAACAGAGATTTTCAAAAGAAGACATATGCTAGGGCAAGTTTGTTAAAGGATCATAAGGAATACCCAAGGACTCCTACTTCCCCATGATCATGGCGATATGATGAACCACAATTTCAACAATGATGATGACAATCGGTGAGAAGACCTCTACTGTTCCTAAGAGGAAACTTCTAAGTGGAACTCAGAGTGCACCGATGCCATTTTCTCCTTCTGATCCATGAAGGAACTCCCCTGTATGCCATGAAGTGCTTTGTGTAGCGGCTGTTGTCAGGAAGGGAGCCTTCAAGATATTGATCTTTTGTTTTGGGTAGCAAATCTTGTCAGGGTATTTGCCTGGGTGATGCAGGCCTTTATGTCTTATCATAACCATAGAGTGAACCTGTAACAAATTTGGTGCTGCAAAGCAGCCTTCCAGGATTCCAGTGTTATTGATGTTTTGAGCCATTTCAGATTTTCTTCTAAACCATCTTTCTTTTTCCTTGGTCTCTTATCTCTGAAATTCCTTGCTAATTTTTTTTTTCCTGGAGGCTGAACACTCCCTTTCTCTTGAAATTTCCAAACTAACTGTAATTTTTTTGTATGCTGAACAGGATTCTCTCTGTCTGTCTCTGATGGGTACAGAATGAAAGTCATTTGTAAGTTTGCTTTGGATAAAAGAGTTTTTTGCTCCACGACAAGATGGGAAGTAATATTCATTGTCTTTTGTGGTGTGAGTGTTTGTTTTATGTTGTTCTATCTGACAAACTGAGCCAAGTACTCATTTGGGATCAGAATCTGGCTTCAGACCAGGTTACTATCTTTACCTGTGTTTGTATTTATTTTTATTTCTTCAGATTGTTCATAAATTTTAGTCATAGTAAGCTAAATAATTTGCAAATTTAAGACATGCAGCCACCACAAGTGTGCATAGGCATTCTGAGCACAAAGTCAATTTTTGTGTCTAAATTAAATAACTATTTTGAGATTGCTTTTTATGTTGCCAATCAAATGATATGGATGAGTACGTGTGAACAAAAAACTTAAGAACTAGTTTGGTATGATGTTGGAGTTCTGTTTGTTTTAGTGTTATAGAGATAAGTATTGTGAATGCTGTTTTGATACTCTTCCAAGATTACATGTTAATTTCACTTTTCAATCCTCCTCTGCCTTTGCTTGCATCAATCTGTCCTTAATTAGTCATTACAAAGAGAGAGCAAGAGAAGATAGGGACAGAAAGACAGGGCCAGAGAGATTTATTCCCTTCTTAAAATATGACTTAATAAAAGTAATCTATTGACCTTGTGATTTGATTTACAAATTGAATTAACTTTTTATGGAAGAATGTGTGTTACAAAGAGCAAGAAAAGATGGCATTTGTCCTTTTCCCACAGAACCTACAAGAAACAATTTTCTTTTCTCCTCTCTGTTCTTCTTTAAAGAAAAATAATTAAACAATACTTTTCCCCTTGCTTTTCTGTTTTTCTGAACAGATTTGTAAAGCTTTTTTTTACTTTGTCATTAATTTTTTCATAAGTAATTTTGCATTTTTATTCTGAATTGTTTTTTCCACTTTTCTTTCTTTCTCACTTTGTTTTGGGAGATTGTATAATATCCTATACTGTGAAGTCTGTGTGAGTGAGCTGTTAGTCTTTTATGCTGTCTGTTGTCCTGTGGAATTGGGTGGGTGAGAGAGAGTGAACCAGGGTGAATGAGGGGTTGAGTAAGAGTAAGGCATGAATAATTAAGTATAATGATAATGCAATGGGGGAAAAAAGGGACACAGAGTTATGGCACATTTCCTACCTTTACAGAAGCATTAAGAGTATAGAAAATGCACTCTTATACTCTCATGCTCTATACAGGTAGTCCTGATTAAGAAACAGCTTTTACTTTATGAGTCAATAATTTAGAAATTTCTATGCAGATAATTGTACCTACTTTCCAAGTCACTCCCTGTAAAGATTTCAGTGCTCTCCCAGATTAAATGAATGACAAATTGCACATACTAGTTACACAATCTGGAAATATTGTTTTGCTTTCTTCTTTTTTTTTAAATTTAAACTTACATTAAAGACTTCTTCATGAAATAACAGGAAAATATGTTATACATTTACAAAACAAAATCATATAATATCATTAATTTGTTAACATATCATATATAATTGGGGGAGAAAACAAGGAAAATATATATATTTACTTATATATATATATATAACCTGGGATCACCCTTTCAAATAACTTGGGTTCCCTGGTTAATCAAATAAAATAAAGAGATAGGAGTTATTATTTGTTTTACTGAACATCGTTCTCTGAAATCACAACTTGATTTTTATCTAACAAAAACGTTTCTAAATGTGCTGGACCAACAAAGGCAAATTTTTTCCCCTGATATGTTACAAGACACAAACATGGAAATTTTAAAAAGAAAGTAGCTCCCAATGCCAACACACGATTTTTTAAAGTTAAGAAATACTTTCTCCTTGCTTGCGTGGCATGGGCTACATTGGGGAATATTTGAACTTTGTGACTGCAAAAAAGCACATCTTTATATCTGAAAAACGTTTTGAACACATTCTCCTTGTCCTGTTCTGTTACAAAAGAGACGAAAAGCATTGCTCTATTATTTATTATATCGAGACTCTTCTAAAAAGGTGGAAACCCCTATACTAGAAGAGGCTTCTAAATTCACATTTTTCTCATCATCCTTCTTTACTTTTTTTTGTGGGAAATAGAATATTCTAGATATCCTGTTTATTCGTGTTTTGCTTTCTATAGCTCAGCAATTCATTTTGTCTTTCTGAAATATATACTCATTACTCTGTTGATGCTACATATCTTGGTTTCACATGACTATTCATTCCTTATTCGTCTTATATCAATATAATCATGCTTTACATCATTGCCTTCCCTGTGTTGTTGGTTGAGTCAAAGGACATCTTAACATCTGAATGTTTACGGAAGAGAATGTATGGGAAGAGCAAGGAAAACTTAAAGTGGACAAAGTGGACAAAGCCATGGTGCCTGATGAGATTCATCCTATGATACTGAGGGAATTCAGAGATGTGCTGGTGAGTCCGCTGAGTGACCTGTTCAAAAGATCCCTGGAAACAGAAGTGGTGCCGAGAGACTGGAGAAGTGAAGTGGTGGTTCCCCTTCATAAGAGTGGGGGCAGAGAAGAGGCTGGAAATTACAGGCCTCAGTGGTGGGAAAGATAATGGAGACACTGCTGAAGGAAAGCATAGTGAACTACCTACAATCTGGTGGGTTGCTCAATCCGAGACAGCATGGATTCACCAGAGGAAAGACCTGTCAGACGATTCTGATTTCTTTGATTGGGTGACTAGAGAATTAGATCAGGGAGGAGCGCTCAATGTGATTTACTTGGATTTTAGTAAAGCCTTTGATACGGTCCTGCATAGAAGACTCGTGAACAACATGAGAAGCTTGGGAGTGGGCGCCAAGATTGTGGTGTGGATTACTAACTGGCTGATGGATAGAAGACAGTGTGTGATGGCAAATGGAACCTATTCTGAAGAAAGAACGGTGTTAAGTGGAGTGCCGCAGGGATCGGTGTTGGGACCGTTTCTGTTCAAAGCCTTTGTGAGCGATATTGTGAAGAGATAGAAGGTAGTTTGTCTATTTGCGGATAATACTAAGATCTGCAACAGAGTAGACATGCCAGAAGGAGGGGAGAGAATGATACTAGATTTAAGGAAGTTTGAAGAGTGGTCGAAGATATGGCAACTGGGATTTAAGTGCAGAGTCATGCATCTTGGGTGCAGTAATCCGAAAGAACTATATGTGATGGGGGGGTGAAGGGCTGCTGTGCATGGAGCAGGAGAGAAACCTTGGGGTAATAGTGTCTAGCAATCTGAAGATGGTAAAGCAATGTGACAAGGTGAGAGCTAAAACCAGAAGAAAGCTGGCCTGCATAGAGAGAGGCATATCTAGTAAGAAAAAGGAAATGATAATCCAATTGTACAGGTCCTTGGTAAGACCTCACCTGGAGTACTGTGTTCAGTTCTGGAGACTGTATCTCAAAAGGGACAGAGACAGGATGGAGACGGCCAGGGAAGGGCAACCAAAATGGTGGGAGGTCTCCATCAAATGACTTATGAAGAGAGGTTGAAGGACCTAAATATGTATACACTGGAGGAGCAGGGGACATAGGATACAGACCTTCAGATACTTGAAGGGTTTTAATAATGCACGATCAACAACAAACCTTTTCAGTAGGAAGGAGATCAGTAGATCACAAGATGAAACTACAAGGAGGGTGACTCAGAATCAATGTCAGGAAATATTTCTTCACGGAGAGGGTGGTGGATGCCTGGAATGCCCTCCCGGAGGAGATGGTAAAGACAAAAATGGTGAAAGATTTCAAAATAGCATAGGATAAATACTGTGGATCCCTAAAGGCTAGAGGCATGGGAGTAGCTTGCTGGTGTGGTGGTTACTATCCTTAGGGGCGGATTTTAAGAGCCCTGCTCGCGTAAATCCGCCCAGATTTACGCGAGTAGGGCCATGCGTGCCGGTGCGCCTATGTTCCTTAGGCCTACCGGCGCGCGCAGAGCACTGGGACTCGCGTAAGTCCCGGGGTTTTTCGAGGGGGGCGTGTCGGGGGCGTGTCGGATCGGCGCGGTGTTTTGGGGCGGGACGCGGCGTTTCGGGGGCGGGCCCGGGGCGGCCCGGGGGCGTGGCCGCGCCCTCCGGAACCGCCCCCAGGTCCCCTCTCGGTGCGCTGGAGGCCCGCTGGCGCGCGGGGATTTACTTCTCCCTCCGGGAGGCGTAAATCCCCCGACAAAGGTAGGGGGGGGTCTAGATAGGGCCGGGGGGGTGGGTTACATAGAGTAAGGGAGGGGAAGGTGAGGGGAGGGAACGGCGGCAGGCTGCGCGGCTCGGTGCGCGCCAGCTACACGAAATCGGCAGCCTTGCGCGCGCCGATCCAGGATTTTAGCGGCTACGCGCGTATCTACTAAAATCCATCGTACTTTTGTTTGCGCCTGATGCGCCAACAAAAGTACGCAAAGGCGCGCTTTTTGAAAATCTACCCATTAACCAATAAGCCTTCATACTGATGATGCAACTCCATCTTTGCTCTCTGATTCAACGGCAGGGGGTAAATAGGAAAAAGAAATTAGGTTCAGACAACAACCAACAAGGACATTGAACTGTATAGTCTGTGATGCAAATATGCATGGGGGTAACTTGCTTGATGCGGCGGTTACTACCCTTAACCTATAAGTCTGATACTACACTTCTGATGCATCTCCAACATTGCTCTCTGCTTCAACGACAGGGGTGGAAGGAAAATTGGACTCAAACAGTAACCAACAAGAGTCCTGACCTTGGCAGTCTGGGAGACTGATAAGTATGAAAACTTGCTGGGCAGACTGGATAGGCCATTTGGTCCTTTTCTGCCATTATTTCTATATTTCTATTCTCTTTATCACATGGTATCCAGATGTCAAGAGAGGGGAGATAGATGAGTAAGATACATCTAAGTTTGAGTGCTCTAGATGCAAACAAAATATAATAAAGCAGTGAGTGAATTACCAGAGAGAGATGCTGACAAACAAGAACCTGAGAGAAAAACTTGGTACAACATGGAAAGCCATCTAAATAACTGCAGGAGAGTATTGCAGACTTTTACTAAATAGGCTATGATGGCCAAAGAGGGCCTGACACTAAACTGAGCCAATGAGGGCTTGACCATGAACGCTTTTGAATCAGGCATCCCCTGAAAGTCAGATGACAACCACCAGCACAGAACACAAATTAGGAAGTTGACTATTGTAACGCTTTGCTACTTGGTCTTCCAGCCAACTCCATCAAGCCTCTACAAATGTTACTAAATTCAGCAGCCAGGATCCTGACCAACTCGAATAAGAGAGACCACATTACACCCATTCTCTACAAGCTTCACTGGCTTCCGATTAAATACAGAGTCCTCTACAAAGCCATGACCATCATACACAAATCCTTAAACAACTTAGCTCCAATTGATCTTACCTTTCAGTTCCGCACCAACAAATCAAAGAGACCAATAAGAAAAGCTTATCAAGGCTCCCTTTTTGTCCCTCAAGCCAAAACTCCACTAAGAAATAGGGCTCTTTCCACGGCAGGTCCTTCTCATTGGAACTCACTTCCACCAGACCTTAGACAGGATCCCTGCCAGCAATCCTTCAAGAAAAAACTGAAAACTTGGCTATTTAATCTAGCATTTCCCTGATTACTTACAGTAGACTTACCATGGCAAATTTGATTTGTTTGTTCCTTTTGTATAATTACTCCCTCTAATCCCACCTTTTTTATCCACCTTCCTGGTCCCTCTATTCTTCTTTTTCCCCTTCCCTCTCATCCCCACTTCCTCCCTTATAATTATCCTCTCATTGCTACCAAGCCCTTTTTCTCTCGATACATCCATCTGTTATTTAATTTTTAACTTTTAATTCCTCATTGGTTTTCTGCAAGGCATCTGGTTAAGATGAATAATTCAAACTTCATGCTTTATTATTGTTCCTACAGGTTTCATGTTAGATGTTCTCTGTTCTCTGTTACATGTAATGCTTTTAAGCAAGTTTAATTGTTCAATGTAAACTGATTTGATTTGCATCTAATGCAAGAAGACTGGTATATAAAAAACCAAATAAATAAATAAAGATTGTAACAGATGACAGGAAATGTTGAGAACCAATACAGAGGGTCTGACAGCAAGGAGACATGCCCTTCTAAAGATTTCAATTTGGTCAGACTTCTGGAGCAGCTAAACCTCAGGTGAAATAAAACTTAGGTGAGGGTTAATTTTCCTGTTTATGGTTATTGAACCTGCGGCATAGAATGAGCAATGAATGTGATGAATTAGCCTTTCTTGCAAATATGGTAGTAGCCCTAGTCTTCAGTAATTTACCAATACTTAGGAGGCCAGTGCTTAATGCGTTTATGTATCAAATAAGTTATATATATTGCTTTGAACATTGCCAATACTAATGTAACCATAGATTAGGAAAACTTTCGTCTAGCAGGTATTGGTGTGAGACCACTGAGTCTGAGGGGTGGAATGTAATGGAATTGCTTGGCCCAAGTCTAAAAAGCTTGGCTTAGGATGTATACAGGAGGTAAGGCCTCACTGGACTCAGTGTTCTCACACCAACCCCACATCACATGACTGTACAACAATTGTGAGAACAGGAGACATAAACAATAGATTCACAAACACTATGGGGAGAGAGTTCTCACTCTGGAACACATTTTGGGAAATTATACATGTTTCTCAAAACATGTTTCTAGATGTGCAGACAAAACAGGTATAACTAACATAGGCATGGGAGAGAGAGAGAGAGAGAGTGAATCCCAAACCACCAACCAATTTCCTAATAATAGTAAGGAAAGTATCTGTACTACATTATTGCAATTATTGCCTTTGCTATATTTGTTTATTCCCTTTGCTATATTGTTTTCTGGAGCATAAATTAGCCTAATAATACAGAAGCTACTTTTCCTGGCATCTACAGTTGTGCTGACTCAGTGTGACATGAAGTGCTTCATGTAGTGGATCCTGTCAGGAAGGGAGCCTGCAGGAAACCAGTCTTATGTTTTGGTTAGAGCTCATCACACCAAGGGAGCTACCTGAGAGATACTAGCCTTATGTCTTACCATACCCATAGAATAAAAATATAAATGCTCTGGAAGAGGCAAATCTATGACTACAGAAAGGGGACTTACTACTAGAAGCCCCTAAGGTGAAGCACAAGACTCTGGGGGGGCTTTATTCAGCACCACTGCGTTGGAAGATTTCCTCAGTCTTGGACAGGAAAGATTCCAATCTATCTGTCCTGTCCTTAGGATTTAAAGGAGTGAAGAAATTCTTCACAACCCTTGTCAGCTAGGCTCCCACTGGCTGAGGGACCCCTGCCGATGGAGTGGCATGAAAGACATCCTCTTCAGAGACCAGAACAATTCCTCTTCACTAAAACCAGCCTATGCTAGAGATATCAAGAGGAAGCTTGAGACTACAGTGATTGGCTATAGCTGTGGCCAGCTCCAGGCATACCATGCCAGATGTGCTGACTTCCCACTAATCAACACCATGTCTAATGGATGGTGCCAGAGACACCTCCTTCTGCACTGTAGCAGGACATTTGTGCTTCAGTGGCAAAGTCCTCCACCTGAAAAAGTATTGGGCCCTAGCCAGCTGCCTCATGGGTGAGCTCTGCAGCGAAGAGACATATGGTGCCCTAGACTTCAGCTAGTATGGATAGAAGAGCTGGCTCAGCACCATGGGAATCTTATGTGCAATGAACAAGAATATCATTTGTGCTGGTGCTTTCCTGTCCTGCCTCAAGTTTGAGGCCAGCTCCGCTCCAGCAGAGGACTACATCAACAGTGTAGGCTTCTTTGGCATTGAGGGAGGGAAACCCTTGCGCCTGTTATATACTCTTTTTTTTGTGGCAAATCTGGTACCTCACTCATATGTGCTACACTGAACCCTGACCTGATATGGATTTGAGAACCAGTACCACAGACTGGGGGGGCCTTGCCTGACTCATAAAAGCAAGAGGAAGAAGCATTCTGCTTCGATTATGTGTTTTGAGAGTCCATTGATGTCTTGCTACAAGATGAGGAACAGCTCCACTGAAAGAGCCACAAGGCCTCCATTTTCCAGGTGTGGTGGTGTTGCACTTGCAGAGAAATCCTACCATAAGTGTGCAGTTGACTTAATCATGATCTCACCTCAGGCAGCAATAAAAAAATCAAATGAGAATCTATAATGGACACCAGGGACCACAAATGCAGACCTTGAAACTCCTGACCATGATCTCCTTGGCCCAGGACTACTCCATTTCACATTTTTTTTTTTGGAAGAATTAAAAAGTCCTATTGAGGGGACTGGAGAGGCAGTGGTTTGAAAAAGAAAAACAATGCAATGAGGCAGAAAATCTAGGCCAATGAAAAAGGTCAGAAAACAAATTGTAGAAATAGAGACTTGGAACACATTTGTGTAGGAGCTCTGATGAATCAAGACTGAGGGTTTCATGAAGCAGCACACATACAGGAATTCCTGCACATGCTCAATTCATGTCATGACTATCAAATGATATCACCCACAAATTATGGTTAATTCATATCTGCTTGCCAACAAGGAGCCCATGCGTACTATTTCCCACAGGGATTGCATCAGTATTCAAAGCAAACTTGTTAGTAGTTTTCAATTCATTATTGTAAAAGGAAAAATTAAACACAGAGTTTACATCTGCTTTTTCTGTGCATGATTCTTCAGTTCAGAACTGCGTGCATTGTTCAACCCTCAGACCTCTCTCCATCTCCGGGACAACATTTGCAGTCCGCGGATAAAAGTACACACATTTTTCAACACACATGTACTTTTGCCCACAGATTCACTTTTAAAGCCCTGATTTCTGTGCATTTTTTACCAATGAAAAGGGCTTTAAATATTGTTCCCCCTGTGTATGTGAAAGACGACATTAGGGTAACATATGAATAATGGGCGAGGGGTGTGTACATTTAATGAGACTGTTCGCATATTTGTACTGCTTGTAAGGTCTGACAAAATGCTTTGAAAAAGACAAATACTATAATCTCTGGCAGAGAAAGTAGTACCACCAATTTAAAAGTAGTGAGAAAGGCTCCCAAAATGTAACTCCTGGCAATCTCTTCCTGATCATTTTTCATATCATATATGAATAGAATATCACAGAGTGAAAGAAAAATAGGAAGCATGGCATGGCTCACATGAATTGGGATTTATAGTCTGCCTTTTCATTGTATGCTCAAGGTGGATTACAACATCAGATGATAAAACATTTGAGTTAATAATACAAAATAAATATAAAACAATTTATTTAATAGCAATCACTGTCATATGTTTGCTTTTCTGAAATGCTTCTAGCTTTGATTACGCAGTCACTGATGAATGTGCAAATGTACCAAAAAGAGCTCTTGGAAAGCTGTCTGGATATAGAATTAAATTATACAATTGACAAGCACTCTAGCAGTCTTAGAAAGAACTAACAATAGTCACACTATCATTTGAGTAGGATACTGTTTCTTAAATTTATCTTTGATGGTGACTGGGACTGAGACAGAGGATTTATATTTAATCCCTAACCATAGATAAAATTTCTAGAAAATCACTCAGATTAAAAATGACACAGTTCATGTGATTTAAATATTTACAATAAACCAGCAGAAGAATATACAATCTTAAGAGCAAAGGATACAATAGTTAGTATTTGAAAATATTCTCTCTTGAGAAAAATAGCCTAGTAGGTACAGTATAATACTCTAAAAAAAAATATGCAATATGGTTACACCACCCATGTACATGTAATATGTTATTAAACAAAAGCAATCTTCTTAGATATGATATCCCAAATCAGGATTTATAAAAATAAAGAATCTAAAGAAATAATAAGCAATGATGCTAATGGATCTTCTTATATATATTGTAGATATTTTGAATAAAATCTGTTTTGGGTAGATATTCAAAAGCTAGCCAGTTATCTAAGATAGCCGGATAGACGTATTTGGTTAATTTAGATGGGATATTCAGCCACATGGATATGCGGCTGAATATCCCCGTAGAAATCGCTACCTAGACGGATAAGTCTTGTCCAAATTTAGCCCTGCTATTGAGCAGGTCTGACCTAGCTGGAAAATGTATTCGTCTAAGGCTGAATATCACTACACTGGACAACTTATCCAGCTAAGTAGCACTGCCCCGATCCGCCCATTGCCCGCCCACAACTTATTCGGTTAACCTTATAGGCTACTTATCCTGCTATCTAGTGTCTGAATATCAATCTCATTATTTCTAACTACATCATCTGGTATGAAGAGTGACCACTATATCCAGGTACCTGTGACCTGGATTGGCCACTGTTGGAAACAGTATACTGGGCTTGATGGACCCTTGGTCTGACCCAGTATGACAAGTCTTATGTTATCTTAATTATTCACAGTATCAGTAATAATTGTAATGATTGCAAGACTATTACTGCTACAGAAAAATATTGTCAGTAAATGTATGCTAGATTAATAAGTGTAATGTCAGGGGTAATCTCGGGGTGTCTGTGGGGATGATTTCCACAGTTAGTGTGAATAATTTCAAGTTCTGAGTTTTAGGATTTTAAGGAGGTGGAGTGCCTTTTATACATAGTGGGGTTTCTATTGCCAGAATCACCTCTGCATATAAGTCTTAAACCTCTCACAATAAGGCAAAGGGGTGAATAAAACGAGAAGCTTAGGAGTGAGTGCCGAGGTGGTGACCTGGATTGCAAATTGGTTGACGGACAGAAGACAATGTGTGATGGTAAATGGAACCTTCTCTGAAGAGAGAGCGGTTTTAAGTGGTGTACCGCAAGGATCGGTGTTGGGACCGGTCCTGTTCAATATCTTTGTGAGCGACATTGCGGACGGGATAGAAGGTAAGGTTTGTCTTTTTGCGGATGACACTAAGATCTGCAACAGAGTGGACACGCCGGAAGGAGTGGAGAGAATGAGACGGGATCTAAGGAAACTGGAAGAGTGGTCGAAGATATGGCAGCTGAGATTCAATGCCAAGAAGTGCAAAGTCATGCATATGGGGAGTGGAAATCCGAATGAACTGTATTCGATGGGGGGGGGGAAGGCTGATGTGTACGGAGCAGGAGAGGGACCTTGGGGTGATAGTGTCTAATGATATGAAGTCTGCGAAACAATGCGACAAGGCGATAGCAAAAGCCAGAAGAATGCTGGGCTGCATAGAGAGAGGAATATCGAGTAAGAAAAGGGAAGTGATTATTCCCTTGTACAGGTCCTTGGTGAGGCCTCACCTGGAGTACTGTGTTCAGTTCTGGAGACCGTATCTACAAAAAGACAAAGACAAGATGGAAGCAGTACAGAGAAGGGCGACCAGGAAGGTGGAGGATCTTCATCGGATGACGTACGAGGAGAGATTGAAGAATCTAAATATGTACACCCTGGAGGAAAGGAGGAGCAGAGGAGATATGATACAGACTTTCAGATACTTGAAAGGTTTTAATGATCCAAAGGCAACGACAAACCTTTACCATAAGAAAAAATCAGCAGAACCAGGGGTCACGATTTGAAGCTCCAGGGAGGAAGATTCAGAACCAATGTCAGGAAGTATTTCTTCACGGAGAGGGTGGTGGATGCCTGGAATGCCCTTCCGGAGGAAGTGGTGAAGACCAGAACTGTGAAGGACTTCAAAGGGGCGTGGGATAAACACTGTGGATCCATAAAGTCAAGAGGCCGCCAATGAAGAGTGGGTAACTCGCCAGAATGATGGCTACTGCCTGGACACAATACCCTTATTCAATAAACATACACATGGTTACTGTGACTCCAACATCACTCTAAGCTTCAACAGCAGAGGAAATGTGGAAAAAAGGATTTGCACTCACAAAGCCGGGAGTAGCTGGCTTGTTACGGCGGTTACTACCCCAAACCAAATGTGCCTGATACTTCACTTTCGATGCACATCCAGCATAGCTCTCTGCTCCAACGGCAGGGGAGAAGAAAAACTGATACTTCACGCATATCCAGCATAGCTCTCTGCTTCACACGGCAGGGGAAAAGAAAAACTGATACTTCACGCATATCCAGCATAGCTTCAACGGCAGGGGAGAAGAAAAAGGATTCACACTCACAAAGCGGGGAGTAGCTGGCTTGTTACGGCGGTTACTACCCCAAACCAAATGTGCCTGATACTTCACTTTCGATGCATATCCAGCATAGCTCTCTGCTTCAACGGCAGGGGAGAAAAGAAAAAAAAAAACTGATACTTCACGCATATCCAGCATAGCTCTCTGCTTCAACGGCAGGGGAGAAGAAAAACAACCAATAAGGGCTGTATAACATAGTCTGGGTTAAAACAAATAAGCATGGGTGTAGCTTGCTTATTGCGGCGGTTACTACCCCTATTACCCCTAACTAATCAAGCTAGATATTTCACTTGGATGCAGCTCCATCACCGCTCTCTACATTAATGGTGGGGGAGGAAGGGAAATAGAACCAAGAGCTAAAAGAAACAGATAAGTATGAGAGAAAAAATGTGTGAAGCTTGCTGGGCAGACTGGATGGGCCATTTGGTCTTCTTCTGCCGTCATTTCTATGTTTCTATGTTATCCCTAGCCTGTAGCTCATCCTTTGTCTCAAGCACATAAGTAAGGCTCTGTGCAAAAGACTGAATTCTAATAGTTTCAGCTTAACTGTATCTTTGACAACCATGTGGGGATCTACCCCTCTATTAAACCCAAGACAAAAACCTGGAACTGGACTCCCATCTTTTTGTAATCTCCAAAATTAGGGAGTAACTAGTATCAAGTAGATGAAAAGAATGACTAGTATACTGAATCCATTAATTATTCATGTGAGTCTCCACCATGTATGAATAGAGTTTTATAGTAAACTATTAAAATATTGTCTTTTATTTTTATTTATCTCAAAAAATAACAAAATAATTTTTTGAAAGAGGAAAAGACCTCAGTACTGGTAAAAAATTTGATTTTGCAGAGATGACCAGTCGTTACAATCACGGGTCTTGCCACCTCTTTTATTTTTTTTAACTGTTTATTCATTAAAATTCCTTCACTCCAATTTGATCTTCATTGATCCTCTGTATATTTCAATCGAATGATCCTACCACTCTCTATATCTCTCTTTTTAAACTCCTGATTTCTTCTTAAGTAAATCTTAATCGGTGATGAGTGGAGTGCCACAAGGGTCGGTGTTGGGACCGGTCCTGTTCAATATCTTCGTGAGCGACACTGCGGACGGGATAGAAGGTGTTTGTCTATTTGCGGATGATACTAAGTTCTACAACAGAGTGGATACACCGGAAGGAGTGGAGAGAATGATAAGAGATTTAAGGAAGCTGGAAGACTGGTTGAAGATATGGCAGCTGAGATTCAATGCCAAGAAGTGCAGAGTCATGCATATGGGGTGTGGAAATCTGAAAGAAATGTATTTGATGGGGGGTGAAGGGCTGATGTGCACGAAGCAGGAGAGAGACCTTGGGGTGATAGTGTCTAACAATCTGAAGTCGGTGAAACAATGTGACAAGGCAATAGCTAAAGCCAGAAGAATGCTAGGCTGCATAGAGAGAGGAATAACGAGTAAGAAAAGGGAAGTGATTATCCCCTTGTACAGGTCCTTGGTGAGGCCTCACTTGGAATACTGTGTTCAGTTCTAGAGACCATATCTCAGAAGGAACAGAGACAGGATGGAGGCGGTCCAGAGAAGGGTGACCAAAAAGGTGAAGGGTCTTCATCGAATGACTTATGAGGAGAGATTGAAGAATCTAAATATGTATACCCTGGAGGAAAGGAGGAACAGGGGTGATATGATACAGTCTTTCAGATACTTGAAAGGTTTTAATGATTCAAAGTCAACGATAAACATTTTCTGTGGAAAAATATCAACAGAACCAGGGGTCATGATTTAAAACTCCGGGGAGGAAGACTCAGAACCAATGTCAGGAAGTATTTCTTCACGGAGAGGGTGGTGGATGCCTGGAACGCCCTTCCGGAAGACGTGGTAAGGACCAAAACTGTGAAGGATTTCAAAAGGGCGTGGGATCAACACTGTGGATCCATAAAGTCTTGAGGATGTGAATGAAATGAAGAGAAGAGATATGGGGGTGGCTTACGGGAATGACGGCTACTACCCTTATTCAATAAACATACACACGGTTAATGCTACTCCAACATTGCTCTATGCTTCAACGGCAAGAGGAAATGTGGGAAAAAGGATCTGCATTCACAAATAAGTGTGGGAGTAGTTTGCTTGTTACGGCGGTTACTACCCCAAACCAAATTAGCCTGATACTTCACTTTCAATGCATATCCAAGCAGCTCTCTGCTTCAATGGCAGGGGGAATGAAGAAAAGAGGATTTATATTCAGACAACAAACAACAAGGACTAAATTGCACAGGCTGGGCAAACAAATAAGTGTGGGAATAGCTTGCTTATTGCAGCGGTTACTACCCCTAACCAATTAGGCTTGATACTTCACATTGATGCAGCTCCAGCGCTGCTCTCTACATCAATTGGTGGGGGTGGAAGGAAATTAGAACCAAAAAGTTACCAATAAGGGCCAGGACCTCAGCGGTCAGAGGAACAGATAAGTATGAGAAAAATAAGTATGAAAGCTTGCTGGGCAGACTGGATGGGCCAATTGGTCTTCTTCTTCCGTCATTTCTATGTTTCTATGTTAATCGAGTGGCACCAATCTCAGTCAAATTACAATTTCACATGAGATTCTAAAACCTTTTTTTAAAAAGACCGGAAACTTGGATATCAGCGACCGTTGTTCAGCTGTGATACCCGACATGTAAATACTTGTAAGCGGAGACATCAGCGTCTTCGTCGCATTCTTAATTTGTGTGTATTATACCCGACATGTAAATAAGTTCTGCACTTATCTTTCAACTTGTGCTGTAATGATATTTCTGTATTTCTTTGAAAGAGAGTGCCTTATGAAACGCTCAGCTGCCGCGTAGGTTGCAAACACACCTTGAGTATTGTGTGCAGTTCTGGTTGCTCCATCTAGCGAAAGAGATAGCAAATTAGAAAAAGTACAGCGGGAAGGGTAACACAATTTATAAAGGGGATGGAACTACCCCCATATAAGGAAAGTTAAGACTCTTCATTTGGAGAAGAGATGACAGAGGGATATGACAGAGGTTTATAAAATCATGGGTGGATGGAAGGGCGGAACCTTATCTTTTTAAATCGTACTAGGAACAGGGGACACACCATGAGACTAAAGGAAGAGAATCAGGGGACTGGGCAATAGGGGCCTCCCAAACTCCTCACCTGCCCTCCTACCTCCATGACCTCCCTCTTATTCAGTAGCCTACACCTCTCATTCCACTGACCCAAAGCTGCAGGAGGAGGCAGCAGCGAATGGCGATGCCTTAGCCGGAACCCTTCTCTTGTTCAACCCTGGGCCCAAAACGTGCTTTGAACACATAAGCCATTCCCAAAAGGCAGCACCACCTGCAGTGTGCACTGTGAACTCCCACACTCACCCTCCCTATCCCTTATATTCTGTTTGTCCTTTGTCTGCCCCTCCCCACTCATTTCAATCCTCAGCCCTGTCTCTCACTTCTTGATAATACCCCTCACCCTGTCCCTCCTCCCTCCAGTACTGGATTAACCATTAAGCAAAATAACTATGAGCATAGGGCACTAAGGGAATGGGGGGGTCATCACAGAGTGTTGAAAATGTGCATTTTTTCTGTTGCCCACTAGTTATAAGTAAATAGTTTGCTTATATTGCTTACTAGTGTTTAGTGCTAATTAAAAACATTTATATTTAATATAGTCGTGGGGTCTGGACTGGGGGATGACCTGGAAGAAAACTGAATTTTAATCAATTTCACCTTTAGTACTTATTGAGCCTTAATATTTTGTCAGTTAAGCAATGGAAGGGCCGAGGGGGCACCATTGTTGGCCTTAATCTGGCTCTGCCACTCCCCCCCCTCCGCATTCCCAAATATCAACTATACCTCCCAATCAATTCCCTAATTCCAACTAAATCTTCAAGTTCCCTCTCCCACCAATCCTTGCATCCTTTTTTCCTCCCCCTGTCTTCTGCTCCCCTATCCAACTAATTTCTGAGACCCATTTTCTCTCTCCTCTTGAACTGCATGGGGGAGAGAGGTGCCTCTGCCAGGAAGAGCAAATTTAAAGCACCAGATCCCTGGGTGTGCTTCCCTTCTGGGCTGGCTGTAAGGAAGGGGTGGTGGAGGAGGAGGAAAGAAAGCCTGAGGTAAGGAGCAGAGCTTAACTGACTCATTACTTTATTTGGCCCCCAATAGTGCTTGGCTGGGGAGGAGGTGGCACTTGGAGCAGTAGCAGTGTTTCTTCTAGCATGTATAACAGGCCAGATTGGAGGGAGAGGTGGCAGTGGACTGAAGGATTTTCTTTTCAGCCTTGAAGTCTGTATGACTGAGGGGGAGAGGGGTGGGGAGAGCCAGTCTGACTCCTCTTTGAGGCATTATGCCCAGAATAGGGGCCCTGCTGCCAAAATCAACAGCCTTCATACTGAGGAAGCCCTAAACATTCCATGCAACAAGGCCTCAGAGCGGCTCCCTCTCTCCCAGAGCAAGGCATACTTGCAGGCTGTGCATGCCGGTTTAGCCTATGTAGAATTAGCACTTGACACAGCTGAGCCAAGGAGAAACAGAAGGAGAAACCTATGGCAAAAAGATCCTCCATCTGCTCCTCTAGGGTGTGTGAGCACATCCATGGGCAGCTGCCTGGAACTTAACACCGCCTCCTTCCCCTCCCTCAACCCACCCCAGATGGGGAAAGGGCCCAGAGTTACAGATATTCAATCCCACTACACATACAGTATATAGCAGGAAGTATGCAGCTAGTCCTGCTCTTATTCCTTTTTCAGAAGCGAAACAGATTGTGTATTTCCAACTCAACAGATTGACATCAATGGTTCACGGGAGGTGGGAGGGGAAACCAGTCTTACTTGGAGGAGGCAGGCTCAGCCAACAGGATTACCGCAAGAGCTGAAACTATTGAATTGAAGCTGCCCAGACCCTATGACAGTGTCTCTAGTTAATGGTGCATGGCACACCTTTAAGTTGCTGATGCACCACTGTGCACTATGGACCCTGTGCCCATTGAGTCTGGGGTCCTGTGTACAGAATGGGAAAAGTTTCTGAGAATGCTACTCTGGAGGCTCTAGATTCCACCTTTCTACCTAAAATCCTAAATTTGACTTCCAAATCCTCCTTCCCACATCCTCCTATGTCATATGCGTCATGCCCATCTGTGTCATGACAGCCAGCTCCTCCCCAGCACTGTCTAAAATCTTATCTAGGTTGCAACTTCACACCCGGCAGGCAAATTACAAAGCAATCCTCAAACCTAGCAGTGAACCAGCTATCTACATTCCCTAATTATTGAATCTCCAACAATGGATGTCCTAATCCTTCCCTCCTGGGCATATGCCCCTAGAGAAATCCTTGGTGTAGGAGGATATTGTATCAACTGGAGGGCAGGTCCTAGCTACATTTCTTCCACACCAGAGCAATACTCTCCTTTCAAGCAACCTTGCTCCTCTTAGACTAGCACAGGAGCTGCCAGGCTGGAAGTAGGACCTCACTACTATGTCCCTGAAGGTCTCATTTGCATACCTCTCTGGCTGCCTCAGCTCCTCCAGGTCTGCCACTCTAGCCTCCAGAGATCGGGCTTGTTATCTCAGTTCCAGGAGGCTTTTGCACTGCGTGCTCACATATAATCTCTCCCCAACTGGTAGATAATCATATACTTGGCACTCAGTGAAAAACACTGGATTCCCCCGTCTCACTGCTAGACTGCTGTTATTAGTTATTTAAGGTTGCTAAGGGAGTAAGGATGCTTAATCTCATGCAAAGCCCTTAAATGTATTTTATGTTAGTTGCCAATGACCAGCAAGAGGACATCAGTTAAATGTATTTATAAGGGCAGGGTTACTTCCTTTTGTATCTAAATCCTTACTGAACTCTTGTGAAAATGTACTTCTTGTCCTACGGATTATGATAAAAGACTATAAATCAGATAAAGTAGTTGGGGATGTGGGAGATGGGGGTGTGAGTGAGGGGGAGAGCGTAGGCAAAAAGACAGAGGAATGAGCTCATTTTTAACTTCTAAAGTTCAAAGGATACAGGAAAAATTTCTAAAGACAAAAAATAATAATAATAATAATCACAAAATTCCCCAACAAAGTAATACTTAAAGATCCTATTCAATCACCAGCACAAGCAATATCTGCTCTCAGTACTCCCTTGGGATTGAGGGTAGCTGAGCTCCTGCTTTGCTCTACATCTGTACTGTCAAACTCCTTTGATGGTTCATGCTGCAATTAGTTTACCAAGTGACTCTCTTAGTTTTTATTTATTTATTTATTTGTAAGCTTTTATATACCGTAGTTTGGTACTAGCCTTCACTATGGTTTACAGGTATAACAAAGATTTACAGTAATAACAATAATATAGGTTTGTACATTGTAAACAGCAACATAACATTTAACAGTGATAATAGTGCTTGTAAAAAGCAGCATAATGTTTTCCAGTGATAATAGTACAATATAGTGAATATGTCATCTGAAGAGGATAACAAAGGTGTTTCTTTAGAGTTTTATTAAAATGTCATAATATCATAAATATATAAATAGAGGGGGTAAATGGATGGAGGGGATGAGGGCGGGAGACTAATTAGAGTGTCTTCATGGCTAAGTGTGAGAGCAGTGTATTTAAACTTCCTAACTTATATGTGCTCTAGGAAACTCAAAAGTGCATGCTATATACATATTATATTTGTAAGAGTTATGGAGACTGAGGTGTTGCGTATGTTGGTGTTGTTTATCCTATGCTGTCTCTGTAGGCTTGTTGGAATAGCCATGTTTTGAGTAGTTTTTAAAGAAGCTTTGCATTGTTCAGTAACCTTAGGTTTTCTGGTAAGGTATTCCACCGACGTGATCCTGCTATCGAAACCGCTCTCTCTTTTACTGTAGTAAGTTTGGCAGATGTGACTGAGGGGATGGCTAGCAAGGCATTATTTGTTGATCTTGTGTTACGCTGTGGCATATGTTTTTGGTTTATAGTATTTAGGGAATCGACTGCGTTGTTATGTATTGTTTTGTGTAGAATGGAAAGAATTTTGTACTCTATCGTTTTTCAATGGGTAACCAGTGAAGTTCTTTTAGGACAGGGGTGATGTGTTCTGTTTTTCAATGACATGTAAGCATTCTAGCTGCAGCATTCTGTAAAATTTGAAGCGGTCCTGTGGTTGATTTGGGTAGGCCTAACAGCAATGAATTACAGTAATCAAAGCTCGTGAAGATCAGGGATTGTAGTATGGTTCTAAATTCGGGTTGGTTTAGGAGAGGTTTTAGGTGTTTAAGAATTAATACTTTGTTGAAACCATCTTTGATCTTCATGGCTATGTGTTTTTTGAAGTTCAATTCGTGATCAAGCCATATACCAAGATCCTTCACATTTTCTCTTAGGTTGAGGATGGTGTTGTCAATTTGAATATTGTTATTAGGGTGGTTTACTGAGCTTTTTCTTTCAAGCAGTATGTATTCTGTCTTATCCATGTTGAGGCAGAGTCTCATTTGATTTAGGAGATTTTTTATGTCATTGAGATATATTCCTGAGAGTTTAAGTGCATTCTCTAAAGTGTTTGTTACTGAAATGATTAGTTGGATGTCATCGGCATACATAAAGTAGGTGATGCTGAGACTCGAGAGTAGCTGGCATAATGGGAGACAATATATATTAAACAGCGTGGCTGATAAGGCCGATCCTTGTGGTACTCCGGTTTCTAGTGGAATTGACTCTGAGATGGAGTTGTTAATATTTACCTGGAATGATCTGTTGAGGAAGAAAGATGTGAACCAATTTAATGTTTTACTGGTTAGACCAATTTCAGATAACCTGATATTAGGCTTTTATGTTCGACTGTGTCAAAGGCCAAGGAAAGTCTAGTAAAATGAGGATGTATCGCTGGCCATTGTCGAAACCTCTTAAGATTGTGTCTGATAGGGTGAGAAGTAAGGTTTCTGTGCTGTAGTGTTTCCGGAATCCATGTTGAGTTGGGTATAGGGTGTTATTTTGTTCTAGATGTTCAGTTAGTTGTTTAAGTACTATCTTTTCAGTTAATTTAGCGAGAAAGGATACATTTGTGATGGGTCGGTAGTTGTTGAGCTCTGCAGGGTCTCCATTTTCTTTTTTTTAATAATGGGTTTAATTATGGCCGTTTTTTAAACTGTCTGGTATTTCTCCTTCTTCTAATGACTTATTGATGATTGTAGTGATGATTAGGGTAATGGTTTGTGATATTTCTTTTAGGGTTTGAATTGGTATTTTATTGAGTTTATGGCAAGCAGGGTTTAGGGTTTTAATTAGGTTCTCAATTTCATTGGACGATACAGGTTCAAAGGTGGACCATTGTGTTATGCCTTTATTGATTAGATTTACATTTTGGCTAGGGGTTTTGTTTATGTTCTCTGTGATTTTGATTGATTTTATTTTTTAAGAAATCTGCTAGATCTTGGCTTAGATTTTTGTTTGAGTAGGTGTTGGCAGTGTTACTGTCTGAGATTAGGTTTTTCACTATATTAATATATTAATAATATTAATAATATAATATTTTAGTTTTTTACCCTTTCTGGCAGTACTTTAGTTAACACCTATTCAAATCAATACCACAGTTCTCTCACACCATCTCAAGTCAAAGTACCCTTTCTTTTAAGGCAAAGGATATAGGAATAAGCTAGTTTCTTATGTCTAAAGGCTAAAAGAGGCACAGCTCTGCAGTCAATAGATTAAGGAGTCTACTCAACTAATGGCAATGAAGCATTTATCAAAGTAAAACAGGACTGATATCCACCACTGAAGCATTTATCACCATATTCACTAAGGCTCGCTTGTCAAGATACTGCATGCCTAAACTAGCAAAAACTGCAGTGATGAGTTTAATTTACAGTTTTCGGTATACTAATTAGCTGGAAGACTGTAAAAACCTAAAAGTTATACCAACGTGGACAAGTAGTGAAATTTGGTGTATAGGAGATACTCATTATTTATTTATTTATTTAAAATTTTTATATACCGACATTCATCAATGATATCACATCGGTTCACAGTGTAACGCAAACAGACGCCTGGGGTAGCGCTTTACATCGAACAATTATAACATGTTAACAAGAGAGTAATTGAGGGGGGGGGAGATATAAGGGGGAGTATAGCACTAAATGTTATAAACAAGATTTGCAAATATATACATTATGTACATTATGAGGAGATAACAAAAAATATAAAAATTGGGCAGAATTTGAAATGAGATGGGGGGGTAAAAGGAGAGAGGTGGGGGGAGGGAAAGGAGGGGAAAGGAGGGGAGGGTAGCGCAGTGGAGAGGGAAAGGTGAAATTAGGTGTATGCTTTAGTGAAAAGCCAGGTCTTAAGCTTCCGTTTGAAGGTTTTTAGGCATTCTTCTTGCCGTAGTTCGACTGGCATTGTGTTCCAGAGAGTCTAATATGTTGAGAAAGCTACATTGCAAAAGAAATAATATAAGCTCCAAGTTGGCATTAAAAACTCCTAATGGTATTATTCTATATGAAAAGTAAAGACTCTGGGTTTGATTCACCTACACAGATGCCAGATAGAAGTCCAAGGTGAATAGCTATTATGGCAGACTGGCATACAGACCACTTCAGTGTAAGCTGAAGTGGCCTGTGTGCCAAACTGTGAGGCACTAGGTCTTGCCGACCCTGGATCAACAATTTGGGGAATATATCACTGATCTGATCCCAGCTCCCAGCCTCCTGCTGTCTCGGTTTCCCGTCTCTGCCTGTGTGTGGCTCCTAGTGCTGCTATGGTCTCCTCTTTCTCGCCATGTGCATTTTCTGTGTACGGCTCTCAACCATGACCAGTGCAAGGATATTAGGCATCCTAGGCAAAACTAATAATCTTGAATCTTCCCCACCACAGCCATCTCCACATAAAATTAAAAATTATGCGTTTATAACAGATTTTACATGAAAAAAAACATTTATCCTTCAGAATTAAAAATATCATTTAAACTAATATATTTTATATTTACATGCACGGCTGTGGTGCCAACTAGGAAACCCTGCAAAAAAGACACTTGGAACCCATATGGCATTAGGACTATTGTATCGTGAACTTGGCCCTCAGAAAGCCACAAATGTTTTATATTTCTTGATTTTATGGTTTGAAGCATTATGGAAAATTGTGCTGTTTTCTTCATAGTTGAACTGCATAGAGTCTGACTTGTTGTTTCCAGTACAATTTTTGTTTACAGGTTTCTGTTTATAGTCACTTTTTTCTGTATTTGGAGCGCGTCCATCTATGTTCTGTACATGTGACTGAGGGTGACGTATTCTGCTAGCATGTAGTTTCTGTGTAGGGATGTAAAACAACCTGGCTTATGCTGTTTTCCTAACAGGAGGTGTAATGCTGTTTTAGGGCCTGGTGTAGTATTAGCAGTATTGTCTTTTTGAGAGCTGGCAGTTGGTGCTCTTTGGAATGGGAAGTTTACTATATTGTATTTGAAATACTTTAATACTAATCAAAAGCATAAATATTTCAATAAATGAAATAATATCTAAGTTAAAAACAGATTTTAAAAATTAACAAAATACCAATTATAATATTTCAAAACAGCAGTCATATCAAATAACAGTCCATAATTAAAACTAAGGACAAAAAAATTCTCCACTCTCCAGATCTGTGAACTTTTGATTTCCAGTCACCCTGCATTTGTTGTGAATTATTGGGGAGGGGAGATGGGGGAAAGGGCACACAAACTTTCTCCTTTATCATATGCACAAGAACATACACCTATGCTCTCTCACCCACACTCTCACACACACATTATGTTGGTTTGTGTGTGTGTGTGTGTGAAAACCTATGTGAGACACACACACACATAGGCTCACAAACAAACATAATGTGTATATCTGAAAGAGAGATAGCCTATGTGCATGCATGGATATATGTGTTTGTGAGAGACACATAGGCTCACACACATGCTCATAAGCTCTTATTCTCTCTCATGCACACACCCATATTCTAATATACTCCCGCTCGCCCATATGCATAGGCTCTTTCTCCCTCATACACAAATGCACGCACACTCTCAGGACCTCCCTGGCTTTTCAGGCCAAGGCAGGATGGAGTCCGCCAGGGGTCTGCCAGGGCTCTGCCAGCCTCTCTTCAGGCCCTGATGGGATGCTGTCCACTGTGGCCCTGCTAACCTCTAGTCGAGCTGCAGCAGGATGGAATCCGCCAGGGCTTCACCAGGTCTCTCAACTTTTCTTTGGCTGTTGGCAGACAGAGGCTCGCACTATTTTGCCATCCCTGCTTCCAGAGGTCAAATGTGTAAGAGGAATGAGAGCATGTTACCCCCCTCCTGATTGCCAAGTCTCATGCTTAATGCATGAGACTACTGATGTCTGGGAAATGTCAGGCACAAGACCATGTTCAGGCGCTTTTGCTGAACTTAATTAAAAAATGATAAAATTAAAGAGTGAAAAACAAATATAATTATAGAAAATACACAAGAGAATTAAATTAAAGAAATACCAGAATACATATACTATAATATCCAATAATACAAAAGTAATAAATGGATGTAAACAATGCAACAATTAAAATGTGAGACAGAATAATGTTTTCTCGTTCAATTGCACAATTTCACTGATGGAAGAATTCACGGAAAAAACAAACAACAACAAAAAAAATTCAATGGTTTTGCCATTAAGCAAATTTAAGTTCCAAGAAATGTATAGTGAGTGCGGTGGGGGAAGAATCCTTCCCCCCCCCCCTGCCAAAATGTTGCCTTTTTAAAGAAAATTACCACGAGGTATGCTTTCAATGGTAATTGCAATCTGTAGTCTTTGAAAAATTAGCAAGCTAAAGACATAACTGCATTTATTAGTAGAACTCACTCTAGAATCTAAATATGCAGCACTTCAAAGTATTCAGCCATGAAACTCCATTTCATCCCAGCCTAACGTTATCCTTACCAATTTTACAGAAATACACAAAAAGGGATTCTATCTTGCTAAAACAATCTTACTTTTGATTGTTTTACAAGGTTATGAACTAGAGTTCTAACTTTTAAATACTCTGCATCAAGGACTCTGGGAACAAACCAATATAATTCTGAAATATCTCTTAATGGTTTCATGTTTATATTCTCTAATTCACTAACTAAAACATGACTGCACTCACCTTAGAAAAACTGAATTTTGACAAACAAAGTTAGGCCAAAGAGCAACTTAAATCCTCTCTGGCGATATGCTATCGTACACATGCTAAACTCTCTAGTATATTTGGCAAAATATAGGTTTGGATAATGTTTCGGTTTTAAGATAAATACATTTCAGTGATGTGTTCTTCTACACCAACAAGTATTTTAAAGGGTTCTATAAAGAAGGTTATGTTTTTAGTCAGCAATTGATTGCAACCAATTGTCTTTATTGTTTGTCTGATTCTGGAGAACTAAAATGTAAATCCTTATTTCTATATGAATTTTTGATTATAAGCATCCATTTTTTAACCTCTTATACTTTAGTTCTTTTACCAAAAAACATAAAATGCATGCTCATATAGTGTTATGGCCGCTGGCTGCGGTGGTCCGCGGCTGGGACCAGGTATTCACCCGCGATGACAGGTGGGCCCGGAGGCTCCTGCAGGAGCAGGGAGCCTCCTCCGGCGTTCTTCCCGCGGCCTTGGCCGCTGCCTAGGCCGGCTGCGGAGCCCAGCGGGGCTGAGCTGACTCCGCCCCCTTCCTGGCTGCATTAGAGCCACGCGTGAGGCTGAAGAGAAGATTTAAAGGGGCCACGACAGGAAATGGTTGTGGCTCCCTCCTGAGACTCCTCCCTCATTCCAGGTATTTAAGGCAAGGTCTGCTCCTCAGGTATGTGGCTCTTAGGACTACCCTGTGAGACATGGCCCAGTTTAACAACTTGACAATCTCTAAATAGAAAAGGTAGAATCCCGTACCCCTTTCTGCTTGTTCAGGTAGGTCACTTCCATATGATTATGTCTGTAGTAGGAAAACTGTGTTGGCCACCCAGTTTTTGAAAGCCTTAGAGCTTTCAGTACTCCCCTTGACTGCAAAAGATTGATGTGTAGCAACTTTTCATGGGATGGGTATGGGCTCTGAGCTTGAATTCTCTCTAGGTGGATTCCCCATTGCAAGCTGAATGCATCCATTGTGAGAACAATTTTGTGAGGAGGAATTTGGAAGAGAAGACAATCACATTGGAATGAGAAAGCCACCAAAACAATGAGTCTCTGAGCTCTTGTGACAAAGATGTGATCCTCTGAGCGGCCTGTTTTCACTGAGATTTTAGGGTCCTTTTGATTTATTTCATATGGAAAGATATCAAGGGAGTTACCTGTACAGTGGAATTCAAAAGGCCCAGCAATCTCAATATGGATAATGCTGATAGTCTGATAACTGAATTATTTCCCTCACTGTAGCTCCTATGTCATATGTTCTATTGTCAGGAAGCTCATGTCTAGTACATCTGATATGAACTAAAATTGAGTGATATCAGTTCCCCAAATCACACCTGATTCTGACATCTAGTGAATACAGCACCTGGATGGATTTTCTTGTATTCATCCATCCTTGACTGAAAACTGCTCTTGATCAGTCAATTATCTGGGTAGGAAAATTCATGAAAATCTGAGATACACCCACATAAAGTTACAGCCAAGTCACAGGAGGTACGTATCTTTCAAATTCAGAGAACATAGTTAGTTTCATTGATTTTAAAGTGAGCAATTGCTACTGAGGGAAGTCTTGAACATTTTCTTCTTTAGACGTTTGTTCAAATCCTTAGGTCTAAGATAGGTCTGAATCCCCCAGTTTTCTTGGGAACCAGAGAGTACCCTAGAGTAAAATCCCCATCCTCCTTTCAACAGTTTAACCACTGTAGCCTTAAAAAGGGAGATTTCTGACCTGAGTAGGTTGAAGTACATGGAGAACTCGATTATCCTTTTGAATTGACAATTTAAAGGGATCTTCAACAACCATAATCTGTACTTGTAACCAACAATCCAGAGGACCCAGCTGTCCAAGACTACAAGGGACCAAAGTCTGTGAAAATTTCAGCCTTCACCTGACAGGATGATCTGCATCATACAAACTGAAATTTTGGCTATTTCCATTGAAATTAGTCAAAGATCTGACCATAGCTTTGATTACATGGGAGTATGGGAATTTGAGCTTCTTTGCTCTTGTGGCCGAGGCCTCGAGCCCAGCTCTTTTTTTTTTTTTTATTTATTATTTTTCACATATTCATTCACAAAGAGTACTTTGTAAGGAAATACAGAAATCAAATTCAAGGAAACAAAAACATCATATCACTTCTTCCATATATAATCCTAATATATGGTAAGGACAAGAAACATCACTAGTTACATAGGCAATAATGGGGGGAGGAATCAGGAAAATAAGAGGAGATAAGGAAAACAAATAGAACATTGCTACTGACAGGAACATCTATTAATTGCCCCCTATTATACCTGGTTATGTCCTTCCCTCTAGAAACTGTCTCAACTGTTCGGGTAAGAAAAAGATATAGGTGTTTCCTGCATGTTTTATGACACACTTACAAGGAAAACGTAAAAGAAAAGTCGCGCCTTTGGCTAAAACCTCAGGGCGCATATCTATAAACACTTTCCTCCGTTGCTGGGTGGCCCTAGACAGGTCTGGGTAGACCCTAACAGTAGCCCCCATAAAGGGAGTATTAATGTTTTGAAAATAGGCTTTCATAACAACTGCTCTTTCTGGGTCAGAGAAAAAAGACACGAACAAAACTGCTCTTTCAGTCACTTCCAGGTCTGAATTTTCTAGATATTCCGTGAGATTTTCTAAATCTACCCGGTTTCCACCCTCAGGTAATTGTGTTATAACATTTTTAATAGGCAAACACATAGTTTTCTTTATTGACGGGTGTAACTCCACAGGGATTTTTAAAACCTCAGTCATATATCTTTTAAGAGTTACTAACGCAGGTTCACCCATTACTCTGGGAAAGTTCACCAATCTAACATTCAAATGTCTTTGGAAATTCTCCATAGACTCTAGTCTTCTTTGTGTTGCTAGTCGGTCTCTCATTAATGTCATATTTAAATCTTGAACCTGTTTAATTTTCACATTTATTTCTTGGATAGCCACATTATTACAACTGGTATTCTCTCTCTGGTCTTTCTCTACCAACTCCAGTCTTTTCAACATTATACCCATCTGTTGGGATTGGTCTCTGAGGGTATGAGCATTTACCATCATTAGGTCCCATAGGGACTCTAAAGTTATCTCCGCCGGCTTCACAAACTCCCAAGGCATGGGAGCCACAGTTCCTACCTCCTCCCGTCTAGACCGTTGGTCTGATGTTCCTGGTGGTGCACTTCCCATGCCGAGGTTTCCCCCTTCCTGGGTCTCCCACTCCAGACACGATATAGGTTGGGCTGAGGCTCCCCCCTCTGCTCCTGCAACGCTGGATGTTCCTCCACCTTGAACTCCTCCGACCAAACTTGGGTCAGTGTGCACAATACCTCCAGTGTGCAGAAGTGGAGAGCTGCACAGCGGGCCACGGGGATCTGGGGGACTCAGTGTAATTTCGCCAGGTGATAATCTCGCTCCTCCCGAGACTGCCACAGCGGCGCTTGGTTCCCCCGTTCTTGTTCCTGAGATCGCGAAGTCAGTTATTATTCGCTGGCCTGGTATGCAAGGTGAGTCCGGAGGATAAATCCTCACCTTGCCTTTTCTCTTGTGAGGCATTATTTAACCAAATTTAGATTTAACCAGGAAAGAAAAGAAGATTTTACAAGAGAACGCTCAGAGCTGCGAGACTCAGCGTCCTTCAGCGGCGGCCATCTTAGACTCCTCCCCCCTCCCAGCTCTTTGAATTGAAAAGAATCCCAGAAGCAGCTCTTCTGAGGAAAAAGCAGTTTCCTTAGAACCAGCTGCAATAATGTAAGGTCATGAAGCAGTTCAGACGTGGATGTGGAGAGAGCTTGAAGTGTGATGTAATGGTCCTTTATGAGATTTATCATTCTCCAAGCAGAACACATCATGTACATCCTCTCTTAAGCCTGAAACTTGCAGCCATGTGAATTTATAGACTCTTGTTACTATGTCAAAAGTATCAGACGAAAAGGTGAATTTTAAAAGGCAGGAGCATGCCAAAAGCTTGTTGTAATTTGCCTAGCATGGAGATTCGTTATAGGCAGAATAGAAATTGTTTAACATAAACAAGTAAATAAATAAAATCAGGAAATGTGCACGCATGTAGGACATATGCATGTCTACCAAATTTTAAAAATCACCTACATGAACACACATCTCCTGATACATGAATATCTCACTTGGAACAAAAAAAAGAGGCGTGCTGTGGGTGGAGCATGGGTATTCCAGGGAGGGGCCAAAAAAACCACATGGAAATCCATTAGCACCTGGGCACATGCCCAGGTCCAGTGCCGTGTAACTACTTCTGCTATGGAAGAGGTTTGAGTTTAAAAAACAAACAAACCAAGCATCCCTGAGTGGTTTAAGGGGGTCTGGGGTAACGGAGGGGAGTACAGGATAAAGAACCAGGGGGATTGCGTGAATCTAGCTCTAGACTGGGCAAATTGGTGGATGAACTGGTAAAACTGATCATGGCATGCATGCGTGCCGGTTATAAAATTCCTCCATTTGCGCGGCCGTGTGTACCCAGTTGCAGTACAGGGCGCACACATATAAGCCTAAGCTATTTAACTGAAGCATCCCTGGGCGTGCACCATGTGCCCATGCACCCCTTTGAAAGTTATCGTTCCTATGAACAAGATGTTTCTCACACTCCTATTTAAAACAGATTAAACAAGTATATGAGTGGGAGATTTAGGCAATTTTTATGTTTTAAAATGATTAATTGTGAATTATTTTATGGAATGTATAGGTCTTTATTTTATGAATGTTTACACTGGAATCCATACATTGTTTTGTTTTTTCACTAGACTATTGTAATAGAAGATTGATATATAAATAATTTTTAAAACCCCCCATAAAATCTAGACTATGGGGGAAAGCAGGCATTCACTCAGAAGCACATATTTCAGAGGGAGTTATCTTCCTAGGATACTTGCATAATAGGGACATTAGAATACCCCAGTAGAGAGGTTGTGGTTAAGGCTGAAGCTGCCCAAATACATGTAGATAAAAAGCATACAGAGGTGAATGACTCTACACTGCCTGTATCATTTGCCAATAAGTAGATTGTGAATACAAAGAGAAAGAAAAGTACAAATAAAAAACATGTTTTAAAATATCTGCATGTGAATGCAAGAAGTCTGAACATTTAGGGGTAGATTTTCAAAAAACGCGAATAGGCGTACTTTTGCTGGCGCATCAGGCGCAAGCAAAAGTACGCTGGATTTTAGTAGATATGCGCGGAGCCGCGCGTATCCACTAAAATCCTGGATCAGCGCGCGCAAGGCTATGAATTCTGTATAGCCGGCGCGCGCCGAGCCGCGCTGCCTACCCCCGTTCCCTCCAAGGCCGCTCCGAAATCGGAGCGGCCTTGGAGGGAATCCTCTAACGCCCTCCCCTCATCTTCCCCTCCCTTCCTCTATCTAACCCACCCGCCCGGCCCTGTCTACACCCCCCCCTTACCTTTCTCCGGGGATTTCCGCCTCCCGGAGAGAGAAGTAAATCCCCGCGCGCCAGCGGGCCTCCTGCGCGCCGGGCCGCGACCTGGGGGCAGGTACGGAGGGCGCGGCCACGCCCCCGGACCGCCCTGGGCTGTAGCCACGCCCCCGTACCCGCCCCCAAAACGCTGCCGACACGCCCCCGAAATGCCGCGACGGCCGGGCCCGCCCCCGACACACCCCGACACGCCCCCCTCGGAGAACCCCGGGACTTACGCGAGTCCCGGGGCTCTGCGCGCGCCGGTAGGCCTATGTAAAATAGGCTCACCGGCGCGCAGGGCCCTGCTCGCCTAAATCCGCCCGGTTTTGGGCGGATTTAGGCGAGCAGGGCTCTGAAAATCCGCCCCTTAGTCTGGTGAGTTAGAATGTGTTAAAATACAAAAAAGCAACTCAATATAAAGAGGATCGATACTGCACTATTAGCAATATTATTAACAGAAACCTCAAATAATTAC
The DNA here is from genome assembly GCF_901001135.1 of Rhinatrema bivittatum. Taxonomy (NCBI): domain Eukaryota; kingdom Metazoa; phylum Chordata; class Amphibia; order Gymnophiona; family Rhinatrematidae; genus Rhinatrema; species Rhinatrema bivittatum. The sequence goes on from NC_042615.1 coordinate 675,627,499, forward strand.
ACCTCAACAGCCTGGGCGCTGCGGGGAAGCACTATCATCACAAGTCTCTGCTAAACTTGTTAATTTTTAAATTTACATTTTTTTTGCAGATAAAATAGTATTTTTTTTCCTCTTAATTACTTTCACAAAATCAAAACTTGAAAAACTGAAAACTTATCTTTTTGATCCGAAGGCAAAAAGCAAGACTGGTGGGTGAACAATTTAAAATATCTCACTTTTTGCCTTCGGATCAAAAAGATAAGTTTTCAGTTTTTCAAGTTTTGATTTTGTGAAAGTAATTAAGAGGAAAAAAATACTATTTTATCTGCAAAAAAAAAAAAATTAAATTTAAAAATGAACAAGGTTAGCAGAGATTTATGATGATAGTGTTTCCCTGCAGCGCCCAGGCTATAGAGGTCTCTATTAACAATATAGCAATAGTGCAGTACTGATCCTCTTTGTATTGAGTTTTTTTATTTTATTGTAAATTATTTACAACTTATTGTATGATTTGGCATTAGTTGAGTTAGAATGTGTGGCATTATTCAAGGATATAGGCATGTCAGAAATGTGGCAGAAGGAGGATAACCAATGGGACACTGTAATACTTTGGTTCAAATCTTCAGGAGGAAAACTGTTAGTCTGGTTTAGCAAAAATGACAAGAATTGGCTGGCACCTTATAGACTAATCAATTTATTGAGGCATGAGCTTTTGAGAACAGAGTCCAGTTCATCAGATGTTTATGGAATGCATGGCTAGGTTTGCATGTCAATAGAGCGTGTTACTAAGTTTAGAGCTACAATGGGGTTTGCTATATAACTGGAGGTGTCAGTGGGTTACATTACTGTGTTGGGTGGTTCAATGGGGGATATTACTAGGTTTAGGGGGTCAATGGATACATGATAGGATTTTAGGGGTTAGTGGGATGTATTAATAGGTTTAAAGGGTCAATGGAGCATGTTACTGGATTTCAGTTGTATATGTTACTAGGTTTATTGGAGTATGTTACTAAGATTAGGGTGTCAATAGAGAATGTAACTGAATTTGGGAGGGCAGTGGCATGCTTTACTATGTCACATGCTTTAGGACATCAGTGAGATTTACAAGTTCATTATGGTGTATTAGTGGGTTTGGGAGGGCATCAGAGTGAATTAATGGGTTGAAGTGGGTTGGAGATCTCAGCGAGTTCACTAGTGAGTAGAGGCAATGAGGGGGGTTAGTAGGCGGGGGGCATTAATGAAGTATATCATTGGGTAGTAGGGATGTGTATTTGTTAGTCGATTTGTTTTATTATGTTTCAGTGGTACACACATATGTTTCAGTGATACACACAAATCTTATGACTGGATAGTATAAGACAAATTTTTAAACTCGCATGCGGGCATCCAAGGGCAGCGCACGCACATGGATGCCTAGTTTTGTAACATGTGTCCGTCGATGCCTAATGGCACTGTCCTGGCCCGCCCACAACCCACCCCTTTTTTGTCGAACCGGTCTTTTGTGTGTACCAGGAGATACGCGCATGGCTGTGGCCCTTTGAAAATGTGTGCTGCATGCGTGCAGCTTGGCCATGCACATATCTCCCGGTTTTAACGTGATCCGGCCATTTAAAATTAGGCCATATGTGTGCAAAATGGATAGTGCATGCATACGTCTTTTGCAGACATATATACACGCACACATCCGTTTTGCACACATATTGTCCACTTATGAGATACGCATGTACCACCGAATCAAATAAAACAAATCAATCAACGAATGCACATCCCTATCGGGTAGGGGCATTAATGAGGTGTTAGTGGGTTTGGGGACACTGGTGGGTTTGGAGTCTAGTTAATGGATGGATTGAGTGTAGAGTTGTGTTTATAGGTGGGAGGGTGAGAATTAGAGGGCTATAAGGACTCTTGCACTGGCCGTGAGACCTGAGCTTCCCAGGCGCATTTCAGATATCCCCATACCGGGAAGCCTGACTCTAAGATCCCTGCACAGACAGTCTCAACTTCCTTGATCTAGCCTCCATGTCCACTAAGCCCGCATCCCCTAGAGCACCCTAAATGCTTCTCACCCACTGGCACACCCAATAATGCCCCCAAATCTCTAACACACCACCTAATGCCTAAATGCCCACAGCCAACTAATGTTCCCCTCTGACCTCCCTCAACCTAAACCCCTTCAACTCAGTGACATCTCACTAATGCCCTAATCTATTGACATTTTCCACTGACTGCCCAAATCCACTACCACATCCAACTGACCCCCAAACCCCTTAATGCTCCTAACTAACCCTCTGACTAATTTGTTTCCCACTAATGCAGTCACTCCACTAATGTATTCCACTGAGCACCTCAACCCAGCAGCATACAAAAAGAACTCCTTAATCCATTAACATTTCCCATGGATGATCTTAACCTAAAAATATACCCCCTGATCCCCCCCCCCCAAACCTCCTCCTACACCTCATTAACACCCTTAACAATTAACAAATCCACCAATTCCCCACACTTACTATTGTATCCCCCAACTTGTCCTCCAATTTATTAATGTATCCCACTAAACCCCTCCAAATGAGTTAGGGGGTTAATGGGATGCGGTAGTATGGTTCCATATGTGGGTGGACTGAGTAGGGAATGCATTAGGGGATAGGATGCTAAGTAGGTGCATGGTTGGGCTGGCTGAGTGCAGTGCATTAGAGAGTGAGGGGGCTTAGTGGGTGGTGACACTAGAGTGGGGTGGGGTGAGGCTCTCTTGTCTGGGCTGCTGCAGGAGCTCCTTACTAGGTCTTCCTAGGTGTGGAGACCCCTGACTCAGGCACCCTAGCTGACAGTGTTTGTTTAGGAAGGGGCTGCTGGATTCCCTCTGAGGTGCTGTCATCTGATCCTGCCCCTCTGGTTTCTTCTCTCAGCCCCTGAAGCTTACCTGCCCATCTGTCAGCCCTTAGTAATGTCATCCTGGTGATAGTTTAAAGGCCCAGGATAGCGTTGCCAGCTTTTCCACAGACCACGACTACACACCTGAGTACTTGGGGGGGAAAGGAATCACATGGAAGCGTGTTTGTTTCCCCCTCATTTGCATTAATTTACATACATTTCAGATCATCCACCTTGATTTCATGGTATCAGGCCTATTTTAATATGCATTGTTGTGGGCTTGGCCCTCAGAAAGCCATGAATAAATTCAATTACTTTTACAAAATGGTAAACTTCCCTGACAAAAACAGGATGAACTGCCAGCACTCAAACAGTAACAACCTTACTCATAAAAAGGAAACACTGCAAATATTACACCAGACCCTAAGACACCAATACACTTCCTGTTATGGAAAAAGAACAAACCAAGCTGCAATAGATTCCTACACAGAAGCTACATGCTAGCATGTTAGCTACCTTACCTCAGTCACACATGCAGAGTCAGACACTTGCCAAAAACAGAATAAAGAGACCATAGTATAAATAAAAACATATGACAAGAACTGAACTGGAAACGCAACTCTACATTCATGCAGTGCAATAATGGAAAAACAGAGATATCAATTTCTCATAAAATAACTAATAAATCAAGAAATATAAAACATCAATTTTAATAGTAAAACAATATTAATAAATAAATAGTTCAAAACATCTGATGAGCAGAACCTCTAATATTTAAAAGCTAATTTAAACTTAAAAACTTTATAAAATTTCCCAACCATCAATAAAATATTTAAAAACAGCAAACTAATGAAATAACACCCAATAGTTAAGGACTGAAAAACCTCCAACTCTCTATACCTGGGAACTTTTGACTTTCAATCATTCTTAGATTATCATGGATTACTGGGGAGTGGAGGGAGGCAAGGGGAATGCAGAAACTTTCTTCTCTCATAGACACACGTTTAGTCTTTCATACACCCACTTCCTCTCTCTCAATGGATGTACTGACACACAGGCTTGCTCTATCACATATGGTCACCCTAGCCCTCACAGGCTCCCTCTGTCCTACTCTCAAGCACACAAACTCACACAGGCTCCTTCTCTCCTTTGCATACTCAAACAAAAATAACCCCCTCCCTGTAATGAAAAATCAAACAAAAATTGTTGTCCTGTACATCCCTAGAGTTAGAGAGAGAGAGAGAGTGTGTGTATGTGTGTGTGTGTGTGTGTGTATGTGTGTGTGTGTGTGTGTGTGTGTGTGTAAGAGAGAGAGAGGTCATAATCTTGATGAATTTCGTCTGGTAAAAAAAAAAAAAAAAAAAAAAGAGCAAGAAAGAAAAGCAGTAGAAATTTATAACCAATAAAAACTGGAGGAACTCATTGGGAGAGAGAAAAAGAGTATGTTTCCAATGATTTTTTACTGTTTGATTGGTTATCATAAACGCTGATAAATTCCCAGAGAAAATAAAATAAAAACTGAAATGAAGTTTCCTAGACACAGAGAAGCTGGATCCATACCATTTTTGATTTCTACTTCGGGTAAAAGAAACAGAAAACCCTGAATGTCATACCAGGTAGCTCTGTGTTTAGAGGGAGAGGGGTTCAACATTGAACTTCTGTAAAAGGGTGAAGAAAACGGGGAGAGCCCCAAATGCCACCCCTCAACAAGTTTACATTTCTCTGAGAAAAGAACATGAATATATCAGAAAACAGAGCACTTGAGTTTCTTAAAACTTAAGAAGATGATGGTTCCTTTGCTGCTGGACACTGAGCTGTACTCTATAAACCTTTACACAATTGGAGATTGAGGGATGACAAAGTAAAGCAAGAAAATGAAAATCCTAATACCCATCGGCAAGCTTCAATTTCCTGTTAGCTCATATTTAGTTTCCAGTCAGGAAAAGCTTCCCATCCTGACCAAGTTTCAGTTGATATATACAGGCAAGTTATCACACAAAGCAAATAGAATAGTTTTGTGGAGATGGAAGAGGTTATACAATAAAGTATACATACTAACAAGATTGCAAAGAAGAAAACTAGAGTTTCATAGGAAAAAATATTTAACTGTAAGCGAAAAAAAAAAAAAACAATTCAAGAGAAAAGGCAGAAAACAATGTCAGAAAACAAGCGGCACTTAAATCAAAGAATGAACCGTATGAACAACACGAGCATTAAGCTTGTTCTTTAAACAGAGAAGGCATTGTTCCTGCACATTTTGGTCTGGAAAGCATTAGTCTTTTAGCTCCCTAATCAATCAATGAGTTGGTCCTGATTTTTTTTAAATTGTGCCACCATTCCCTCCAGGGAAGTTGCATTGTGCAATATTAACCATGATTTTTGTAGCTGAGGCACAGAACCAAAGCACTGTGTACTACTGGGTTATCACAGAGCTGTCGAAGCCTGCATAGCTTAGTGTATGTATCCTGTGAAACCCCAATAAATAAGCAAGGCAGGGAAAGTGGCTTGAGAAAACAGGAATTACAGATTTCTGCATTGACAAGAAATTAGATGTATTTTGTTCCTTGAAAAAACAAGGTCAGTGTACAAAGTGTCTATGTTTAAAAATAAATTAATTTACATAGAAATATTGGGAACAGGAAAAGAGCAGTATAAAAAAGGATTTGATGTATGTTGAAATTTCAGTACACATTAGGAGTGGAAACTATACCAAAGAAATGTCTTCACATCACTATGCCAGAATATACATTTTAGAAGAGTCTAATTCACCAGAAAAAGATTTAAGTTCTAAAGTCTACAGAAGATATATAAACTTATGGAACTGATTCAACTTACAGTAATTGAGCAATTTACCACAAACTTAGGTAAGCTGCAGAAAGCTATCTGTCTAAGGCCTGGATTTATCAAAATGCACTAAATATTGCCTGTGATAGAAAAAGGGGCATGTTTTATGGTAATAGGCACTTTACTGATAACTTTTTTGCACTTTCAGATAAGTGTCAGAATGAGTGAGAGAGAGAGAACCTAACCATAATGCCCTCACCCTAGATAGGTATTTATATCCCATGGGAGGCCCACCTAGTAACTCGAGGTGAGGTTTAGGTATTAGTGTAGGGGTTAGGGGCCACTTTGACATTCAAAGTGAGACGTACGAACAGACCAATGCTCTTTTGTGAAGATTTGATGACCCTCGTCATCAAATCTTCATTATGGCTAGGTTCTCTCTCTCTCTCCTTCAAAACTACTAAAACCAGCAATTGAGAACACAATGCAATAAAGCCTTAATACTACTGAAAAGGTGTAGTTACAGCCATGCGATAGGGCTTCACAAAATGGTAAACCCAGCCCACTCCCACCCCTAATTCCTCCTCTTTTTCAGATTTGCATTGCACCATACGATATGGTGCTATCGCATGCGTTAAAGGCATTTTCGCATGCGATAAGCCCTTAACGCATGCGAAAACGCCTTAGAGCATTTTGATAAATGAGGGGGTAAGAGATGTGGCTTCTGAGTACAGTTCTTAAAAGAAAGTGTTAACTCCTCTGCCAGCAAGAGCTTGATTTTCAAGGACAAAGGACTATATTTATAGATGCATGTTATAAACTTAGGAGTTCAGCCAGTTGGATGCACCAACTGAGTTACTTGTCACTATGACAAAGCAGAGGCATATTTGTACATTTTAAAGCACTGATAAATGTAGCATTGCAAACAGACTCTAGACAAAGATAATGAGCACAATATTTGTAATTGAGAGGATTTTTTTTCCACTGTAAGTAAACTGATTCCTCCTGGATTGCCATGGCAGACTTTTTCCATTCTATTCAACTGTGTGACTAATTTCAATGAACCTTTACCAAAAGTCAGCTATTACAATAAATTGCTTTGGTGTATTCTGTTTTTACATAATGCTCTGCACCCATAGGAAGCAGAGAATTAGTGGGAAAGTAAGGTTACTGTCAGAGACTGGGTGGGATATAGTACTACACTCAGAGGGGAAATTTGGCAGATTGAGCCTTGAGGTCACTGTTATATTCTAGCTGTAATTTCTAGGTCATATTTAGGATATCAGATGACCTTTGAATCCTGACAGCCCATCTGAGGGGCAGCTGACCCTGCATGGCACTTCTTATGTTCTTATATGTTCTTATTTTAGGTTATTTGGTATAGTATATCTTTCTTGGATTTATATACTGTTTTTGTTAACAAGTAGAGTTTGAGTCTGATCTACTTGCTAACGAGAACATTAAATAAGTCCAAGAAAGAGATAATATACCAAGTCACCTATAAGAATACAAGAAGTGCAATGCTGGGTCAGAGCAAGGTGCATCAAGCCCAGCATCCTATCTCCAACAGTGGCCAGGCTAAGTCAGAAGTATCTGTCAGATTTCAAATAGTTGATCTATTTCTTATATCTCACTTGCAGGAATAAGCACAGACTTTTACAAGTTTACCTAGCTAATAAATGACCATGGACATTTCATTCAGGAACTTGTCCAGTCCTCTTTTGAACCTCATTATGTTAGTTGCCTTGACTGCATCCTCTAGCTTGATTGCTCATTGGGTGAAAAAAATGCTTCCTATGATTTTATCAAGTTAAAAGTAACTTATTGTAAAAATATTTGAATATTAATGTATTAGCAAACAAGGTCCTAGGGAGGCTAATTGACAAAGGATAAACTGCCCAAAAGAAAAGTGTATTTTACTTGTAACTCCAATTCAGATGATTCTCAATGAATCATTGGGCGCACTCAATACTGGGGCTAAGTCTCTGCTAACACACTGCCGTTTCTCTTTGTTTTTGTCCGGCGGGAAAGTTCTCTAATGGGAGGGGAGAATAAACCTCCAAGGCCCTAGGCATTGACAAATAATGCATATGATGACATTTCCAACATAAACTTAACTGGGGCACTTGTTCAGTTCTAATAACCTGACACATAATGTACTTTCTCCTAGATATATCCACAGAACAAACAAATAATTCAAACTTCGACTGTGTAGTCCCTCATCACTGTGACTGGGGTCCCAGATATTAGCGATTCCCAGGACACCGTATCAAGACCCTTCCTCCACTTTAGAGATCCCATTTATAGTTTCTGAATATTACCGATGCTCTTCTCTTATCCTTTCTTTTGCTTCCACTTCTTCCTTTCGTTGTTCTGCTTGCACCGGATAGGCACCTCCTTTATTCTCTTCTTAACAGATAAGTATCTGCTGTGGATAAATACCTTCAAGGTGCCACTTCTCTCTCTTTGTTCTCCTCATAAGCTTGGTGTTTGATGATTATCTTCCCCTCAACAATTCATTCGGAAAGGCACTATTTCCGTTTTTCTCTTTTTCTCTCAAGGGAGCCAGGTGCACAATCTTCAGTTCCCTTAATAAAAATGGGAAAGGAAGGTGGAAAACTTTCCTTTCAAATGAAGTTCCAAAATATAGAATCTTCTCAAAAAAATAATAAATTAGAAAGTGTCTCATAGCTCTAAAAAGCCTTATCCCACTGAGTGAGGCCTAAAGTTTCTCTAGAAAGGGAAAGAACTAAAAAGAATTCTACCACAGACTATCAACATAAAAATTAACAACTCCTCTAGGGATTTCTGTATAACAGAAAGGAAACAACCATTTCAGCAGCTGACATGAGGATGGTGTAGCATATTTAGAGGCTGGGGGGGGGGGGGGGGTGTGTGTGTGTGTGTGAAGTCCATCCTGCATTCGACCCCTCTTGTGATGTTTGTGAGGTGCAGGTGAGTGTAAGGAGGAGGAGGGGGTGCTAGGGTTTTGGGGGGGGGGGTCTGTCATGAGGCTGTAATTTTTAAAAATGCCAAGCATTCCTCGGATTGGCTAATTGCCACTATGGGTTATGGGTAATGGGGGGGGGGGGGGGGCTGGAGGGAATAGGGGCTTGTTAGCATCATTCTTTTTCCACCTGGTGCAACAAGGTAGCGTTGTTGCCTCGGTCACCTGGCAGCTGTGATGTTTTGAATTTTTCTGGCGGTCGTATGTTATCTTTTCCTGCTCTATTAATAGGCAGTTTCTGCTTTTGCCTGTGTTCAGGTGGTCGAGTGTTTGTCTTTTTTTTTTACAGCGTTTTCATTTTTTCCCCTTTAGAATTAGCATCGCAGCAGTCTTCATGCTGCTTGACATTGGTAGTTCTCTCTGGGTCCTAAGGACTGCCGGATTTGTAGTCATTTATAAGTATAAAAAAAAAAAAGGAAAAGTGAAAGGAATTGAATTCTTGGCCGGGATGGTAGATTTTTCTAATGTCTCATGCAGGATCTGCGGGTGTTCCCTCGTTGGTGTGTGGAGCGAAAGAGTCAACCAATCATACGGTGAATCCCAAAATGTTAGGTGAGGTATTAGGGATCCCGGGGGGTTAGAGGAAAGGCTGAGTTATCCAGCGAGACATTAGACAGACAAAGTAGTGATCCTTCAAGCAGTAGCAGTGGTAAATATGCAGGGTAAGTGGTTGAGGAAGGTGACAGGTTTGGGCAATCTTCTGGTAGGGGGAGGGATATTTTAGTTGAGCCATGTTTAAGTGAGAGAAATGAGGGTACAGCATCAGAGGGAAGGGAGAGCGTCTCTGAGATCAGGAATTTAGGTTTGTGTGATATTAGTGAGGATAGGGATGGGTCAAGTATTATTGCAGGGGATGTCAATACTGGGGTTTCCTGGAGTAGGGAATGAGGTACAATGGGGGATGGCAGGGTTTTTCTGTTGGTGGTTATGAGGCTGTTTTTTTCCGGAGTTCCTGGTTGGCAAGTTTGAGGGGGGGGGGGGGGGGGGGGGGGGGGGTTGGGATGGGGTGGTATGGGTAGGGGAGGATGGGGTTGGGGAGATCGTGGCGGTGGGCAGGTAGTCAAAATGAAGGGCAATGGGGATATAGGGCAACTGGCCCGTAGGCTGCGGATGGTGGCTGGGGTCCAGTCCTGGACAGTCTGCTCAGTCTGTTGGGTCTGTGGCTGTGAGGTTGTCAAGTTCTGGTGTTGGTGCGGGTGCTGTGTCTGTGGTTTCAGGTTCAGCTGCTGAGAATGAGCACACGGAGACATCTCAGCAGGAAGAATGGAAGATGGGCGAAGTATCTGCTTGGACTGCAAATAGGCCTATAGAGATGGAGCTTCAGAGGGAAGCTCCATCTCTATAGGCCTATTATACCTATACCTTATACCTATGGGGTATAAGGATTCTAATGTGGGGTTGCAGGAGAGTACCTTTTGTGAATTGGGAGGAATATCAAAGGCAGGGAGTGGGGCAAAGCAGCAGTCTGGAAATTCAGATGTGTGCTGGCATTTTAACAAGCCGTCTTGTTTATTCCCCGACTGCAATTTTTGGCATACCTGTTCCTCATGTGGGTCAGGACATCCCGCAACAAAGTGCCTTAAGTGACCCTCAGGGGTGGCTGGGCAGGGAGGTAAATCATGAGATTTTGGAGTCTTTGGCCCCAACACCTGTCAGTTTGGAGGCAATGCGGGCATGGTTTTTGAGGTATCCAAATAGGGTTACTGCAAATATGTTATTGGAGAGTTTTGGGAGGGGGCTTGTCCTTCCTTATGAAGGTCCAGGGTTTGGGGGTGCTGTGAAGAATGTCAGATCAGTTTCTTGTTTGGCTGAGGTAGTCCCGGAGAAGTTGGGGTCTGAGATAGCTCTGGGGCGTATAAAAGGGTCATTTGATCATCATTCTTTCAAGGTTATGCATTTGTCACCTATTGCTGTTGACCTGAAAGAGGTGGATAAATACACACTGATATTAAATTTCTTTCCCTCCGTGGTGTTCAGTCAATGATTTAGTGCCCAAGGAAAAGTGCTCAGTTTGGTACGCATCTTTTGATGCAGCAGTGCCATTGTTTAAGAAAGCAGGTCAGGGATTTTTAATGACTAAAACAGACATTGAGTCAGCTTTTTGATTGCTTCCGATTCATTCAAACTGTTTTCCTCTATTAGTTTTTGCATTCAAAATTCAATATTTTGTTGATTGATGTTTGCCAATGGAGTGCACGGTGTCTGGCGCTTTTTTCAAGACCTTCAGTACATTTGTGCATTGGGTCACAGTTCAGCGAACGAGTTTGGATAGTGTATTACTTATTTGGACGATTTCTTGTTCGCTGGCGAGACAGCATCAAGCGCTTGTTCAGATCTTTTGGGGGGATTTTTGGAGGTGGCAAAAGGTTTTGGTATTCCTATACTAATGGAAATTCAGAAGGGTTGGCATCGAGAATCTCTTATTTAGGAATTAAGCTTGATTCTGTTTGTATGGGTTCCTGGTTACCGAAAGCAAAAGTGTGCAGGCTTTGGGATCTGTTTAAGTTGATTAGTGCAGTTAAGAAGGTAATGCTTTGGCAGATGCAGTCTTTGATTGGATCCTTAAACTTTGCATGTAGGGTTATCCTGATAGGGAGGGCTTTTATTTAGAAGGTTGCCAGCTTCAACTGCAGGTGTTAAGGCTGGGCATCATTTCATTTGAATCTTGTGAAGAATAAAGGATGAATTAGGTGTTTGGTGTACTTTTTTTTTTAGTCCTTTAATGGAGTGTGCATAATGCAGGCAGACCAAGTGACAAACAGGGAGATTGAATTATATTCAGATGTCATGGGCTCACATGGTTTTGGAGTCTATTGGAAAGGGGAGTGGTGTGTGGGACAGTGGCTTTTGTCTTGGGTGAAGTCTGGTATTATCAGGAACATTACTTTCTTGGAATTGTTTCCTATTGTGGTGGCCTTGGTGTTGTGGGGTCATTGTCTGAAGGACAAGAAGGTTTTGTTCAGGTGTGATAATCAAGGGATGGTGGAGGTCATAAATTGGCAATCAGCCAAATCTTTGTTGGTGGCTTCATTGTTATGGGAATGTATGCTGTTATGCCTTTGTTGGAACGTGACTGCTACTGTGAAGCATGTTCCTGGAATTGATAATCCAATAGCTGATGCACTTTCTCGTTCAAAGTGGGATGTTTTCCAGAATTTAGCCCCTCAAGTGGTGGAGTCTGGAGCACCTATTCCGGAATACCTGTGGAGGTTCGGGCTGAAGGAGTATGGGAAATGATTCAGTCCTTGGTGGCACCAGTGACATGGGCTTCATACGTCAAGGGTAGAGGTGCAGTTTCTGGTTTTCTTTGGGGTCTGGGATGGAAAAGTGGGCTGGTAACGGATGGAGTCATGGTTCAGTTCATTTTCTCGGTGAAACAGGCGGGCTACTTACTGGCAACAGTGAGGGTTCAAGTGGCTGTGTTTTCTCTCTTTCAAAAGATTACGGGTTGGGGGAATCCGGCGGTTAGTTTTTGTGTTAAGAGATTATTGGGTGGTTAAGAAAGTGGAGGGGGGGTGGGGTGTACAGAAGAATAGTAGGAGACCAATTTGTTATAGAGAATTGTTGTTTATTTTGGTCCATTTGACTGAAGTTTGTAAACCCCATATCAGGTTTTGCTGTTTTGCGTGGTGTTTGTATTTGCCTTCTTTGGGGCTATGAGGGTAGGGGAGTTAGTGGCTTCATCTTTGAGGCATTCAGAGAATGCAGGGTTACTGAATGAGAATGTGTGGGTGTAATGAGGATCAGGTGAGTTTTCTTATACATCGGTCTAAAGTGAATCAGAAGGGTAAGGGACAAGTGGTTTGGTTGGGGTGTGCAAGGGATGTAAAAGTTTGCCCAGTACAATTTGCAAAGGCTTTCTTGCAAATGAGGCTGCAAGGGGGAGGTCATTTCCTATTGCATGCCAATGGTTCTTCTATGATGCATTCTCAGTTTGCCAGCGTGTTGCATCTGGTCATCGAGCATATGGTTTGGGATCTAACTTTGTATAAGACTTTTCAAAGAGGAGCAGACACTAGTGCAGCTGAAGCAGGTATATTGGAAAAGCAGTTTCGGGCCACTGGCCATCTAAGGCATTCACATCTTACATCAGACTGGGGAGGTAAAGATGTCTCGCAGGATATTTGGAAGGTGGGGCTGGTTATGAACCATAATGTGTTTGTTTTGTAGGGTCCCAGGAGGGCAAAGTTGAGTATGAGTGTGCTTGGGTCACTCCGTTGTGCACTAGGCATTCAGGAGGGTCTTCTTGAGACCATACGGCAAGCATCTGGGTATGGTCTTGGAGGTATTACATCTGCTGGTTTGTACAGAGAGGGATGAGATGCAACCAGCTGTTGCAGTTTGTAATGAATCTTCTGCAGAGCAGAGGGGCTCCTAAAACCTTGATGGTGCATCTGGGGAAAATGATTTGGGGAGATGGACATACGGGGAATTTGTATCTGTTGTTCGTAAAGATCATGGGGTTCTGATGAATGTTATGCCGAACACTTGGATCAGGTGATCCGATATTGTAGTCAGATGGAAATTCCAGGATCAGACTTTATGAAAGCATGGAATTAACAGACAAGTGGGATCTTGGGTGGAGGGACAGGAAGGTTTTTGGATTAAGCATGATTGGGTGGAGGACGCTTGTGAGGGGGTGTATAGGTCACACAGTATTCATTTGTCTGACATAGGAACTGACATGTTTAATAACATGCTTCAAGAAGCACTTGAAGGAATTTTCAGGTAGGGGGATCTTCAGGGACGCAGTGGGGGAACAAGGACTACGGTGGTCACTCTATTTATGGCAGTAAACCCAAGCCTGAGTTTGTTGTTTGTTTCAACAATAATGATTTTTTTTTAAATATTTTGCTTTTCTGCACTTCAAAGCTGATTACATTCAAGTATTTCCCTATACCCAGAGGACTTACAATTTAAATTTGTACCTGAGGCAATGGAGGGTAAAGTGACTTGCCCAAGATCACAAGGAGCAACAGTGCTGTAAAAGTAAAGTGCTGTGAGGAGTTGGGGGAAGGGTTCATACTGTTTGTTGGCTCGGGTTAGGATTTGTTAATAAACTGCAGCTTTGTTGGATTCCCAATTTGTGTCCTGTGTGCTTTGTGGGTTAGGAGGTGACGGAGAATGCCCTAAGTCCCGCCTTGCCCATATTAATGATATGCTCTGACTTCTTATTTAATTGCATTGTCCATAAGATCACACCTTCATAATCTCAGTGGGGCGCATGTCAGCGTGTGCATATTATAAAATATCAGTCCCGCACACAAAAGCATGCTGGATTTTCATGTCTGCACACACATGTGCAGGTGGGTGGCCTGCTTCGTGAGCGGGGGGGGGGGGGGGATTTTAGAAAAATATGCACGGCGACGCAATCGGGCCTCCCCCAGGTCCCTCCAGTCCGCTCCAACTAAGGAGCGGTCTGGGAGGGAATTTTCCTATTCCTAACGTTACCCTTCCTACCTCTTCCTCTCTCCTCCCCGACCCCTAAACCTACTCTAACTAACCTTTTTTTTTTAAACTTACCTGCTCCTTTGAGCAGAAGAAAGTTCCTGCCGGCACGCGCTTCCCCGGGACAGCAGCTAATGGTACTGTCCCAGCCCATCCCCCACTCCGCCCCTCCCTGCCCAGACCACGCCCCCTGGCTCATCCCTTTTGCAGGGCCCGGCACTTCTGCATGTAATGGGGCTTATGTGTGTGGCCAGGCCCATTCTAAAAAATGTGCACAGTGCGCACATGGCCCTTTTAAAATCGGACCGTAAGGTTTATGTTTTAACCATTGATTTGTTCTTGACTAAATTTTAACTACTGGTTTGGTCTTTGACTAATTTTTAACTGTCATTTATTTATTTATTTATTTATTTATTTATTTTATTATTTTCTATACCGGCTTTCACGACCAGAGGTTGCATCAAGTCGGTTTACATTTAACAAGTTGTGCATTGAACATAGAACTAGAGGTATTGAACTGGTGCGGAAAATAATAGTTACAATGAACGGGGAAGTTAACAACTGGGATAGGAGGAAAAAAAGAGAGAGGGACAGGAATATTTACATAGTAAAAACGCATTTACAGTTAATATTTACATAGTATGCTATAATGGATCTGTGTCTCGAGGACGTCGAGGGCTAAATGAAATCAAAGAAGTGGTAGACTATTGGTGAGGAGGGGTTTACACTAGGATGAGGGAAGAGGAAGGTTGGGGGCGACAATAAGTGGTTGAAAGGGAACCTGGATCAATCAGAACTCTGGTAGGCTTTTTTGAAAAGCCAGGTTTTTAGTCTTTTCCTAAAAGTTGGTAGGCATGGTTCCTGGCGAAGCTCTGAAGGGATGGAGTTCCATAGGCGCGGGCCTGCTGTGGATAGAGCTCTGTCTTCGAAAGATTTGTGTTGGAATGTTTTGGCTTTTGGAACATGAAGTGATTCTTTGTAGTGTTCTCTAGTTGGTCTGACAGAGGTGTGTTTCTTGAGTGGTATTTGTAGATTTAATGGAGCGAGTTGATGTATGACTTTGAAGATGGTGGTAATAGATTTATACATAATTCTGTAGTGAATGGGAAGCCAATGGAGGGTTTTCAAGATGGGGGTGATGTGGTCGAATTTCCTGGAGTTGGTCAGAATTCTGGCGGCTGTGTTCTGCACCATCTGAAGAGGTTTTGTATGAGAGGCAGGGAGACCTAGTAGAATAGAATTACAATAATCCAGCTTTGAGAAGATTATTGCTTGGAGTATTGTTCTGAAGTCTTGTGAATGGAACAGTGGTCTGATTCTTTTGAGGATGAATAACTTGTGAAAACAGTCCTTGGTTGTTTGGTTTATGAATGATTTAAGGTTTAGGCGGTTATCGATGATTGCTCCTAGGTCTCTTACGTGCAAGGTTTGCAGGTTGGCTGGTAGGTTTGTGGTGATGTTGTTGTTTTCGGGTGCTATAATGAGGAATTCTGTTTTTGAGGCATTTAGAATAAGGTTAAGACTGTTAAGGAGGTGTTTGATCTCCGTCAGGCAGTTGTTCCAAAATTCTAATGTGCTTATAATGCATCTTTTTATGGGGATTACGATCTGTACGTCGTCTGCGAATAGGAAGTGTTTCAAGTTTAGTTTGGTGAGGAGGTGGCAGAGTGGTAGCAAGTATATATTGAAAAGGGTGGGGGAAAGAGAAGAGCCCTGTGGAACCCCTAGTGAAGATGGATGGTACTGAGATTCTTTGTTGTGGATTTTAACCTTATATCCTCTATTTTCCAGAAAGGTTTTGAACCAGTTCTGTGCTGTGCCTTGAACTCCGATGTTTTCCAATTGGTTTAGTAGAATGTGGTGATTGACCGTATCGAATGCCGCCGAAAAGTCAAGTAGAATTAGAAGGTAGGCGTGTCCTTTGTCTAAACCTGTTAGTAGGAAGTCTGTGAGGGAGAGTAGAAGCGTTTCCGTGCTTGCTGCTCTGCGAAATCCAAATTGGTTAGGGGATAGTATTTGGTGATCCTCAAGGTAATTGGATAATTGTGTGTTTACTAGTTTCTCCATGACTTTTGCTATGAACGGGAGGTTGGAGATGGGGCGGAAATTACCAGGATCATTAGTGTTAAGGTTTGGTTTTTTGAGAAGTGGTTTGATCGATGCCGTTTTGAGGTCATCTGGGTAGATACCCTGGGATAGGGAGCAATTGATTATGTCAGCTAGGGTTTTGGAGATAGTGTCCGGGATTAGTAGGAGGATTTTTGTAGGGATTTGGTCGAAGGGGTGAGATGATGGTTTCATTTTCTTCAGAGCCTTTTGAATTTCAACAGTAGAGATGGGATCGAAGTAGTTGAGCGTAGTGTTTTTGATTGGGTGAAGATATGATGAATTTAATGATGGATTAGGGTTTGGTGTCAACTGTTTAAGCAGGTCAGAGATTTTTCTATTGAAGTAGTGAGCCAGCTCGTCTGCTTTAGTCTGTGCTATGTTCATAGGGATGTCTGGAGCCAAGGTTTTGGTGAGATTGGATACGTAGTTGAACAACGCTTTCGAGTCAAAAATGAGGTGGTGGATCTTACTGGAGTAGTAGTCCCTTTTGGTTTTCAGTGTGCTGTTTTTGTAGAGGTGGAGAGTGCGTTTGTATTCAGCTAGTGATGCAGGTGACGGGGATTTTCTCCATTTTTTTTCCTTCTGTCGTAGAGTCCGTTTAAGTTTTCGTAGTTCCTCATTGAACCAAGGTTGACTTTTTGTTGCATTGTGTTTAAGATGTTTTGTTGTTAGAGGACATAGTGTATTTGCTATAGATTTGGTTATCTTAGACCATGATAGTATGGCTGTGTTGGGAGTAGTGGTGTCGATGGCGGATAGATCCGGGGCTAGGAACTTTGCGAGATGCTCAGAGGGGCATGTTTTTCTGTATAGGAATGATTGAGGTGGGAGGGGGGGTGATTATGGGTCGGTTTTGACACCGAGAACTTATTTAGATGTTTAATACTATTTTTTATTAACTATTGAATTTAATTTGTCTGTTTATTTTAGGATAGTAATCATCAGGACAGGCTGAACTGCTATGAGACATTATTATGGGATTTTTTTGTAATTCAATTATGTTGTATTTTATGTTATTTTTATATTTCTGCCCACTCTGGATGAAGAAAATCTGTATTTTTGAGCATTGCACTGCATCTACATTCGCCAAAGCCAGTTAGAAACTCTTCTGGTTTCATTGGCTTGAAGCTAAACATTCTGTTTTGGATCTTTAATTTTTTTTGAAATCCAGTATGTTCAATTGTGGTCTTGTTCTGGCAATTTCTCACTCCACCTAATCCAGTATGAACGGTGCTGAATTTTTTTTTTTTATTGAACACCATGCATCTGGCAGGTCTTAACCATGATATTGAATGGATTATTTTTCTTTGATTTTTTGTTGTTGTTTCTTTGACTGTTTTTTGTTTCTCCAATGGCTACTCCTAGTTTATTTTATTTATATATTTAAAGATTATGATCTGCACTGATCAAAATGTTCCAGGCAAGGTACAATATGTGACACACAGAAATAAAAACATAAAATAAACAGAACTAAAACTATTCTATTAATGTTGCATTCTCAATGAATCAAAACATCTTTTAAACATCATGTAAACCAGAGGCTCAGAAGCTTATAAGCTAATTGCCTGTGTAACAAGGTAAATTTTTAGCTTCTTTCTAAATACTTTTGTATATATCAATTGTAACTATTTATTTAAACATTTTTTATACCATCGTTCCATGTGTAGATCACAATGGTTTACAAAGTGACATACATAGTTATAGGTTCAGCAAAATCAGAAGGAGAATCAGAAACAAAACAATTGATTACCGTATTGGTAATCTTCTGTAGGTATTAATGTCCATCTATCAAAAAGCAGTTTCTTGGACCTATGGAATTAGGCTAGTACAAAAGGCATGGTATATGTGTAATTTCAGATATGAATGGTAGTTTTCACATCTAAGTCTGAGGGTATAAACTATTCCAGAAGATAGATCTGGCAACCAAGATTGCCCTCTCTCGTGTTTCTGTGATATAGGCAGCTCAGATAGATGGAATAGCAAGCATGCCATACTGAGAAGACCAGAGCATTTGTGCCGGAGTATCAGTCTGGAGCATGGAACACACCGAAGAAGATATGCAGTCACTCATTAACTTGTGAATGGTAACTATAATGTTATATTTCACTCTCAATTTAACTAGGAGCCAGTGAGGTTGTATAAATTAGGTGTAATATGATCATTCAAAGTAACACCAGTCAAAATACATGCAGTTGCATTCTGTACCACTGGTAAAGATCTTTAAACACTGGATGAGCCCTAATGTAAAAGGAGTTAAGTAATTTAGTCCTGAAAAGAGCAAGGCTTGTAGAATCAATCAAAACTCTGAATTTCCAAGTCGGGGTTTTAAACAACATAAAATCCAAAGTTTAAAGGTTGATCTGGTTACTGCACATAGTCAGTCTAGAATCTAGACTCATTCCCAGGCTGTTAGCTTGAAATAAAATCGGTATCTGATTTCCTTCAAACTTTGATGGATTAGAAGATGATGGTGTTCATTCCAAGATCAATACCTCCGGTTTTTTTTTTTTTTTTAACATTCAAAAGTAGTTTCTTATGGAAAAGCCACTGTTTGATGGGTGTCAACTGTTGCTTTCCATGTTGATCTAACTGGCAGAAAGAACTGTATATTGTCTGCATAAAGCCTATAGCCTACATTCAGTTCAGGGGCCATATAAATGTTGAACAGGGTTACTGATAAAGCAAACCTCTGTGGGATTCCCAGTAAAAATGAATGCCAAGATGAAAGCAATGATCCAATCCAAAGCTGATGCTGTTGGCTGGATAAATCAAATTCTCATTTACTGCTTATATGAATTTTATGACTCAGGGCATCAAATGCTGTTGAGATATCTTACTAGCACATACCTCTGAATGTGTCGAAACTGGAGAGTAATACAATTTCAATACTTAAGGATTTACCAAATCCAACTTGGAACTGATCAAGAATATCAATTTCTTCCAGAAACTCATTTGTTTTAAAACCAGATTTTCAATAATTTTTGAAAGCAAAGTTAATGAAAAGATAGGCCAATAGCCCACACATTTAATTGGGTCTAGAGATGATCTTTTTAACACTTGCCATACTGATGTTTGCTTCAAGTTTTGTGGCACTATATCTTCAGTTAAAAACATATTAGTTTTGTTTAATAAAATTAAACATCTTCCCGATTTAGTTTTATTAATATTGTACAACATGAATTGAGAGGAGAAGGTGATGAATTTAATGCTGTGATAATGTGTAACACCCTCTGTGGTAGTGACATCGTTGAATCAAAACCCATTTTGATTCGACAATGTCTAAGGAGTCAGTGACCAGCTCGAAAGGTCTAGAAATCTTTTACAGATGTCTGCAGTTTTGTCATTTAAAAAAAATCAGGAAACTCATCCCATTTTATTGGTACTAGTAAAAAGTTTGCTTCAGAAGAAATGATTTCAGACAGTCAAGTGAGATGCTGAACAAGTCAGAACAATTCATGGGGATTATTTCCAGATTGCTGAATTTCTGAAGAACAATAAGACAATTTTGTTCTGTCGCAGACCTATATCTTCCTAATTGTCTTTTGTAGGTCTCTAAATCATGGGCACCATGGTATTCTTTAGTTATTTCTCTAGTTTTTATTCTCTGCAATCCCATCCCCCTTCCCTGTTATACGTAATTTCTACCTTCAGTTTGATGTAAACCGATATGATGTACCCACTAATATCGGTATAGAAAAGCTTCTAAATAAAATAAATAAATAAATTCTCACCGTCACTCAGTACGATGGAGGCTATGGCTTGGCAACTCTTAGGAAGATGAATACATCGAGTACTCTTTGTGCACTTCAATGAAATAGATTTTAAAGGGCAACCTCATTTATAGCAGTTAAGAGCAAAGCCTGCCAATCTGATGTAGTAGATGTCACTTTGGTCAAGTTAATGGCTTTTAATAAACATTGGGATGAGTTGAGAACACAGGCCATCTACTTCAATATCACATCTTTTATTACAAAGTTGAAGTGTCAGTAGGTTCGAAGGCTTACAAAAAATGATCAGACCAAGGCACCAAGGTCATACTAGGAGATTAAAAAAAAAAAAAAAAAAAAAAAGGTATGTAAATGTTTTTCCTTCTCCATTGCTTTACTGATTTGCTATGAGTTCTCTCACAAGTATTGGCTACTGATACTCATGTGACCTATTGGCACCCTTTTTTATGTAAAAGGACTAGCTTTTGAAGGTTTAAATGCTTTGCCCATTGAAGCAAGTTTTGAAGCATATAAATTGTATGTTTGCCAGGTAATTTTGTGTTAATTTTATAGTATAATGTTGTATTGTCTGGTCTGTGGGATGCTTATTTTTGAGGGTCTGTTTTTCTGACTGATGTATTTTTTGGTTTTTAGATTATTGTCTCATCCAGTGCAGTGATAATGAAACATGGTCTGTATCGGTAGGAAGTCATTTAAGGTTTATTGTTTGAATCTATAGTGGAGTTGATGGATAATAAATATTTCAATATTGCCAACTAATATAGATAGCACCTCAACTTATTTTCACATACCCCTGCAAGTTAATGTATTTTGTTTACATATTTTATTAGAACTGTGCATTGACATTTATGTATATTTTGAAGGACTGTATGTATTATTATTTTAATGTACACTGCTTTGATGTCTAAAGGGAACAGTGGTATATTAAGTAATAAATCTAAATTAAACTAACCCCATGAATTTATAGGCATAATACAAACACAAGGAAACACTGCAAAAACACAATCAAATGCAGCAAAAATGCACCAGCTAATTAAGTCATAATGAAAAATAAGAACTGGAATGACTTACATGACAAAAACTCTCACAGCCTATGAATGGATTCACTGCATCTACTTATGAATGTTGGTCTATGTGTTTATGTGGCAATGATCAGTTTTGACTTGTGAATGAGCACATCGTAATGAGACCTCACTTTTCACTTTTCAAATGCTCTAGTGTTGGTATAGTTGTCAGACTGAATTAGCTGGTGCATCTTTGCAGTATTGTAGCACACTGTTTATCCAAACATTCAGTAACCAAATTTGCTCAGAATGCATATCCACAGCCATGCAGGCTCCAAATCAACTCCACAATTTATCAGAGCAGGGCCAAGCAGATTCCACTGCCAATTCTACCATGATTATATTCCATTACTATCACTTAGTTGAGTAGTCAGTATTAATTCCATCAGACAAACTCTTGCTCTGGCTACCACAAAAAAAAAAAAAAAAAAGAGGTGGCATGTTTTCAGTGTTGAATAAAAGACAAGAGAAAAAGCAACATTTCTTGTTGAGGTTTATATTGTTGGGAAGTCAATGGCCGCAGACATACAAAATGCTTCTTAAGTTCATCTCAAAATTTGAAAGAAGAGATACCAAAAAGATAAGGAACTCCCTGAAATCTGGAAAAAACGAAGTGGCTTTCTTGCAGGAGATGTTCTTTAAAGATTTGAACAAGCAGTCACACAAATAGAGTCAAATACCAACCATATGCATCAAGCAGTTTCTCTAAAGATTCTGGTAAAGACTAAAGCATCATCATCAGCATTATCTTTAACTTATGACATACCTTTCTAACTAGAGAGCTCAATGCATGTTACAGATAAGCATTGATACAATACAATATACTTGTTAAATACAGGTAAATATTTAAAACAGTAGATAACAATGCCCAAATGAGATACATAGTGCTATGCTGTCCAAGTATAAATAGTGCAGATTGGTTTAAGAGATTCATTGCACAATACAAGATCAGCATAAATGGAGTGCAAAGTGTGAAAATGCTTGATAGAACTGCTGTAGTATAATGAGGGTAGGACCTGGCTGAAATGTGCTTATGGACCAGGCTGAGCATGCATAGGATTCATGAATATCCATGGCACTGTAGCTATCAACCGACAACAACCAACAAGGACTGAACTTCACAACTGGGGTAAACAAATAAGCGTGGCTGTAGCTTGCTTATTATGGGGTTACTATCCTAAACCAATTAAGCCTGATTCATCACTTTGAATATACAGCATTGCACTCTGCTTCAATAGCAAGGGGACATGTGGAAAACAGGATTTACATTCAGACAACATCCATCAAGGCAATGATCTGTGCAGTCTGGGTAAACAAGCATCGGGGTAACTTGCTTGATGCGGCGGTTACTACCCTTAACCATTAAGCCTTATGCTCACCTTTGATGCAACTCCAACATTACTCTCTGCATCAATGGCAGGGGATGGCAGGAAACTTGAATCAGACAGTTACCAACAAGGGCCCAGAAATTGGTGGTTGGTGAAACTGATACGTATGGGAAAATAAGTGTGGGAGCTTGCTGTGCAGACTGGATGGGCCATCATTTCTATGTTTACCTCAGTTTACATTTAGGAAGAAAGGAAAAAAGTGACTTCTATAGGAAAGGCAAGTGGAATTTATTATTGAGTTGTCAGCTGTTTTCATAGAATGCCGGCTACAGCAACTATGAGATCCAAATGTAAAAATCTAGTGAGCGCGTAAATTATCTAGGTAACTTTAAGTATGTAACTCTAACCTGATATTCAGCAGGACTGCTATGGATGGCTACAGGTGAATATCCTAAGATAAAGTTATGCACAAAGGACAGCAGTTGTTTTTTTTAATAGATTTACCTGCTTAACTTTAGCTGATGTGCACTGAATATCTGTGCCCTGAGAACACCTCCCAAGTTCCGCTTCCTTTAATGCACAAATTTTGTGCATGCATAAGAACATGCCATACTGGGTCAGACCAAGGGTCCATCAAGCCCAGCATCCTGTTTCCAACAGTGGCCAATCCAGGCGATAAGAACCTGGCAAGTACCCAAAAACTAAGTCTATTCCATGTTACCGTTGCTAGTAATAGCAGTGGCTATTCTCTAAGTGAACTTAATAGCAGGTAATGGACTTCTCCTCCAAGAACTTATCCAATTCTTTTTTAAACCCAGCTACACTAACTGCACTAACAACATCCTCTGGCAACAAAATCCAGAGTTTAATTGTGCATTGAATAAAAAAGAATTTTCTCCGATTAATTTTAAATGTGCCACATGCTGACTTCATAGAGTGCCCCCTAGTCTTTCTATTATCTGAAAGAGTAAATAACTGATTCACATCTACCCGTTCTAGACCTCTCATGATTTTAAACACCTCTATCATACCCCCCCCAGCCGTCTCTTCTCCAAGCTGAAAAATTCTAATCTTAGTCTTTCCTTATAGGGGAGCTGTTCCATTCCCCTTATCATTTTGGTAGCCCTACAGAAGCATTATGACATTTTCCGTTTTATTCACCATTCCCTTTCTAATAATTCCCAACATTCTTTTTGCATTTTTGACTGCCGCAGCACACTGAACGGACGATTTCAATGTGTTATTCACTATGACGCCTAGATCTCTTTCTTGGGTTATAGCACCTAATATGGAACCTAACATTGTGTAACTATAGCATGGGTTATTTTTCCCTATATGCATCACCTTGCACTTATCCACATTAAATTTCATCTGCCATTTTGATGCACAATTTTCCAGTCTCACAAGGTCTTCCTGCAATTTATCACAATCTGCTTGTGATTTAACTACTCTGAACAATTTTGTATCATCTGCAAATTTGATTATCTCACTCGTCGTATTTCTTTCCAGATCATTTATAAATATATTGAAAAGCAAGGGTCCCAATACAGATCCCTGAGGCACTCCAATGCCCACTCCCACTGAGAAAACTGTCCATTTAATCCTACTCTCTGTTTCCTGTCTTTTAGCCAGTTTGCAATCCACGAAAGGACATCGCCACTTATCCCATGACTTTTTACTTTTCCTAGAAGCCTCTCATGAGGAACTTTATCAAACACCTTCTGAAAATCCAAGTATACTACATCTACCGGTTCACCTTTATCCACATGTTTATTAACTTGCCTTGAGTAAAGCCATGCTGACTTTGTTCCATTAAACCATGTCTTTCTATGTGCTCTGTGATTTTGATGTTTAGAACACTTTCCACTATTTTTCCTGGCACTGAAGTCAGGCTAGCCAGTCTGTAGTTTCCCAGATCGCCCCTGGAACCCTTTTTAAATATTGGGGTTACATTAGCTATCCTCCAGTCTTCAGATACAATGGATGATTTTAATGATAGGTTACAAATTTTTACTAATAGGTCTGAAATTTCATTTTTTAGATCCTTCAGAACTCTGGGGTGTATACCATCCGGTCCAGGTGATTTACTACTCTTCAGTTTGTCAATCAGGTCTACCACATCTTCTAGGTTCACCGTGATTTGATTCAATCCATCTGAATCATTACCCATGAAAACCTTCTCCAGTACGGGTACCTCCCCAACATCCTCTTCAATAAACACCGAAGCAAAGAAATAATTTAATCTTTCCGCGATGGCCTTATCTTCTCTAAGTGCCCCTTTAACCCCTCGATCATCTAACGGTCCAACTGACTCTCTCATAGGCTTTCTGCTTCAGTTATATTTAAAAAAGCTTTTACTGTGAGTTTTTGTCTCTACGGCCAACTTCTTTTCAAATTCTCTCTTAGCCTGTCTTATCAATGTCTTACATTTAACTTGCCAAAATGTATGCATTATCCTATTTTCTTCTGTTGGATCCTTCTTCCAATTTTTGAATGAAGATCTTTTGCCGGTAATCTTTTTGCCTTCTTTGCCCCTTTCTTAATGTGTGGAATACATCTGGACTGTGCTTCTAGAATGGTATTTTTTTTTAACAATGACCATGCCTCTTGCACACATTTTACTTTTGTAGCTGCTCCTTTCAGTTTTTTTCTAACAATTTTTCTTATTTTATCAAAGTTTCCCTTTGAAAGTTTAGCAAGAGACCCGTGGATTTGCATACTGTTCCTCTTCCAGTCATTAATTCAAATTTGATCATATTATGATCACTATTGCCAAGTGGCCCCACCACCGTTACCTCTCTCACCAAATCCTGTGCTCCACTGAGAATTAGATCTAAAATTGCTCTCTCTCTCGTCGGTTCCTGAACCAATTGCTCAATAAAGCTATAATTTATTCCATCCAGGAACGTTATCTCTCTAGCGTGTCCCGATGACACATTTACCCAGTCAGTATTGGTGTAATTGAAGTCTCCCATTATTACCACACTACCAATTTGGTTAGCTTCCCTAATTTCTCTTAGAATTTCACTGTCCGTCTCACCATCTTGACCAGGTGGACGGTAGTATACTCCTATCACTATAGTCTTCCCCGACACACATGGATTTCTACCCATAAAGATTCAATTTTGCATTTAGTCTCATGCAGGATGTTTATCCTGTTGGACTGTATGTAATCCCGTACATAAAGCGCCACACCGCCTCCCGCATGCTCCTTTCTGTCATTGCGATATAATTTGTACCCCGGTATAGCACTGTCCCATTGGTTGTTCTCCTTCCACCATGTCTCTGAGATGCCAATTAAGTCTAGGTCATCATTCACTGCTATACATTCTAATTCTCCCATCTTAGACTTTTGGCATTAGCATACAAACATTTCAAAGTTTGTTTTTTGTTTGTATTTTCATTCTGCTTTTTAATTGATAGGGATAAGTTAGAATTTTTTAGCTCAGGTGAGTTTTTAGTTACGGGCACTTGGACTACTTTTCTTATTATTGGAACCTCACTGTTGGGATGCCCTAATTCTAATGCATCATTAGTATCCTTTGAAGATACCTCTCTCCGAACCATGTGCTGCTGAGCAACTGTCGGATTTCCCCTTTGTTCAAGTTTAAAAGCTGTTCTATCTCCTTTTTAAAGGTTAGCGCCAGCAGTCTGGTTTCACCCTGGTTAAGGTGGAGCCCATCCCTTCAGAAGAGGCTCCCCCTTCCCCAAAATGTTCCCCAGTTCTAACAAAACTGAATCCCTCTTCCTTGCACCATTGTCTCATTCATAGATTTACTTGCACACAATTTACATGCTCAGGGGAAAGGTAATTTAAAACCCAAAGATTTGTCTGGCTTACTCCCAGAGCTAGCCGGACAAATATTTTAAATATGTATCTTTGTGCTTTCTCTGAAGACTAGCAGACCAATGTCACATAAGTGGGACCAATAATGAGTAAAGGAGTGGGAAAGCTCAAAGAGACCTCATAATCAGTGCCCGCGATTGGGCTGATGTAAAGTTTATAATGGCTCAAGCTTTTCTTGTTAGAGCTTATAATCATTGGTCTCCATGAGCTATGAATGAACGGTGCTACTCCGATATGTAGCTACCTGAATGCACTGAGAGTCTCTATATGTACTTTTGTTCAAAGTCTCTTTATGTGCTTATGTTACTTAACTTGCAACTTTGTGTCCGTCGACAAGCCAGTGATGATAAAGAGATGTGATCCGACGTTATTCCGACACGGCGTGTTTCGGAGGGAAACCTCCTTCCTCAGGGGGTCGGGTATCACTATTGCTGGTTTTTCACATTGCTGTAATAAAGTAAATACAAGCGAGACAGTGCAAAGAAAATCCCACAGATATTGAAATGATGGCATGAAGATGTGAGGAAACACTTACTTGTGCAAGAAAAGTTAATTATATGGCTGCGCTATTGGCGTCTCAAGTGGCTCTGTAAATAAAAGTGTACAGATCGCTATAACACACAAGCATCAACTTTGCGCTGAAATAAATGAAAAAATACCTTGTCCCCATAGGTTACTGACTTTCAATGGTGCTGGAGTAGCATTCGCAGAGCCGTGAAACGTCTATCAGCGGTCGGCGCAGTGCAGACGCTGACATTTAAAGGGGAAAAGGGCGCCAAAACAATGACTGTGTCCAAAAAAGGGCATTTACGTCACAGGTCGGCGCCATTTTGGATTTATACTGTCCATAAAAGGGAAATGACGTCATTGGGCGCCATCTTGCAAATTCTCAACCCCGGAATCACCCATATCTGTCCTTATATGGGTTTCTACGTCACCGAAGACGCCATCTTAACTGGAAAGGAATCGGTAATGATATTGAGTCCATTGAAGTACAATTAAATAAGTGTGTACCACTCAATCTTTTCGTTCAGACCATGTGGTTCCACAGAATGCAGATGGTATATCCACTGATGTTCTTTTAAGTTCAAAGCTGAAATTCTGTCCCCACCTCGCCACGATTGTATAACCTGTTCTATAATTAACCACTGAAACTGCTCAAACGTGTATCGATATGTGATGCAATGTTGCACCATGGGGGCCTTGAGGTCCAGATTCTTGATGCGACTTCTATGTTCAATGAGACGTATTCTAATTTTTCGCTTGGTCCTGCCTACATATATTTTATTGCATGGGTATATGAGTCCATATATGACAAAATCTGAGTTACAATGGACAGAATGTCGCCGTGTAATTCGCACCTGCGTGTTGGTGTCTTGCCATTCAATGCCTGAAATTGCCTGGATGCAAAAACTGCAATTGCCACATTGTATCTGGCCAGGAGGACCTGGGGCTTGATCAAGATGTTGGGTGGCCCGAACCACTTATTGCTTAATGTTGATGCCCCGACTGTATGCAAACATAGGTGGGTTACAAAAAATGGGGTGGGGGCTTAGAACGTGCCAGTTGCGTTGTATAGACTGTCTGATTCGTTGGGTGAGGTCAGTGTGTTCCAACACACACACTTTAAATGTCAGCGTCTGCACGGCGCCGACCGCTGATAGACGTTTCACGGCTCTGCGAATGCTACTCCAGCATCATTGAAAGTCAGTAACCTATGGGGACAAGGTATTTTTTCATTTATTTCAGCGCAAAGTTGATGCTTGTGTGTTATAGCTTGTGTGTTATAGCGATCTGTACACTTTTATTTACAGAGCCACTTGAGACGCCAATAGCGCAACCATATAATTAACTTTTCTTGCACAAGTAAGTGTTTCCTCATATCTTCATGCCATCATTTCAATATCTGTGGGATTTTCTTTGCACTGTCTCGCTTGTATTTACTTTATTACAGCAATGTGAAAAACCGGCAGTAGTGATACCCGACCCCCTGAGGAAGGAGGTTTCCCTCCGAAACACGCTGTGTCGGAATAACGTCAGATCACATCTCTTTATCATCACTGGCTTGTCGATGGACACAAAGTTACAAGTTAAGTAACATAAGCACATAAAGAGACTTTGAACATAATTAACTTTTCTTGCACAACAATGTGAAAAACCGGCAATAGTGATACCCGACCCCCTGAGGAAGGAGGTTTCCCTCCGAAACACGCTGTGTCGGAATAACGTCGGATCACATCTCTTTATCATCACTGGCTTGTCGACGGACACAAAGTTACAAGTTAAGTAACATAAGCACATAAAGAGACTTTGAACATAATTAACTTTTCTTGCACAACAATGTGAAAAACCGGCAATAGTGATACCCGACCCCCTGAGGAAGGAGGTTTCCCTCCGAAATACGCCGTGTTGGAATAACGTCGGATCACAGCTCTTTATCATCACTGGCTTGTCGACGGACACAAAGTTGCAAGTTAAGTAACATAAGCACATAAAGAGACTTTGAACAAAAGTACATATAGAGACTCTCAGTGCATTCAGGTAGCTACATATCGGAGTAGCACCGTTCATTCATAGCTCATGGAGACCAATGATTATAAGCTCTAACAAGAAAAGCTTGAGCCATTATAAGCTTTACATCAGCCCAATCGCGGGCACTGATTATGAGGTCTCTTTGAGCTTTCCCACTCCTTTACTCATTACAGGATCGTTTTGTATAGCTGAAATCATTATTTTCCTGGCTTTA
Source organism: Rhinatrema bivittatum (assembly GCF_901001135.1). Classification (NCBI taxonomy): domain Eukaryota; kingdom Metazoa; phylum Chordata; class Amphibia; order Gymnophiona; family Rhinatrematidae; genus Rhinatrema; species Rhinatrema bivittatum. The sequence goes on from NC_042615.1 coordinate 675,656,407, forward strand.
GTGGATTCTTTCATTTGTAGTATACATAAGTGGGACCTGCATAAAAACAAGACAAAATCCACTAATGGGTAAAACATCTTAAAATATAAATAAGAACAGAGACATCAGGGAAGATAACCTGAAACCATAAACCATAAAACCTCTTTTACCTTAAAATGCCAAATAGGCTATGCAATACATTTTAGCATAAGTATGGTAAAACATTTTCTCTACAATATACAGAGGCCTGTCACTTATAGCTAAGGCATGGAATTTTCAAACCCTAAGCACAGAGGCCTGTCACTTACAGCAGCATGCCATGTGCCAACTCTTGCCAATGAGGTCTGTCACTTACAGCTACAGCATGCTATGTTCCAAACATTATCAATGAGACTGTTATTTATAGATATGGGATACCATGTTCCAACCCTTAACACTGAGGCCTGTCATTTACAGGTATGGCATGCCATGTTCTAACCATTACCAGTGAGTCCTTTCACTTACATCTGCTACAGCATGCCTTGTTCCAACCATTACCACTGAGGCCCTAGACATAGATTGCATTACACTCCTCAGGGTTTTAAGACCATTCTTCATCTGTGGTATTCACCTTCTTGCCACTTCTTGCTCTTGCCCAGTTTATCCATTCTTTTGCACTCTTGTGGCACTGCTTCATGAACCATAAATGATTTCATGGCCCACTAGCAGTTCCTCTGTACTGTGAATCTGGGTACCTACCTACTACCTACCTATGATGTGTGTGGCTCACTCCATGACACAAACATATCTTACTGAACTGATGGATCAGCCAGGTGCAGCCATACTTTGACAAGAAGAGTCATCCACCCTCTCTATAGTTATATCTGTGTGCTGTCAAGGAATGCCTGGGATCTCTTATTCCACTCTGCGTCACTGCTATGTCCCTAATCCTACACCTTCAGATCCTTGTGCTGCTCAGCCTTGCTGCCATGTGCACCTCTCCCATGCTTTTGAATTATTTTATCTTGATACCACTCTTGCTGATTCTTGGCCCCTTTATCTGTACCTTGGAATTTTTCTGGCACATTTTCTGCTTCATTCCCCCTTCATGTTGCCTTAGGGTCCTGATGCCACTGTTGGTGCCACTTTACCTCTTGTGATGCCAACAACTGTTCATGAGACTATTGGTAGGCAATCCTCCTCTTTCTAAACCTCCTCTTTCTAAACCTCCCATTACTGCTTCTTTGCTTCACTTACATTGCATTAGAGAACTCCTGCCAATCCTGTAAGCCTTGTACCCTCTTTGCACAACCTTAGGCTACTTTATGCCATTTTTTTTTATGCCACTTTGCCATTTTCTAAAGTACCGTGTGGCTCTTTCCCCCTTTGATGATTTCTTCTCCCAAGTTTCATTACAATTGATACAAAATTCACTATTTGAGAGCCTATTCAGACTGTAAGAATTCACCCATATATTTTAATGGAAAACAAATGAAACGAATAAACATTTTTTTTTGTACTGAAACTAAAGAAACAAATATGGGTCCCAACAAAATGAATAAACGAACCGAAACAATTTTTTTTGGTCTGCACATCCCTATTTTGTTTTCCACCCCTCAGCCCTCATATCCAGCCTCAGGAGCCAGGCTTTCTTTTACACAAATTTGAAACAAGGAAGCAGAACCATATGGAAAATAGAACAAAGCATGTTCAGTTTAAAGTATTGCCCACATCATATTTAATGTTTAGCAATAGTACTTTTTGTAATAGTATGCAAGCTAGTTGTACATACTATAGACACATTTAAGTTAATATGCTAAAGAAACGTTTACACATTACTGATTAAAAGGTGGTGTAGTATGTATGCCAACATTTTTTCTGCATAACTATGCAGTGCAGAATTTGCACAGAGTTCCTCTCCTGTGCAGAATTCAGCATTTCCTTGCAAAATCTCACATGGTAACCAGGAGAAAGCAGTAATGCCAGTGCTGGTGTTGGCCTGTGGGGGCATGGAGAGCAGGCTACAGCAGTGGAAGTGTTAACAGCAGCTTGCACAGGCCTGAAAAGCAGGCTGCAGAGGCACCAGTGTTAGTCTGGAGAACAGGCTTCAGCAGCAGTATCAGTCTACACACTGTGATGAAGGATGGAGCAGTGAGGGTGGAGTCTGAACCTCAAAAAGAGCTAGACAGCCAACTAGTGGGGGGTGGGGGTGTTGAAGACAGAAATGAATAGCTGGGGAGAGAGAACAGAGTGAGAACTGGATGGAGGTGTCAAGCTTGAGGGGAATGAGAGAGAGAGAGAGAGAGAGAGAGAGAAAGCATGGGGTGTTGATGAGGAATGGGGGCAAGAAAGAGAGCGCTTAAGAGAAACAGAAAGGGAGTTGAGAGGGGACCTGGGGCCAACTGAGGACAGGGGGAAGGTGAGAAAGACAGGGAAGGAAGTTCAAGTCAAAGGGGAGCGAGAGTAATCAGGGTGTGAGGGGCCAAGCTTTATGAATGGGAAATTCTGTAAACAAATTAAAAATTATGTGTAATAATTGTATTTTATATTGAATTTTAAATCATTACTCAAAGACAGTGATAATATTGTGTTTGAACAAATACATTCTACAGAATTTGACAGAATTTTAAAATATGGTGTGCACAATTACTCATTTTCTGCATAGAAAATTAGTTATTTTGTGCACAATTCCTCCCGGATTAAACATTTTAGGTCAGGTTTTAATGCCAGGTCACTTATATGGTACCCAGCCAAATGATGATTCATGCTATTAAAGAACCATATTCTACTAGAACTATTCTACAATATGCATTTTAAACCTCACTATGCCATTAGATGTAATGAAGCTGTATTGGTTTTCCATGAAAATATGAAGTATGCATTGTTGCTTGAACTTTTAAACATTTTATAAATGAACATCTTTGTACCTCAGAAAGAGACTCAGATATTGATAAACAGGTTTATTTATTTATTTAAAAGACTTCTAGCCCGTGTTTCTCCAGTGCTCAAGGTGGGAAACAATAAAACATACATAAAACTGCAAAACAATAAAATGAAAATAATACATACAATCAATCAGGTTAGCCTATGGTACGATGGAACATCACCACTATAAAATCACATGGAACTATATATAAATGAGCAAGTTTGCTTACCGTAAATGGTGTTTTCCTTAGATAGCAGATGAATTAGCCATGCTGTCTGGGGATGTCCTCCGGTCCTGTAGGTGGCGGAGCTCTCAAAGTAAAGTTCTGAGTCTTGCTGTTGTGTGTGTCTGCTTGACACCTCCCCCGCTGCCCTGAGTCTCCTCAGTCCGTGATTAAGCAGATTATATGTTAGCAAGACTGTCCGGGGAGGCGGGAGGGTCAGCATGGCTAATTCATCTGCTATCCACGGAAAACACTGTTTACGGTAAGCAAACTTGCTCTTTTTCCGTAGATAAGCAGCATGAATTAGCCATGCTGTCTGGGAGTCCCCAGCTAGCAAATTGAGCGACACGTTTTGATCATGTATGTGATGAGTTTCATTGTGTGCTCAAGACATTGAAGATCTGCGGACAGTCCTTTGTTTCATTCTTGAGTTAGGAGGTGCCTGCTTCCAGGATTTTTGTGCCCATGCTAGCATCAACTGCTGTGAGTTTGTCCAAGAAGTAATGAGTGGTGAAGGTATACAGCAAGGACCAGGTTGCAGCCTTGCAAATGTCCAGAATGGACACGTCACACAGGTGGGCTATGGAAGCCGCCACAGCATGGACCTGGTGCACTTTAGGTGATGTAGCTAAGGACTCTGAGCATTTCTGGTAGCAAAACTATATGCAGTTTGTGATCCAAGTTGATAGTGTCCTCTTGGAAACAGGTAGGCCTGGATCATTGGGTTAAACGAGACAAAAAGTTGCGATGCCCTAGTATCCAAGGCTGTTCTTCGTTTATAGTAAGCAAGTGCACGCTTGCAATCCAGTGTGTGTAGCCTATGTTCTGCATCATTGCTATGAGGCTTGGGACAGAAGGTCGGAAGAATTATACACTGGATGAGGTGGAAAGATGAAACTACCTTAGGGAGGAAGGTAGGATGCATATGTAACATGACTTTGTTGTGGTAGAACTCTAGAAATGGAGAATAGTGAACCAGAGCTTGTACCTCAGACACGTCTTGCAGAAGTAAGTGCTACTAGAAAGAGTAGTTTCCATGAAAGGAATCTGGGATGGCAAGTATCCAGAGGCTCGAAAGGTGGTAACATAAGTTGTTCCAGTACAATGTTTAAAACCCAAGGTACGGGTGTGTGTGTGTGTGGGGGGGGGGGGGGTTCTGAATTGGTGGGCATAGACGTAAGACTCCTTTCATAAACCTCGAGATTAGAGGGTGAGAGGATATCGGTGCATCATTGTGCAGAGAATGATGCACTGCTATGGCACTCAGGTAGACTGAGTGAGGCCGTGGCTAGTCCTCTTTGGTATAGCATATGAAGGTATCCTAATAGTTCTTCTGCAGGACAGGTGAGTGGGTCCATACCGCTGTCCGAGCACCAAGAGGCATACCTAATCCATTTTCGTCTGTAGTTTAATCTCGTGGAGTGCTTTCTAGAAGAGTCAGAATACCTTCGAACTGAGGTGAAAGGTCTAGGCCTTGGAATAACAGCCTTTCAATCTCCACGCTATGAAGTTCAGAGAGAAATGGAGTGGATGTAGGAGGGATCCTCCTTCTTGAGTGAGGAGGTGAGGGCTGCTTCCCAGGGGAATTGGTTGTTCCACTGATAGCCGAATCAGGTATGTGTACCATGGCTGTCTGGGCCATACTGGAGCGATCAGAATGAGATCCACGTTGTCTGTGATGCACTTCTGAACCGTGTGAGAAATCAATAGTATTGGGGGGAAGGCATATAGTAGTCCCTTCACCCAGTCTGTGAGAAATGTGTCCTACGCTAGTCTCAGGGGACTTGGATATATTGAACAGAATGTCTGAACCATGCGATTGCGCTCCGTAGCGAAGAGGTCTATGCGAGGCCAGCCCCAGATGTGAAAGAGTTTGAGTGCCACAGTCTGATGAAGTTTCCATTCGTGGGGATGAAAAATTCTGCTTAGTTTGTCCGCTCTGGCGTTGTTGATGCCAGGTAGGTAGGTGGCTTGCAGGGTTATGGACCTTTGGGTTGACCATTCTAGGATCTTTATTGTCTCCTTGCACAGGGTCCAGGAACCTGACCCTCCTTCTATATTTATATAGAACATGGCCACTTCATTGTCTGTGTGGATTATGACAGTTTTCCTTTCCAGTGATTTTTCGAAGGCTTGGAGAGCATTTCAAATTGCTCTCAGTTCCAGTAGATTTATTTGCTGTTTGTGCTCCCAGGTGGACCACAGGCCATGAGTTTATAGGTGGATTAGGTGAGCACCCGATCCCTTGGTTGACGCGTCTGTGGTGAGTATGATATGATGTATTAGGGGTTGCAGTGGGGTTCCCACTGTGACAGCTGTTGGTGTCAACCACCATTGCAAGTCCTGCTTCATGCTGGCTGTGATGGTGATGGGCGCAGAGAGACGGTCGGAGAACCATTGCGTCTTTAGGCCCCATTGTAGACGCCGCACGTGGAGACGTGTGTGAGGAACCACATAGATAGCTGCCACCATATGCCCCAGGAGTGTTAAGATTTGGCAAGCAGGGGCAGTGGCAGACTGCTGTATGTGTTGAGCGAGACTTGTCTAGTTGATCGCTCATGGTTCAGGACGGAAGGCCCTGTTCATTGAGGTGTCGATAAGGGCTCCAATGAACTGCAAAGCTTGAGTGGGTTGCAGATTTGATTTCTCATAATTTATCATCACACCCAAACCATCTAAGCATTTGATGGTAGTAATGAGATTGGCTTGTAGGAGAGACAGGCTGGGTGCTACTAGTAGCCAATCGTCCAGATAGGGGAATATTTGTATTCCTTGTCATCTTAGGTGAGCCACCGCTACTGCTAGATATTTGGTGAAAACTCTGGGAGCTGAGGAGAGGCCAAATGGAAGTACCTTGTATTGAAAATGGTGTCCTGTGACCATAAAGCAGAGGTACTGCCAGGAGGCCTGGTGCATCGGTATGTGGGAGTAAGCATCCTTGGGATCCATGAAACACATCCAGTCATTGGGTTGAAGGAAGGGAAGAATGGATTTGAGGGATGTCATTTTGAATTTTTCCGTCATCAAGTACTTGTTGAGCGCTCGGAGATCCAGGATTGGACGTAACCCTCCTGATTTCTTTGGAATGAGGAAGTATTGGGAATAGAATCCTGTGTGAAACTGCGCTACAGGCAGTTTGCAGATGCATTGCTGTTAGAGTAAGTTGTTGATCTCCAGGTGCATTTGATCGTAGTGCGTAGCTTTGTTTCTTGTACATGTTGTGGGGGGGGGGGGAGAAGGATTGGAAGTTGAGGGAGTAACCTTCCTTTATTATTTTCAATACCCAGAAGTCGGTTGTAATGGCTTCCCATGCAGGTAGGAAATAGGATAATCTGCCTCCAACCGGAAGTGGTAGCGGTGTGTTTGCGTTCCCTAAAAACCCTGTGATGGTTTTGGGGAATTTGAATCTTGAGGTGTCCGAGATTCTTTCGGAGACCTCTGACACTGTCTAGGCCCTTGTGGCTGTGAAGTCTGAGGGTGAAAGGAAGAGTAGTACAGCAGACGTGAGGCTGGATAAGGCCTGAAGGGCCGATGCTGATATGGCGGCTTGCGGTAAGGTGTATAATACCGCCTGGAAGATGAAGGGTCAGATGGAGAGGTTAGAGACAGCACTGCTAATTTCTGTTCTTTTAATTGGACTACTGTCTCCCGGAATTCGTCACCAAAGAAATTATCGGGTAGGCAGGACAGGTTTGCTAACTTCTCATGTACATCTTCTCTGATGGCACTTGCCCTCAGCCATGCAAGTCTTCTCGCTGCAATGGCATTGGCTGTGGATTTTGCAGATTTTTCAAAACCCTCGTATATCGTACAGATGAGATGCCACAAACCCTTCTCCATATGATGGAACTCTTCAGGAAGTTGCTGATCAGGAGATCCCTCCTGAAGGTTTGGTTTCAGGGCTTGTAAACACTCGAATAGATATTGGGTGATTACCAAACTGGTGTTGTTGAATTTTCGCACTGAGCATACCTTATTGGTATGGAGAAGGGGGAAGGTGATGCGGGAGCAGGTCCCAGACTGGGGCTGTCCTGCGGTGACGTTGGAGCCTCTTGTGATGCTTCTGGCAGGTGTCCACCTTGAGTCGCTACCGTTGCCAAGAACTGTGACAAAATCAAGGAAATTTGTGACATCGCTTGCAAGGCTAATGTTTCCTGAGGTGGTGTGTCAGGTAAAAGTGATGCACCTCGTGGTGGAGCTTGCGGCGGCAGAGTGGGTCGTTCCATACCAGAGTACATGGTGCTAGGGACTGATGATGACTTTGCCTTTTTACGTAGAAGCTCATCATGGCCAGATGGTGGAGACGGCGAGGATGCATCAGGGGGAGAAGATAAAGGATCTTCATCAACAATCAACAGAGGCGATGGCTCTTTCTGCTTCTTGTGGCCAGATATGTGCTTTTTTGGTTGTTTATAGGGTTTTTGCGTTGATGGAGTCGATGGCTTAAGCTGGTGATGGTGCATCGGAGCTGATGTGCTTCGAACCTTTATGTCCATGCTTTGAACTCAAAGCATGGCTTCCCTTACTGGTGTTGATTCGTCGATGGTGCATTGGAGCCCCGACGCCGATGCCATCTTCGATGCAGTAGGTGCGTCTCCGCCGATGGCAACTTCTTCGCAGTTGACAAAGTTGAAGCGAGAGGCCCCACCGAAGCAGCCCGTGGATGCACCAACACTTTCGAAGCATGGGGAGGTCCCGAGGAGGATCGAGCCAACACCTCAGAGGGGGCATAAGATCCTGAAGCAGCCTCCTTTAATTTTTGGATTTTGGCTGCACGTCTTCTCTGTGCTCTTGGGGGACCTGCGTCCGAGTCCCTGCAGTTAGCCTGGTCGTGATTTGGACCCAGGCAAATGTAGCAGAAGGTATGCCTGTCTGTAACAGTCATTATTTTTCCACATTGACAGAATTTGAAGTCTGGATGAGGCATTTTCTGTCCTATGTTGCTGAAAAATTGAAGAAGTAGTTAAGCCTAACTACAGAATGAGGCAGTGAGATAAAACACCTTTTTTTTTTCTTCACAGAAAAACTGTGTGAGGAGACCAAGAGCTCCGCTTGCTGTTAGGCTCGTGGAAAAAAACGGATTGAGGAGACTCAGGGAAGCGGGGGAGATGCCAAGCAGGTACACACTACAGCAAGACTCAGAACTTTACTTTAAGAGCTCTGCCACCTACAGGTCCGGAGGACATCCCCAGACAGCATGGCTAATTCATGCTGCTTATCTACGGGAAAATATAACAATACTGTTCTATTTTAACATTGAAATGTTATAAACGAGGATGTGGAATTGAGGACATTTCATGGCAGTAAGCACACTCTGTGCCCACAGAAACACAGAAAACTTGTGGCTGCTGTATAGTGCATGCTTTTCTCCACATCAGAGGTACTTGACAATAAGGCCAAAATATCTCCGAAGTGATTGTCTTTCTTCCTCCAATACCTTCTAGAATATTTTTATTTGCAGGATGGAAGAAAGTTCTTGTGCACTACGTAATCTCTCTAGCATTAAAAGAGCTGAGGATGTAATTGTGAACAAAGGTTTGGATAAGTTCTTGGAGGAGAAGTCCATTAATTGCTATTAATCAAGTTTACTTAGGGAATAGCCACTGCTATTAATTGCATCAGTAGCATGGGATCTTCTTGGTGTTTGGGTACTTGCCAGGTTCTTGTGGCCTGGTTTGGCCTCTGCTGGAAGCAGGATGCTGGGCTTGATGAACCCTTGGTCTGACCCAGCATGGCAATTTCTTATGTTCTTATGATGCAATATACCACAGAATGGGATAGCAGTTAAAGGCAGCTACCACACTATAATTTTGTGCCCTTTCTAAAAAAAACTTTTGTAAAAGTGATTGAAAATGCCTGAAAATGGTTCATCATTAAAACGTTTCTTTGGCAGAAACAAACTCAGCATTATTAAAGGCCATCTCTGGCAGGTTTATCAAACAAACATTTTCAGTAAACCAATCATCCTCATTGTAATTAGATAAAAAAAATCTTTTCAACTTCTATAAGGAAACAAGTGACTGAATACTGGAATTAATTCATCTCATCACATTAAAAGATACCATTAAAAGATATCTACATTTGAATCCTCTTATATCATGCAGGGAATGAGAACAAAAGGCTGCATAGCAAATTCATCTTACAGGTCTTTTAAAAGCTACCCATGGCACCAAATTTTTGTTCTAGGGTAATTTTATATGATATAAGAGGATTCAAATGTAAATATCTTTTAATGGTATCTTTTAATGTGATGAGATGAATTAAATCTTATTTATAAATCCATGTTATATATTTATCAGCTGCCTTTAGAACAATGGTCTAAAAATAATGATCTAATACTATATATTGGAAATATTTCTTAAGAAATGTAATCACCTTCCAATTCTCTTTTACTCATTCACTTTCCACTCTATCTCATTTATATATGCATTGATATTTCTGCATTTGTCTTGCTCTCCCCATAATCATTCATCCATTCATTTAATCTCATTCACTCATTTTAACTAGCAGACTTTATACATAAACCATTTCCCATAAAACATGTCCTTCAATCAATTCTGGACTATTCTCTAGAATATATCAATAACTATTGAAACATTAATATCGAGACTGCCCCATTCCCTCAAACACCAGCATTTCAGCACAAATCAGCATCTTACTACATTCAATTTACCCTTATTAATATTAATGATATTTATTATGTACTGCAAAGAATCTCTTACATTAAACTTTCAAATTCCTTATTATCATTCCTTACGTAGTCTTTCAAGACTGATGCATACATTTTTAAGGCCACATATCATAGTTATTTTTCAGTATACTGAGTAATAATAAAAGTTATGATGAATGTAAATGGAAACTGATGTAATTACTGGTGACTCTGTGCAAATTATGTTATGATTCATCTGAATTTTATGTTACAATCAACATACATTGCTCTGAGCTGGAAAGATGGGCAATTTCTAAATATAAAAATATAAACAAATGAAACACTTTTATAACCCGGGCATCTTCTCGGGTTACCAGTAAGTCCTGAGTGTTTAGTATCAGTCCTCTAGCTACAGTAGGTTGGATAATGGGAGGTTCCATTCAAATACAGACCCCCTCCCGTTCTGTGGAGTCTGGCATGGCCGTCCCACTTGCGACAGTATATAACCACGCCCTTGCTACAGCTTGGGAGGCAGGCCTTTGAGATGTGAATAGTATTCAGAGGTAGAGAAGAGCTTAGTTTTTATTTACCTGCCCAGCCAGTTTAGCCAAGCAAGCCCCAATTGGTGGCCCTGACCATTGTCGGCAGGGTTTCTGCCCGGCCAGTTCACAACCTGTCTGGTGGGAGATTCTCTCCGAGTGCATTTTTGGACTTTAACCTTTTAAGTAGTAGGGGCCTTTGTGGAGCCTGTACACTGCCTGGGTTCAAGAATTGGGAACAATGGGTCTGGGGCTGTGCAGGACAGGAAAGACCTGCTCCCCTCTTTTATCCTTAGTGAGGTCGGGAATGTCAGTGACTTGCTGTAAGGAAACACCCCATGTTCTATCTTCAGTTTTTTTAAGAAGATTAAGTTCACCATCCATGGGGAAGTTTTGGCTGTCCTTCCATCTTGACTGGAACCCAGAAAGTCCTGCTCTGGGATCCTTCCCATCAGGGATTTGAATAAAAAGCACAAAGACTGCATAAGAACAAAAGTGGTTTGAATTATCTAACAGTGAGTAAAGGCAAAGTCTGCCATTCAAAAGGACACCCATCTGGTGATTCTTCAGACTTTGGGGAGAGAGAAAGTTCTCGCTCTCTCTCTGTGCAGAGACAGTAACTTTATATCCTGCCATTTGGAGAGGGTGGTTCTGTCCACATGGGAACCCTATTTTTCCATTCCCTGGGGATGGAATACAGATTATATCATTGTGTGTTCATGATCTAATGCAGTTCTAATGAATCCAACATAATATAGGACTCGTATTTTCCAGGGCACACTAATTGCCTCATTTTCCTGTGCATGTAAAACATTGAACTCCCATAACGGATGACTCCCATTAAGTTGTCATTTTTAAGTCAATACATAGGTACTCACACTATCTATAATGCAAAAACACTCCAATTAAACGAGCTTCATTACTTTATGTATGCTCATATCTTTATATCCATATTTTCAACTCAAGCCATAGGTTGTTTGTAAAACTTATTGATTTCCCCCGGTCTGGTGCTAGACCTTCCTGCACAGATTGAGGAAGAACTTGTAGCCAAACATTATACTGTGCTTCTGTGGATCAAGACCTGTGACATTTTCCTAATTGTCAGCATTAAAGAATTAGTGTTGGACACTAACACAGTAACTCCAGTCTTTATTTGCATCCCAGAACACACCACTATCTTAATTACTGCATCAACAACGAACGTCAGGAAGAGAGAATTAGCCACCCCACACTAGGAACCAAGAGGACTCCTTTCATCCCAAGTCTATTGAACCTACAACCTGAGAAGGAGGGAAAGTAGTACAGCTAGCCTGGGTTCCTGCTCCTAAGAGTACAAATAAGTTTATGGCCTCAACTGTGCTAGGTTTTCAAACCAGGGTGAGATTACACTTTTATAACCCCTATAAAGCAAAACATACCTTCTATATGAACCTTACTATATCATGCAATTTAAGCCCTCTTTTCCAGATTAAACGAAGCCATGATTATCAATGAATCTCAATGAATTACATTGACTAAGTTTCATGAAACATTGATACTCCATGTGCCTACTGCATTTCCAGAGTTGTCTCTGGAAGCCTTTATACTATACAAATAAATTAGCTGGGCCTTTTTTTTTTTTTTTTTTTTTTTACAGAAATTCATGCATACAATAGTTCTTAGTCTCTTACATAGATTCAACAACAGTCAAAAAGACACAGATTATATCATTGTGTGTTCATGATCTAATGCAGTTCTGATGAATCCAACATAATATAGGACTCGTACTTTCCAGGGCACACTAATTGCCTCATTTTCCTGTGCATGTAAAACATTGAACTCCCATAATGGATGACTCCCATTAAGTTGTCATTTTTAAAGTCAATACATAGGTACTCACACTATCTATAATGCAAAAACACTCCAATTAAACGATCTTCATTACTTTATGTATGCTCATATCTTTATATCCATATTTTCAACTCAAGCCATAGGTTGTTGGCAAAACTTATTGATTCACATTTAAAATTAAATAATGCATCAGCACATATCTGCAAGATTTACATATAGATCTAAAATACTATGATGCATTCTCTGCATCCTCTTAAATTTTCACAGAAAATCAATGAAAAATTATCAGCTTATAGAGAGCACTATAGAACTCTTGTTTTTACAGTAAATTCCCACACAATTAGAATTCAGTTCCTTTAGACCTAAAACTCTCAAACTATATAAGCTTCACGTGGATCGACTCACAAAAATTTATCTTAAATCTCTCAGGTCCTCACAGATTAAACACAATTCATCTAATAAATCAAGGATTTATAATAGTGGAAATCAAATATCAGCATATAGTCTTTTAACCAGCACAGCAAATAAAACTTGTCCCTATTTATCTCCTACAGATATTAATCACAAAAGCTCTATTTTGTTTTCTAAAAGAAAATCAATACAACCATGTCGTTCTTCAGGATCCTCAAATGTTTTGGATCTAACCATTCATGACGACATTCATTCTTGCTGGATAGCAAAATCCAAACTTTGCTTTCAGATTTCCTAGTTGTTCTCATATTGCCATAAAACATCAGTGCTGCAACTTTATTTAGATCCATGAGAGTCAAAATTTTCCATCTAACAATGCAGATACCCATGCCTTCAATTATTAGAAATCCAGAAAACAGTCAAGGTATCTTAAGATATGAATAATTTTCATTGCTGGTGTTATGGAAAGGCATCCTATGCTCCCTTTAAGCTGCAAAGTCCTTCTTAAACTGAAATTCCACTGGATTTGGCAGAAACATCTCCATAAATTTCATTGGTTCATCGCCTTCCATGCAATCTGAACTTCCCAAATTCTCAAACTGTTTCCCTGACTCCTACACTTTGAATCTTCAAAGTCCTTCTGCAGTCCAGCAATGATTTTGACTTTGACCTGTAGCAGTGTTACAAGTATATTCCAGAAAGGAACTTGCCTAACTGCTGTTTGGACTCCCTTTAATTTTTTTTCTGATATTTCTGACTGTCCTCATGCTTTTTGTTTTTGTACTTTCAAATGGTTGTAGACTTGCATACAACTATATAATTTTCGATATATGTAGATAATTATTTAGTATTTTTTTCTCACTTTTATACAACTGCTCCTCCAACAAGAGCTCTAGGCAAGAGCATTATATACATTAAATACAGCAGAGTTGCTAACCTGTAATAGGTGTTGTCCAAGGACAGCAGGATGTCAGTCCTCACTACATGGGTGATATCATCTGGTGAAGCCGGGCACGGAAAACTAACGTGAAAGTTTCCAGAACTTTGAGCCTCTTTGAGCAGGCCCACACATCCCTGCGGAGCCCCCTCAGTCTTATAACATTTATTTATTTATTTTAAAAGATTTGTTAAGCGTGCCTTCCAAGGTTTGGGGTGGTTTACAATGAAAACGCTCACATATAGATAAAATTAAAATTGAAAATAAATATAAAAATTATTAAGTAAATAAACAAACAGGGAGGAGGGGGACTATAGACATACATAAATTAAAAAGTCTATAATAGGTGGACAACATAGTTGAACAGAGCTAAATTTATAAAAGATCTTTGAAAGCCTCTTTGAATAAATAGTTGGTGTTTTAAGGCTTTCTTGAAGTCTTTTTTTTTTTATCTTTTAGTATTCTAATAGAATTGGGTAAAGAATTCCATAAGATGGGGCTGGCGATGGAGAAGGCCCACTCTCTTGTCATGTTAAGTCTCATGGCTTTAGGGGAAGGGACTTGAAGGAGAAGTTGGTTTTTGAGATCAGAGATCTCATGAGGGAGTGTAAAGGTGAAGAATAGCAGATAGCCACGGGCTGTAGTTGTTGTGAATGAGATTGTGCAGAATGGTTAAGGTATTGGATTGGATTCTCCAGGAAATAGGCAACCAATGTAGATTTAACAGGACAGGATAGATATGGTGTAACAGCGGCAATTTTCAAGGAGTCTGGCATTGTACCAGTGGCTAGGGATAGGTTAATGATTTGGGCGATGGGTAACACAGTCATCTTTGACAAGTTTGAATAGAGCAGTTGAGCAGGGGGTAAAGGCGCAAGATAAGGGTTTCATTTTAGATATGTTGTTAGAGATTTCAGTGCTGGTGACAGAGTCAAAAGTGTCCCAGGAGAAACTTGGGTCAGGAATGGGAACAGGTGTGGTAGTTGCTGGAAAGTTTAAGTTGAAAGTAATTTCCAAAGGATTCACATAATTCTTGTGGGGAGATAGCTTCAGGGTAATTAACTTTGGTGGAGGGACGGCATGTGATAGTTTTGACAGTTTTGAATAAGCTTTTAGGGTTATTGTTAGCAGCCTCAATACGTTTGGAGTAAATTTTTTTTTTTTTCCAAGTTAACAGTGGCTCTCGAAATGGTGAGTTGAGCGTTGAACTGAGCATAAGCATCTGGACTTCTATGTTTGTTCCAAGCGCACTCCAATTGGCGTAATTTTCATTTATGTAAGGTAAGCGTTTGAGTGAACCAAGGAGTAAATGAGAGTTATTTGTGTGCGAAGGGTTTCAGTAGTGCAAGCTTGTCTATCATTTTGGTAAGGGCAGAGGTCCAGAAACATACAGAGTCATTAATATTGGTGTCAGGAAGATCCGATATTAAGGGAAGGAATTCTTCTTTAAATGCCTTGGGATTGATAGGTTTACTTTTTAGAGCCTTGAAAGAAGAGGGTTCGGGAAGGGAAGTGGAAAATTTATTGTATTAGAGGCATCAATGCGATAGTGATCGGACCAGGGGATGGGGGAAATAATTAGTTTGGAAGTGCTGAAATAGAAATAAGGAGGATTGAGAAAAAGCAGATCTAAGGTATGGCCAGCTTTGTGGGTGGTGGAATGTAGAAATTGATGCCAGTCACAAGCATGATACTGAGAAAGTGAGCGGCGGACTGAGACAAGGGAACTTGATCAATGTGTAAATTGAAATCTCCTAAGATAATTGTTCTCTCAGTATGAGGAAGGGAAGTTGAGAGAAATTCAATCAAAGTAGAACTATTCTGGGCTAGGAGATTAGGGGGGGCAGTAACTGAGACAGAGATCAGTTATTGATCAAAAGGAGGGGGAAAGGCAGGAGGGGATATAGAAAAGAGAAAGGAGAGTTTAAAGAAGACGATGAGGCCACCCCCACAACCTGATGTGCAGGAGCAGTAGCAAAAGGTGTAATCAGGGAGACAGCACAGATTGGTGGTCCAGGATTCAGTGAGACAAAAACAGTCAGGTTTATTAGTAGAGAGGAGATCATGAATGATGGGGTTTGTTTTTTTTAGAAAAAGAGCAGGGAAATGTTTTTAGGGGCGGAAGTAGCAAGAGAGTAAGTTAATGGGACATAGATCAGAACATTTCTGGGTCTGGCTGGTTGAAGTTTAGGAGATAAATTGCCAGTGACCTTGACCAAGTATAGTGGAAATATATATCATAAGAATCAGGGAGAGGATGTAAATGGGAGGCAAGAGAAGGCACATTCCAAAGTTAAAGGGCAGGAGCCATTACTGATGTCACAGTGGAGAGCGGGGTTCCGGGAGCATCACCGGCAGCTGGAAATGAGAGGAGATAGGAGGTAAGCAGGTTACAGCAATCCAAAAACAGCAAGCAACAAGTGAAAAACAGGTGTGAGAGTGCAAGCGCCTCCGGACTCCCTACCCTGAAGTTAAAGGGCAGGAGCCCTTGCTGATGTCAGGTTCCGGAAGCATCAACATAGTTTGACCAGCGAATTGGAAATCCAACTCTGCAGGGTGGTGGGTAGATTTCATGAGGACTGACAGGTAAGCAACTCTGCTTTCTCCAAGGACAAGCAAGCTGGCAGTCCTCACACATAGCTGAATCCCTAGCTACGGGTTGCTCCCGAACACAAAAGGAGACCAATAAAACACCAAATAAGTGCCAACGGGCACAACAAAAACCTTTTTTTTTTTTTGTAACATGGGGTGGAACAGCTTGAAAAGAAAGAATGGGTCCTAGGCAGGAAGAGAGTTGGGTTCTACACAGCAAACAAGCTCTGAAGGACAGATTGGCCAAACCTATTATCATGTCAGCCATCTCTATCCAGACAGTAATGAGATGTGAATGAGTGGATGGAACTCCACATTGCAGCTCTGCAGATTTCCTCCATGGGAACTATTTGTAAGTGGGCCACCAACGCTGCCATGGGTCTGTCAGAGTGAGCCTTGACATGGCCCTAAAGATGCAATCTCCCCTTGGCATAACAGGAGATTTTATCTGCCAGCCAATTGGAAAGCGTCTGTTTGGCAAAGATGATCTCGAACTTGTTTTATCAAAAGAAACCAAAAGCTGGGTGGACTGTCTATGGGCTTCTGTCTACTCCAGACAGAAGGCTAAGTTTGCAGTCCAAACTATGCAGGGCTCATTCATCTTGGTGCAAATAAAGCCTGGGAAAAAATGATGGCAGGATGATAGACTAGTAGTTCGATACCACCTTAGGCAAGATCTTAGGATGCGTGCGCAAAACCACCCTACCATGAAAAAATGTTGTGTAAGGTGGATAAGTTAGTAAGGCCTGGATCTCACTGACCCTGCAAACTCAGATAATCACCACCAAAAATATGACCTTCCAGGTCAGGTATTTCAGGTCACAGGAGCCTAGAGGCTCAAAGGAAGCTTTCATCAGCTGAGCTAAAACCACATTTGAGGTCCCAGGACACAGTAGAAGGCATTAGGGGAGGCTTTGATTAAAGCAGACCCCTCATGGATCATACAACTATAGGCTGTACAGAAATGGGCTTACCTTCTACACATCTTTTTTGTGGAACAGGAGAAAGGATCCAAGGCCTTTTGCTCACACCACACTGAAAACCTCCTCCACTTCAGTGCACTGGACTTTCTAGTGGAAGGCTTTTTGGAAGCCACCAGGACTCAAGACACACACTTTGAGAGATTGAACAGTTATAGGATCAGCCTCTCACAGGCTGTGAGTGACAGGGCCTGGAGGTTGGCATTACACAACCTGTCCCTATCCTGAGAAATGAGATCTGATCGGTTTCCTGATGGACATATCCTGGAAGAATGGTAATCAGAACTGTCTTGGCCAATGAGAGGCTATAAGGATCATAGTCCCTTTCCTCTTGAAACTTCAACAAAGTCTTTAACACCAGAGGAATCGAAGGATACACATACAGAAGGTCCACGCCCCAATGACGAGTTAAGGCATCTGAGTCTGTTTTGTCATGGGACCCGTATAGGGAGCAGAACAGAGGAACCTTCCTGTTCCAAGGTGCTGCAAACAGATCCACCTCTGGACTTCTCCACAGGTGGAAGATGCAATTTACTACCCCTTGGTTCAGAGACTATTTGTGAGGTCTCAATGACCAACACAGCCTGTCCACTATCTCATTCTGTAATTCAGCCAGATACATGGCTTTGAGCAGCATTCCTTGGGAAAGGGCCCAGGACAAGATCTGAAATGCTTCCCAACACAGTAGGTACAAGCCCATACCTCCCTACTTGTTGACATACCACATCCTCCTGGTTACTGGTTTGTTTCAACACAATTTTGTTAGACAGACAATCTCAGAAGCCCACAGAGCATATTGGATCATGCGGAGCTCCATGAAGTTGATCTGGCACATTTCATTTCATTTCATTTATTAAAATTTATTAATCGCCTAACACTTAAAAAGGCCTAGGCGATATACAAAAGTACATACATATTACAACATAAAACCATACATTGCAGACAAGTGTTAGTTTCACAGAAACCAAAACAACAGTACTAGATATTATTAGTACATATAATGTTGTAAACATCTCTACAGTTCTATAACTAAAATCTCAAGCATAACATACATGAGCTTCCTAAACCAGGGTAACACATCTGTGGTGAGGACAATTTGAACCTCAGGACTTTGGAATGGAATCCCCCGTTCCAGATTGGAATCAACTCACTACCAGGACAGAGAGTCCCAGAGAAACGGAGGTGACCCGGATGCAGTCCCAAAGCCCGAATGGCCTTGCACCACTGGGACTGCAGTGTCCAATGGGCTCTCAACATATGTAACTTTGTCTAGGGAGTGACGTGTACTGTAGTGACCATGTGGCCCAACAATCTTAATATGTGCCACGCTGAGACCTGCTGGTTCTTTTGAATCTCCGCAATGATAGTCATCAAGTTGATGGCCCTTTGTCATGGCAGGAAGGCCCTGGCCTGAGCCATGTTTGGCAGGGCTCATATGAAGTCCAGTTGCAGTGATGGGTTGAAATGGGACTTGTGATAGTTGATGACAAACCCTAGTGACTCCAACTCCCGGATGGGCAAACACATGGACTCCTCAGGGCCTGTCCGAGATGTGCTCTTGACCAGCCAATTGTCCATGTAAAGGAAAACATGTACTCCCAATCTGCAAAGGTGTGCCACCACCATGGCCAGGTATTTTGTAAAGACATATTGAGCTGATGCTAGCACAAACAGCAGAACACAGTACTGGAAGTGCTGTTTACCTACTACAAATCTGAGATTCTTCCTGTGGCCCTAGAAGATCTCAATGTGGATGTACGCATCCTTCAGATCTAAAGAGAATAGCAAGTCCCCTTTTTGCAGCAAGGGGATGGATCATGGTGCCCAGAGAAAGCATCCTGAAACTTGTTCACAGTCCTTAGGGTCTAGGATGGAACAGAGTCGTCCTGTTTTCTTTAGAATCAGGAAGAACTGGGAGTAGAACATATGCCTTCTTTGACATGGTCATATCGCTTATGTAAATAAACAAACGCTAATCATGCTCACAAGTCATCATGAGGTTCGGCCCTCTGACTCCCTCCCATATTCCATTGTATATAGTAATTTATTGTATATAGTAACTTATTTTCGTTTCTCCCCCTCTCTTCTTTTTTTCCTCCTCCCAGTTAAGGCAACCTTGTTATAATGTAACTTTTATGCTCCTTCAAATTGTCTCTTGTTGAATGGTTGGTTATAGTTCTGCTTAGTTCGATGTAAACCGAGTTGATTTGATCTGTATCAAGAAAGTCGGTATATAAAAGCCTTAAATAAATAAATAAATGGTGGAACAGGCTCAACCGCTCTGGCCATTAAGAGGGAAGAGAGCTCCACGAGAAGTACTTCCGGGTGTGCTACCGGCCCCCAATAGGGGCTCAGGAGGCAATTTGGCAGAGTACTCAAAAGATTTAATTTGTACCCTCCATGCACGATGGAGAGGACCCACTGGGCCACCAGTTTGCATAGAACTGCAGCCTCCCCTGACCAGGGGGTCCATCGCCCGTGGTTCGGTGAACTTAGCTATGCTTTCTGTGATACGCAGGCATTTCCTAACTCCAACATTATTTAACTCCCATCAATCAACACGCTTCGCTAGTAATAACGTTAATAAATGTTATTTATTCAATGCTATTTATACATATATATAATTATCTGATCTTCATTTTCCTTCTCACTCCAAGTTATTGATTTCCTTGTTATATGTAACTGCTTTCCTTGTTATATGTAACTGCTTTTCTGCACTATTGTTCAAATTGTAAAGTTTTATTATTATTGCACCCCTGTTTCTTGTGAACCAGCATGATGGGACTATCGTCCTGAATGTTGGTATATAAAAAAACTTAAATAAATAAATAAATAAATAATACAGTCAAAACCACGTCCCGGGAGTTGACTGGGATGCCAGCTGGGGATTTGGGGCTCTCTGCTGCCTAGAGCAGCTGCAAGGAGCCTGCTGTTCTTTAACGGGGTCGAGGAGGTGGAGGATAGTATCTCTTCGGGTGGAAGAAAGACTTCCTCTGGCCAAACCTTGAAGACCTTCTAGGAGAGGAGGATGGGTCCTGGGTGCTCGTGGAAAGTTGCTAAACAGTTGATGGTGCTCCTGCATCTGACTCACTACATTTTTCACATTATTCTGAAGAGATTCTCTCCTGTGTATGGCACGTCAATGAAATGGTCCTGCACTTCATGATGGTTATAAGACACGGGTCTGTGGGCACCAAGTCTAGCTGCAGAGATCCTCAATGGCATCTCAAGAACATCATAGATTGATCAGACCCTGTATTTTCCACATTCCAAGCCCTTATGCACCAGCAAATGGAGAGTATCCTGTTATTGTTGAAGTAACTGTTTGGCTATGTCCTACACCTGGTTCCAAGAGTCCTACATATATTGGCTCATGTAGACCTGGTAGGACACTGTGTGGGCAATAAGCATGGTGCCCTGAAAAACTTTACTCCCAACAGCATTCAAGGCCCTCTGATCCTTCCATGAGGGTGCCGAGGAATGGGTGTGAATACGCTTTGTTTTTTTGTCGGTGGATTCAACCACCACAGATTGGTGTGGTAGCTGATGCTTGTCAAACCTGAGAACCTTTTTGGCTGAGATACAATGCATCTGCCTTCCTGTTAATGGGTGGAACTGAGAAAGAGTGTTCCAACATCTTCATCAGCAGCTCCACAAGGATCTGATGCACTGGGACTGCCACGATCTCCTTAGGAAGTTTCACGTACTGGAGGACATCAAGCATCCTGAGTTGGGTATCCTCCTCAGTCTGTAACTGAAATTGGATGGACTACACATCACCCTAAGTCCTGTGAAGGAGAAGTCTTCCAGAGGAGACTTCCTTCTGTTGGCGGGAGGAAATGGATCTGAGGGGAGACTATCTGACTCATTGTCAGAGACATCAGAGTCATCATCCCCCCAGGGATCATAGGGATCCTTGTCCTCATTGCCTGAAAGCAGCGATTGGTCCCTAGGTACTCAGCCACTAGCCAGTGATATGGGTACAGATTAAACTTACTGTGGGTACTTGGGGCTCAGGTCCTGGTGTTGCACTGGTCCCCTGGGAAGCTTCCTCCTCCTATAAACCGTGAACTGCACCAGATTGGTTGGTGGTGCCACTGATGCCCTGCCGGGCATCTATGCCACCCCAGGAACCAACATAGGCTGTGTTTGTAGCACTTTTATGAGCACATGCAGGGCTTCCAACAGAGGCTCAAGGATGGATTGTGGTAGTGCCTGTCCCGGTGCCCCGACACCCAAGGATCCACACTGCCCTCTTCATTGCCATTTCAAAGCACCTTTCCGGCTGATCCTCGAAGAGTGCTGATGCCAAGGCTAACTGAGATCCAGGTGGTGTAGCCACATCCTATTCAGAAAAGAGAGAAAGACTGGTGGCAGGCATCAGAGCCAATGGAAGCCACTACAAACCCAGGGTATCAATGGATGCATGGTTCTCCTCACCATGGGGGCATCACAGCCAAAACTGGTGTATCGCTGTGTCCGGCACTGTGCATCGATGGGGTTCAAAGCCAATATTTCCTTGGCTTCCCTCGGTGATCAATCCATCCCTGGTGTCAAAGTCGACAAACCCAAAGTTTGTGACTTGGGGGAGGCAGACAATGGCCTGTCTCTGGCATCCCTGGCAGTCACCGACTCTGAAGGAATCGACAATCCTGCTGATGCTGATGGCTCAGGATACATCAGTACAGCTCTGTGTCTTCTTGACATCGATGCCTCCAATGCTAATGTCGAAGGACCGGCCTTATCTGACCTGAAGAGTCTATCCATCTTGTCAAGTCGGACCTTATGTCCTTCTGGGGGTCATCTGTGCACATTGTCCCCACAGGAGAAAAGCTTTGTCTCTGGACATTGACATGTTGGGGACCACAATGTTAATGGCTGGAGATGACATGATGGATCAGCCACTATCGTTATGGTGAGGGATCAGTCCTGGGTCAAAAAAAATCATCTTAACAGAGTATAACATGGGGAGTGTATTATGGAAAGGAGAGTGTAGGAGATTTTTGGTCTCCAATACCTGTATATACCGATGTACATGATTAACTATGTTGAGAAGAACTGGGAAGCCTGGCTTGCTGAGTATGCTGATAGGGCCATTCACAAGGATTCCACTGACCTAGGGGCAGATTGCGCTATCGGGGGTTGGACATCCCCCGGTGGGCCGGTTGCTACAATCACAATGTTGTTTTTTCAGCTTCCTGGACTGAAGAGTAACCTGCAGGGCTTTGGCAGAACCCATCCTGTCATGGCCTGAAGAGAGGCCTGCACAGCTGCGGCACAGCCCATCCTAATGCGGCCTGAAGAGAGATCCTGCCTGGCCATGGCAGAACTCATCCTGCCCTGGCCTGAAGAGAGCTCCTGTGTGGCCACAACAGAGCCCATCCTGCTGTGGCTTAAAGAGAGGAATGAACAGCCTTGGCAGATCCCATCCTGCCTGACCCAAAAGAGGCCTGCGCAGCAGCAGCCGAGGCCCTCCCCCTTCTTGCAGGAGCCGTGGGTAGCAGTGGCCTTTTACCTCCCTTCCAGCATTGAGGAGCAGTGCTGCTGTCCCACAGTGGATAAAGGGAAGGCCAGAAGAAAGGGGGAGGCCTGAAAGCTATATGTGTGTATGCTTGTCAGTATGAGAAAGAGGATGCCTGGCTGTGTGTATGAGAGAAGAGCCTGCATGTGTATGTGTGAGAGATTGCATATGTATGACAGAGTGAGAGTGCCTGCATGTGTCTGTGAGAGCCTGAGCCTGTGTGTATGTGAGAGCAAGACAGACTGTTTTTGTGTGTGAGAGAGAGAAAGAGCCTTTGTATGTGACAGCATATATGTGAGCGAGAGAGAGCTTGTGTTGTGACAGCATATATGTGAGCGAGAGAGAGCTTGTGTTATGACAGCACGTGTGTGTGTGTGTTGGGGGGGGAGGGAGAGAGATGTAAAGATTGTGAGGCTCCCTCCCCAATCCACAACAATCTCTGAGTGACTGGAAATCAAAAGATCCCAGATATGGAGAGCTGGAAATTTTTAATCTTATTTTAAATTTTTGAGTGTTATTTCCTGTATCTGATGTTTGAAATATTTGGCGTTTGTGAAATATTAGAAAAAACTTCTGAATTATTTTAATTAAGAACATAAGAAATTGCCATGCTGGGTCAGACCAAGGGTCCATCAAGCCCAGCATCCTGTTTCCAACAGAGGCCAAACCAGGCCACAAGAACCTGGCAAGTACCCAAACACCAAGAAAATCCCATGCTACTGATGCCAGTAATAGCAGAGGCCATTCCCTAAGTCAACTTGATTAATAGCAGTTAATGGACTTCTCCTCCAAGAACTTATCCAAGCCTTTTTTAAACCCAGCTACACTAACAGCACTAACCACATCCTCTGGCAACAAATTCCAGAGCTTAATTATGCATAAAGTGAAAAAGAATTTTCTCCAGTTTGTTTTAAATGAACTACTTACTAATTTCATGGCGTGCTCCCTAGTCCTTGTATTATCTGAAAGAATAAATAACCAATTCACATTTACCCATTCAAGTCCTTTTATGATTTTGTAGACCACCATCATATCACCCTCAGCCGTCTCTTCTCCAAGCTGAACAGCCCTAACCACTTTAGCCTTTCCTCATAGGGAAGCCGTTCCATTCCCTTTATCACTTTGATCACCCTTCTCTGTACTTTCTCCAGTGCAATTATATTTTTTTTTAGATGCAGAGACCAGAACTGTACACAGTATTCAAGGGGCGGTCTCACCATGGAGCGATACAGAGGTATTATGATATCCACCACATTTAGGAGACTTGAGATCATCAGGCCAGTTTAATGGTTTAGTTTTCAGACCATCATTTGTTTAAAGGGATGCTGCTTTATTAAGTAATCTTAATTGTTAAAAAAAAAAAAAAAAAAAAAAGCAATCTAGTTTCTGTGCTATTCCATAAAGATGTATATAAATAAAGGGCAACAATGAAGCTGCAGGTCATAACTTTTTATTAGACCTTTTGTTTTCCCTAGGCTTGCAGATTTCTCCTGGTCTTATGAGTTTCTAACTCATTTTGAACTGACCTTACAGTGGCAGGAGTCTTCATGTGCAACTACAAAGGGGGTTCCCTCCATACAACCCCCAACCTCCCTCCCCACTGACTTTTATATCTGCCTCCCAATTCAGCCCAGCTGTCACGGTGCCATTCCTTTGACTCCCCCTGGAACCCGGATTATGTGGACCCCAAGTCTGGCCTAAACTGCACTGTTAGAGCAAAGGCCAGGACTTTCTTTTTCCCAGGAGCTGTGAGTACTGCATCCCCTAGTTCCTGACCAACCCATATATTCCAAATGGCAGTGCACAGCTCTTGCCACTGAGCCATTATGCTGGCTATATACTCATTTTTTTTTATAAATTTGTGATTTGCTTATGAGAGTTATACACTTTTCATCAGGTTAATGCAAAATGAGGTAAGGATGACGACATCCGAATAAAGAAATAGATTGTAAGTTAAAATAAAAGATCAGTGGTGATTGCCAAAATTGTAAAATGACAGGATCTGGGAGATCAGGGGTGGGGGTAGGGAGAGGGGAAGCTGGTAGTTGAAGAACATGGAATGAATGTACCAGAGTGTCCCTTTCAGCTATTATATGTTGACGTCTGTTTGGATATATTTTACATTTAGAGAGGGGTAAGAAAGATAAGGGAGGTAAACTACAAACTGCTTTTTGGATATGGAAGACATTTTATGACAATGAGTAAGAAAATCAATCGCTCTATTAAATCCTTTTTCTGTTTGTTTTTCTTCAGTATAACAAACCTACAATTTATTTGTATATTCAGACATCATCCTTAGCTTTTTACAGTTTTCTAATGACTGTATAACTCCTTAAGCCAGTCAGAAAAGTTTTAAGTTGATTCAATAAAAAGCTATCAACACCAACTTGTTTGACTTTTATTTCTGTATAAACAAAGACAAAATACAAGAGAAACAGTCCAAATATGTTGTTAATGAATTCCAGAGAATTACTTTATGCTTGCAAATTATTTGTAGTCTTTAGTTTGGAGAAACTTTTTATTTTGCCTCTGTCTAGGCATTATCTCATGCTTATTCACATCAAGCATTTTCTTTCCAAACCTGAGAACCAAGATCACTGAGTCTTTTAACCCTGAGTGTGCTTGTACTGCATAATTGCTCAGAGTTTATATTACTGTATATATATATATATACCCATGAGTTAATTTTCAAGGGAGTGTTCAAAAAACACTCAGTGTTCCCATTACAGTCCAAATTAAAGGTCAACCCTTTGAAAGCAAGTAGCTCCCTGAATAAGCTCTATTCATTTTATCTGACATTTATGGTTTAGAAATCCCATTTAAATTTTATTAAGTTTAGTTCTAACCACAATTTGACTTGTATGAGTATTATAAAGAGGGAAGTTATCGATCTTTCCCATTATGCAAGGCGAGGTGAGCCATTAACATTGTGGGTTTTATGTGAGGGCTAACATAATTAATCTTTCAGATTATGCTGACTTGTAGCTATTACTGACAGAGTAAGAATCAACAGTCGTGCAGGCCTTACATTTATTTGAGCTGATTTGGAAAGCATATTTATATATGCTGTTGTACAACTTTTGCATAGGGTTTGTTTTTATTTTGATTAAGGTTAAAACTTTCTTATTTTTTTCATTCATTGCTTCTCAATGGAAAATGACATGAGGGAATTTTGCAAAGAGATTTAGCCAGATAACTAAAGAGTTACCCAGTTAGGTTGCACTAATTGAAAATTGTTCCCCTCAGTTTGGCTGAAAGTACATGCAGGATTTCCCAATGCAAATCATGTTTAGCAGATTAAAAAGGGGCCTTCCTGGAAGGGTGTTTAGGCTAGGGAAGACATGCAGACATGCATTTCGATTTTCAAATTTAACCATGTTTTGCATCTGTTCTGCAATCCACAGAAGTAGCAAGTGCAAAGTATGCAGGCACTCTGGACCAATGTAGAGAATTTTCATAGGGAAATTGCCTGCATTTTTCTGTCCGCTTAACTAAAACTAGATGCAAGGCCTTTTCCTATACATGACCATGCCTCTCAAATTCCCTTCTTAGGGAGCTGTAGGTTATCGACGATTATTTAATTTTTTCTAATCTTTGTAAATCTTGGTTGTTTAGTTCTGCATTTTGTTAACGTGAAAGGATCAGATAATGCCTGTAATTTTTAATGTAAGGCATAAGTTATTTATATTTCATTTTTCTGAATTTAGTAAGATTTATTTTTATATTGCTTTGTTTAATGTTGTTTTATGCTGTTCGTTGATTTTGTTTTTATTTTTCTTTGAGGACAAGCAGGATGAGAGTCTTCACACATAGGTGACATTAGGTGACATTAGGTGACATTCACACATAGGTGACTCCAGAGACAGGGCTTTCTCCACTGCAGGACCAACACTGTGGAACTCAATCCCACCAGATTTGCGACTGGAACCCTGCCTGCCCCCATTCAGGAAAAGACTCAAAACGTGGCTATTCATGAAAGCCTTTCCTGAACTAAACTGAATCTATCCCATTATTAACTAGGCGCCCAGACATTGCCTCATTCATGGTAATTAATATCCCTACCGCATAATTAATATCCCTACCTCACAAGGACAATTCATTAATGCTTTAAGCACATTGACTGGCATTTACGTTCTCTCTATTTAATCCCCAGCTTCTTTTCTATGCTCCAAGTTGTATCACTCCCTTGTTTTATTGTAACTGCATACCTTAACCTTCTCTTGTTTAATGTTTTATTATTATTATTACTACAACGATTATTATTATTATTAAGATAAATGTTTCTTACCTTTTTTTGTTACCTATCTACTTGTTAATTGTAAACCGACATGATGCGATATCTATTGCGAATGCCGGTATAGAAAAACTTAAAATAAATAAATAAATAAATAAATTATCAGATGTATAACTGGCTAACTAGCACAGCCACACAGAGGATGAATATGGACCCCCATAGAAACTATATATAAAAATATCGGTGCACAGATATGTGCACAAAATATACAGACATTTTGATTTTTTATTTGACTGTGGAAGAGACCTTGGTAGATCTGAAAGTTTGAATTTTTTTAAACATTCATTAATTTTATAAAAACATCATGTTTATCCAACTTCATAGGATGTTTTTAAAATAAATTGTTTTCTCCGTAGCATGACTCTGCCTTTGGAAGCATTCTGTCTTATCTCATCCATTAATGAGATAATGTTAATATGTATCTGCTACATTTCTTGGAACATTGCTTTTGACTTTTACTAGTTCCATAATAATCTGTGTTTTTATTATTTACAATGTGCACCATTTTGAAACCACTGACTATGTATATAAACCAGGGATCCTCAAACTATGGCCTGAGGGCCACATTCCGACCAAACGACAATTTTGTTTGGCCTACCAAATACTTCATTGCCTATGGCTGAATTGGCCCACAGAGCAAGGTTTACATTTTTTTTTTCTTTTAGATTTAACCCCGTGCATCGGCAAAAGCAGCAGAAGTGCTGGCGGAGTGCCCAATCCCTGCCAGCTAGACATGAAATCTTGCGCATATATGAAGCAGGAGGAAGAAGTGCTGGGCAGTGAGGGCATTGGTGTTGCATGGGGTGATAAGAACTTGCCATCCCAATTTTATACTTTGGATCGGGCAGGGAGAAACCAAACCCCTGCCTGATCCAATCAGTGGAGATCAATCTCCTCCCCCCCCCCCCCCAAGCTAGAAGGAGGAGTCACATTGAAGTGAAAATCTCCTGCTGTCACAGGGCTGGTCTCGCAGGTTTTTCTGTGAGACTGTCCTCGCTGCAGCAGGAGATGACGGTCTCTTCAACATGACTCCTGCATTTCACAACCCAGCAAGCTGCTGCAGAGCCAATATGGCAGAGGCCAAAGAGAGAGGGAGGACTCATCTTCTGCCAGTAGACCTCATCCAGCTGGCAGCTGAAGTGCAAGAGAGACTGGGCTGGGAAGGCCTTCACAGAGCTCACCCCGCAGTAGCCGAATAGAGAAGGAGGACCCAGCAGCTACTAGCAGACTCCATCCCACTAGCAGCCAAACAGAAGGAGAGGCTGGGCAGGCCCAGAGCATATCCCGTGACAACCGAAGACAGGGGGAGGACCCAGCAGCTGCCAGTGGACCCCATCACACTGGCAGTTAGAGGCCCAGGCCCTGTCAGCCTGTGCAAGTGAGTGTGTGTGTGTGAGAGCCTGTGCATGTGTGTGTGTATGTGAAAGAAGGAGAGAGAGGGTAAAAGGAAGAGGAGAGAATATAAATGAGAGGAATAAAGAAGAGGGGCCAGAGAAGGGAAAAAGTATAAGGGGAGAGAGTGTGGAGGATGAGATAATAAAGAGGAGAGAAGAAGAAAGCAAGAGTGTATAGGTGATGTGAGTGGGAGAGAGTATGCATCTCCCTGCCATTCACCCCTGCCCTGGTACCCAGGGGAGAGATGCAGATGGTGAAGAATGGGGAAAGATGGTGGTAGGGTTGCCAGCTTCCTAGGAATATTTTTAACCTACCTACCATTCATCTGTGGGAACTCTGCCACCTTCCTCCCCTCTTCCACAGCATTTCAAACCACTGAAAGGACCAGACTCCAAGGGATAACACTCCCCCTCAACTGGCCCTCTCGTTTATTTGAAATCTTGCATGCGGCCCTATGTTTATAAAGTTTGGTGATCCCTGATATAGACAGTATATAACATTTAAAAATAAGTAAAATATGTTAATGTTCCTTCCCCTTAACTTACTCTTTTAGCGTGGTGCCCAACCAGATTAAATAGCTGTTCAAAATCGCACAGTGCATGATGAACAAGGGAAATGAACCACGATGTCCAGTGTCATGGTAATATGCTCTGCTAGACTGATTGTGCTCAACATTTGCCATATGGAGCCTTCCTCCACTTCCCTGATAACTGTCCAATTATCTTGAGTTTATGAGTGCCACTTATTAACCTCCTCTCTCACTTACTGTCTCTTCTCCCTGTAACCACTTCCTCCATTACTCCTTGACTTTTGCCTCTTCTTACCTTGGCTCCACTTTCTCCTCCCAACCAGTCTTTTCCCTTCCATTCTCTCTTGTTCTACTTTACTCTCATCCTTCTCACCCCTTCAGCTTCTCCCCTCTCCCTTCTGATCTTTCCTATTCTCCCTTTTTCCCCTTTTCTTTCCCTTCCTCACTCTTTTCCTCCTGCCTCTCTTTCCTTCTCTCCTTTACCCTTTCTTCTCTCTGTAATTTTTCTCTCTTGCTCTTCTGCTTTGCACTTTTTCCATACACACCTCTTTCCTCGCTATAATCATCCTTTTTTACCCAACACATCTTTTTCTCTCTCTTCTCAACTCATCCCTATTTCCCTAACTCCTTCTGCTCTTTCCCTTCCTCCCCCATTTGGTTTCCTCTTCAGTGTAGCTCAATGTTACAGGGTGAATCTGCGCTTTTGCTGGCAACTGGTGGGTAAGATGGGAAAGAAGCAATGCGCGGACCAGAGAAACGGGAGGGGAAGGGACAGGACAGGAGCAATGGCCATGGGGGAGTCGGGAGGTAAAGAGGAGAAAGGTGGGGGGATAGCAACAGTGGAGGCACAGATAACGAAGGAGGCAAGTAAGAGAGGCCACAGGACCACTGGAAGGCAGAAGGAGAGGGGCATGGCTTTGGGGAGATGGAGATGCAGAAAAAGAGGAACTCAGCTGGGACCCAAAAGCTAAATCAGGGCTAAGAAAACAAAAAACAAAAACCAAACAAACAGTGCCATCATCTCACTTGATGGCCCTGCCCAGCAGGAAAGGATTGGAGCTATGCTCTCCTGCCAGCAGTCCAGTCCCACTTCATTTTCCTCTTTTCCCACAGCAAAGCAAGCTCTCTCTAGCTTAAACAGTTTAGGCTGTAGACTTCTTTTAGCTATTTGCAGCACTGCTACAGGAAGAAAAGGGTAGGACCTGACCTATTAGACTGCACAGTTCAGGTTCCACTTCTCTTCCTGTAGCTGTGCAGTAAATAGCTGACAGCAAGCTTCCTGCACTATCCAGTGGATTCTTCAAGTGGCACTAGGGCTGTTCTGTCTCTAGTGCGTTCTCTCTCCCCCCACCCTCCCAGGATCATGTCAGCTAAATTGAATATTGCTGTGCTAGACTATGCTGCCATTCCCAATAGCCATTAGTACACTGGTGAATTCAAATTAGCATACATATTCAGATTAAAAAGCTGGCTCTCACAAGGCTAAGCATAACAAGCAACAGATGTGGAAAACATTTGGTACTATTTCGTTTTTAAATCTTCCGCCTAACAGAGAGAACAAGAGGAGGCTGAGAAGCAAGGAAATCATTCAAAACACATGTAACAAGATCAGTGACAAAGAAACACAATCTAGATAATCTCATATGAACTGGAAACTGTACATTGTAGAGCATGGAATTATTTAAAATAGAACCTTATGGCTTAAGGGAGCAAGTCTACATAAAAAAAGAACAAAAAGAAATAGTGCATCTGGTCTGTTCAACCGCCCTAGAGAGGGCAAATCTACATTGTCACCTTTAAGCAGCATGAACAAAGCTTGTGCTGGACTGCCCATATCTCAAAGATCTAAAGCATTTTAGAAACACATGAAAATAATGGCTGCAACATACAGTAGGCTATGACACAAAACTAATCAAATTCAGAGGTAAAAACTACCATCTAAAAACCCACAGACCTCTCTATCCATTGAGAATGTTCAAGCGAAGGGAAAAAATAGGAGAATGAGATACTGCAATTCATTTGTATCTCTCAAAATGCTTTGGGTTTCTCACTAGTGTTCCAGTTTCTATTTCAGTTACAACGTATTGCAGTTGCTGTATTGAATATGTAAACATAAGGATCAAAGTTTAAAATGATACCTTTATATTGGACTAACTCAATAATTCTGTGACTAGGTTTCAAGTGTGATACTCCCTTCATCGTCAATAAGAAACCAGCACAGTTACACTGGGTTTAAAAAGCACAGGGTCAGCTAGGCCTTAGGTTATCCACATGTGCTGTTAAAGCTCAGGAAAGCTGGGATCTTCAGGGAGGGAGGGGGCAGGAGGGGATGATAAAGGAGACAATGACAGTAAAAGTTAGGACCCATGTCACAAACTCCTAAAGATAATTATCCTGGACCATCAATACATCGCAGAAACTGTTGTAAAACTAAATTGAGTTCATCCTGACCTATAACTATATCAACTTTAATGATATCTATTTACAGATTATGGGAACCACTGTGGGTACCAAATGACATCACATTATGCAAACCTTTTGCTAACAGAATTGGAAGAAACATTCCTGAATGAATGTCATACCAAACTTTTCAGGTATTGCCAGTATATTGATATCTTCTGTAACATGTGTGGACCCCTTGCTGCTGTGGTGAGGTTGGCTCATCCTACGGGGCAGGCCCTGTAGGCCCTCACCGACAGCTGGCGGAGCAAAACAAAAAAGAGACTGGATAGGGGCTTCACCTATACCAACCCTTTTCCCCTTGGGTTGAGCCCTTGGGTTCTGGGGGCCGGCAGGTCTTAGGAAAGTATCTTTGACGAAATGGCGTAGATAATGATCCAGGGCCAGGCTAGAATCAGAGGCAGGCGGCAAACTAGAATGGTCAATGTCAGGTAAGTCAGTCTGAGGGAAGGCTGGGAGACAAGAAGCAGGACTGACACAAAAGAGTAGGCAGACAAGCATGAGGAATATGATACCCCTTGGTATCATATCCCTGGTACCCTACCCAGGTCCCCCTACCCAGGCACCCCCGGTCCTGATCTCCCTCTCCCAGTCTCCCTTCCATGCTTAAGATTTAAGTTAACTTGTTTTACCCTATGATCTCATGAACCTTTTTCTTGCTTTTTACCAATGCTATACACATGTTATTACCGCTTTTAGGAATCTCTCCCTGGTCATTACCCATTCTGACCAAGTTATCACCACTTGCTCGTTGCAATCCCATGTTCGATGTAAGCTACCCTCTTTCTTGTTTGATGTAATCTACCCATGCTCGATGTAAACCGATGTGATATGTCTTTTCATGAACTTCGGTATAGAAAAGAATTAAATAAACAAACAAATCAATAAATAAATGAGGAATTGGATAAATCAAGGTAGGACAGGCTGGAGAGACAAGGCAAGGTGGCTGGAGAGACTAGGCAGGGGCAGGAACAAGAACACCGGAACCAGGAAGCAACACATACTACACACAACGATGTAGGAGACCCATTGCTGAGGCGAGGCATGGCAAAGGCATCAGAAGGGCCCTTTTATAGAGCTTAAAGTGGTGACCTCATCAAGTGGTGCCATAGCCTTTTCCCACCGCGGGCTCCTTAAAGTCATAGATGTAGGATGCACACGAGCCTAGGGGGACGTGTTGAAGGTGGAAGTCCTGCCACACAGATCTAGAAGACTGGGAGAAAATAGGTGAGGTGGAACAACAGCAGGCCTGATTAAAAGGAGCTACTACAAAGGCAACAGCCCAGTTGCATCTTTTCACATGGGTAAGACTTGGGGAAAAAAGGGGGAAAATAATAATAATACTTGATTAAGCGGGAACGTAAGAGGTCCCTCTTATTCCATATGGTTGTATATTGTGAGGGCCAACAACCCCAAATTGACAAATATTAAATGTTCTTGCTATCTTGTAGAAATGTATGTAGTTGAGTGGCCCGAGACTACTGACCACAAGTAAATTAGTGTGCTGTTTGACAGCCTATTAGAAATATACATAGTTATGTAGAAATGTATATACTTGTACATTCTAATAAACTTGTATATATTTGTTCATAAGAAAATGCCATACTGGGTCACACCAAGGGTCCATCAAGCCCAGCATCCTGTTTCATACTGCCAGTCTTGTTCACAGTATCATTTGTTTCCTGGGGTGAAGAGAGGGAAATCCCACCCACTAACATCTTCTTCCCCAGGTAGAGGCATCAGGCGCCAAGAACGTGAGGATAGACAGAGTCTGCCCTAGGGAGGCTCCCGCCAGGTCGGTCCCAGACCCAATTCTGGTGAGTCCCTTAAAAATAGTACACAAAGTAATGACTCCAATAATCACAACCATAATCAACCACTTGCTCACAGAAGGATTAGTCTTTTATGAGGTGAAACAAGCTGTGATCAAACCAATCCTTAAAAATAAAATTGGTAGAATTGACGATTGGGACAATTATAGACCAATATCCAACCTGCCCTTCATCGCAAAAGTTCTAGAAAAAGCTGTTTTATCTCAATTGGAAAACCATCTAGAAGACAATGATATTCTACACTCAAACCAATTTGGATTCAGAAAAGTTCACTCAATATAAACTAGGGATGTGAATCGCTTTTTGACGATTTAAAAAAATCGTCAGATATTTTTTAAATCGTCAAAAATCGTTACGATACAAGAGAAATTCCCCCGATTTATCGTGAAAAATCGTAAATCGGGGGAGGGGGAGGGCGGGGAAAACCGGCACACCAAAACAACCCCTAAACCCACCTCGACCCTATAAAACTAATCCCTTACCTCCCCCCACCCTCCCGAACCCCCCCAAAACTTTTTACGAGTACCTGGTGGTCCAGTGGGGGCGCGGGGACCGATCTCCCGCTCTCAGTCCATCGGCGCCATTTTGGCTGCCACTCAAAAATGGCGCCGATGGCCTGATAAAAAAAAACCCACCCGACCCTTTAAAAACGACCCCTTAGCTTCCCCCACCCTCCCGATCCCCCCAAAACATTTTAAAATTACCTGGTGATCTAGTGGTGGTCCCGGGAGCGATCTCCCATTCTCAGGCCGTCGGCTGCCACTCATAAAGATGGCGCCGATGGCCCTTTGCCCTTACCATATGACAGGGTATCTGTGCCATTGGCCGGCCCCTGTCACATGGTAGGAGCAGTGGCTGGCCGGCACCATCTTTAAAGATGGCCGCCGCCATCTTTAAAGATGGCTGGCGCCGTCTTTAAAGATGGCCGCCGCCGTCATAAAGATGGCCGCCAGCTTTAAAGATGGCGCCGGCCATCCAGTGCTCCTACCTATTGTTAAACAGCTACCCCTAGACCTGGGTAATTGGGTAATTGTCAGATTACACCCTCTGAACAAGTATGGAACCTAGGAATACAGATTGTGTGAGAACATCACAATGAAAAAGCACATAAACAAATTAATTAAAACAGGATACTACAAGCTATGAATATTACATAGGTTGAAATATTTGCTAACATTCCAGGACTTCTGCACCATTTCACAAACTCTGATATTCTCAAACATAGATTACTGCAACTCCCTATTACTAGGCCAATCTTCAGGACTTTTAAAACCACTGCAGTTACTGCAAAATGCCTCAGCAAGACTTTTATTAGGGACAAGGACATTTGACCACATCACCTCCTCACTGATAGCTCTACACTGGCTGCCAGTACAATCAAGAATCCATCATAAAGTACTAACACTAATTTTTATCATCATCAATGAAAGAAATCCCTGCTTAAAAGGTGTGAATCTCCAACCATACTCACCACAGCGGAACACTAAGATTGCAAATCAAAGGACTGTTAACTGTGCCTAAAACGCGAAATACACATCTATCACAAATAAGTGTTGGATTCATGGACCCTTGAGCCGGCTGGGATAGATGAAGACTCATCGTGGGAAGGCCCACCGTGGACATCAAAGATGGGAGGCGGCACTGAGCAGGAGACCGGAGGAATCTTCACCACTGGAAGCCCGAGATCCCCCCAGGAGGAGCCCATGAGGACCCGAGCCGCTTGGACTTACATGCGGTCTCCTGTGGGCCGGTTCTGAGGAGGAGTTCCAGAGGATTGAGAAGAGTAGAGCCAAAACCAGGAGGCCAGCTGGAACTTCACCACTGGAAGACCGCGGTCCCCCCCGAGAGGAGCTCGTGAGGACCCAAGCCGCTTGGACTTAGGAGGGGCCTCCTGAATGGAAGCCGGAGTCAGCTACCAGTGGACAGAAGCCGGAATCAGAAGCCAGTAGTCTGAAGCCAAGGTCAGAAGCCAGTAGTCGGAAGCAGCAACTCGTAACTCTCAAGGAGAGTGAAACTTGTTGCAAGGCAACTCATAGGCCTAGCTGCAGGGTTTAAATACCCCTGTAGCGTCTGACATCATCTGTGGGCTGCTCCCTTTCTTCCTGCGCTGGCCCCTTTAAATCTTAGATCCCGTGCATGCGCATGCACCTAGGGGGCGGGGTCAGGCGTAGCTGATCGCCGGTGTCTCCCTTGAGGAGGGAGCGCCACGGTAGAGGCCAGGGCGGGCCTTGCCGGCCCAGAAGACGTTGCAGCGGCCCGGGCCGGCCCCGAGGTAGGTGAAGGGATTGGGGCACGGCCCAGGACCGTAACAATAAGAGACCAAATGTTTTCCATAGCAAGCCCCACGCTATGGAATTCTCTTCCAGAGACATTACATATGATATTAGACGGAAAGAGTTTCAAATGTGAGCTGAAAACCTGGCTCTTCAAAAATGCATATGATCTAACATAAAATATCAATATGCAGAAAACTACAAGATTAAAAACATTGTCAATGTTGGAAGAATGATCGACGGGTTGTGTATGTGATGTGTGCATATAGCACTGTTTCTACTATCATAATATTGTATATATTTCAACTAATATTACCATGTTGTATATATATTCTTATTTCCCTATTGTATATATATATTTCCTCTACCCATACCAAGTATGCATATCCAC
The DNA here is from genome assembly GCF_901001135.1 of Rhinatrema bivittatum. Classification (NCBI taxonomy): domain Eukaryota; kingdom Metazoa; phylum Chordata; class Amphibia; order Gymnophiona; family Rhinatrematidae; genus Rhinatrema; species Rhinatrema bivittatum. Next base: position 675,692,147 of record NC_042615.1, read on the forward strand.
TTTTCCTATCAAATTTCTTCGTTCAACCGTCTCCAAGTTACTCACACCCTGTTCCATGTACTGTGTTTAAGTTCCATGCAAACCGATATGTTCCTACGAATACCAGTATATAAAAGCTTTAATAAATAAATAAATAAATTGTACTAAGACAACTCTAACTAATATATGAAGACTATTGAAATGGAAACTACGTATACAAATTATTATCCAAGTCCTCTAGTTAACATGTTTAGATGTTGTGTTGACCTATAATATGAATGTTGCTTTTATTAACCATTATGATCTTCTTTTGGGATGACGGTATATAAGAGGTTTAAATAAATAAATAATGTTAAAAAAGTTAAATGAAAGAGGAAAAAGAAAGCCATCTGGTTCATAAAGGAGGTAGCTGAAAAAATAAAGGCAAAAAGAATAGCATTCAAGAAGTACAAAGGATATCATAAAGACGAAGACGGAAGGATACCTGGTGAAAATGAGGAAGACAAAGAAAGAAATCAGGAAGGCAGAAGGTCAAGCTGAAGAAAGGATTGTGAAAGAGGTAAAGTGAGGTGACAAAACATTTTTTAGATGTATGAAAGAAAGGAGAAAGGCCTGATGGTATAGTGAAATGGAAAAGTGACAAGGAGCAATATTTGGAGAAAGATGAAGAAATAGTAGAAATATTAAACAAATACTTCAGTTTGGTGTTCACAAAAGAAGACCCTGGTGATGGAATGCTGCTGGTTGACAAGGCCATGGATGGAAGTTGGGTAGATACAACCCCATTTACAGAAGAGAAGGCATGGGAGGAGCTAGGAAAAGTGAAAGTGGTCAAGGACATAGGGCTGGCTGAATAAGGTACATCCTAGAATAGCAATTGGATCGGCTAATTGGTCTTTTTCTGCTGTTAACACTTAAGTTACTATGTTCACTAAACTGCTCTATTGCTAGCATATATTAAAGTGCTCTGGCAAGTGTGCTATATACTTTCAATTAAGCCTGAGTAAAAATGATACAGCCTACCTGCACTGAAACTGAATGTGTCCCCAAGGGCTAATAATTTCAATAGTAATAGTAAGATGATTTGCTCATATCCCCATGCCCAAAAGTATGTTCATTTTCTCATGACTTAATGTCAACTTGGGGGGGGTAGAAGGAGGAAAGTATGCCACTCCTTCATGGAGGTTTCTGTACGCCAGAGTCTTCTGCCCTCAATATCCTCTGGCAGCCTCAAAGTCAAGCCCTTAATCTTTCCACTCCTCCAACGTCCAAAGGTCAAGACTTCTTTCTCTCCACACCCTCTCCTGGCAGAACAGGTTCTTAATTGTTGCCAACTCACCTGTTGCTTCGGTGACAATTTATTTTTTATTATATTTGACCAGTCTTAGAACTTCAAATAGTTCTTTACCCTCTTTATCAATGACCTCTTGTATCTAAAGTCTTTCCATACCTCTACTACTGCAAATTTCTGCAGTGCATTCACTGGCTGTATAAAATACTTCAAGTGGAATCCGTTTTTATGGTTTTAGACAGAAAACATTTTAACTTAGGAAAAAAGATAATTCTTGATGACCAAACTAGTTTTAATTTGACAGATATATCCAGGAACTTAGGATTAATTATTGATTACGAATTAAATGTTAAGGCGCATGTATCTACAAAAGTCAAAGAAGGTTTTAATAAATTGAGGCTATTAAAACGCCTTAAACCTTTATTGTCATTTAACAATTTTAGGTATGTTTTACAAACATTAGTGTTCACAAAAGAAGACCCTGGTGATGGAATGCAATTCAACCATGCTGGGACTCCCTAAATCTACCCTACGGCCTCTTCAGGTCATACAGAATGTTGCAGCAAGGCTATTAACAAACACGAAGAAAAGGGACCACATTACCCCAGTACTGAAATCACTACACTGGTTGCCACTAGAGTATAGAATCAAACATAAAGCACTGAGTATGATACATAAGATTATATATGAAGACAAAAACAAATGGCTGAACTCTACCATCAAGCTTCATGTGCCTCAAAGGGATCTTAGATCCTATAATAAAGGATTATTATCAATACCAAACATAAAATCAGCACGCCTGAGTGAGGTCAGAGACAGGGCAATTTCGGTCGCAGGACCAAAACTTTGGAACAGCTTACCTCCAAAGTTGAGAATGCAGGAGGATTTGAAACTATTTAAGAAAGACCTGAAAACCTGGTGTTTCCAAGAAGCCTATGGAGCCGAGAGTTAACAGATCACTGACAGTGGGACTCCACACGAAATTTTCCTATGCTTTTATTTATTGAGTTCCTTTCTATTTTTATTCTTTTTAGTACTATGTTTAACTTAATTAATTATTCTTATTGTTTTATTAATTTTATTGTATTTCATGTTTCTTACTTGTTTTTAGCCAATTGTAAACCGTAAAGATAGAATCATGTGTTCTGACTCAGGGTATATAAGAAATGCATAAATAAATAAATAAATAAATAAATAAATAAATAAACAAACAAACAAACAAGAAGGAGGGATTATGCAACTCTTTGGAGATGTACAAAATTTTGAACTGGTTGAATATAACACTTGTGAATTGTCCAGAGCTCACCAACTGCATAAAATCCATGAATTTTAAAGCCAGTTATGATACAGTGTGTAGTCCATACAAGTGAATGACTATGAAAAGGGAAGTTGTGAAAATGAGAAACCCCTAGCATAGAAATTTTTATTCTTTGCTCTTCTTTGATTTGTTGGACATTATATAATTATGTAAATTGTGCTTTTCCTTTTAATACATTAAAGGATTAAGGAAGTAATATTCAGCCATTGGCCAGATTGCAAAGTTAGCTGGACAAATGTATCTGGCTAACTTTGGTGGCATATTCAATAGGGCAGAACTGCCACTGAATAAACCAGGCTACTTAAAGATAACCAGATAACTTTATACTGCTAACTTAAGAACTACACTATGGCATAACTGCAGTTAGCTGGATAAATTATACAGATAATTTTGAATATCAGAGTTAGCTGGATCTGGCTAACTCTGATATCTCCACCCTGGAAAGCCCTTATATTATCCAACTTCAGACTGGCAGCCCTGGTGCTGCCTTGGAAGAGAAGGTCTCATGATTGGAGAGCAACAACCTGGTATAGCTGGAAAGGATCCTGTAGCAAGGACCTGCTCTCCAGGTGATGCACTGTCCTTTCCTACCGAGGATATCTCCCCAAGGCCTACTGCCCAGGAAGGAAGGATTAGGTCAGCCGTCATAGTTGGTGAATCGATTATTAGGAATATAGACAGCTGGGTGGCTGGTGGGCGGGAGGATCGCCTGGTAACATGCCTACCTGGTGCGAAGGTGGCGGACCTCACGCGTCACCTAGATAGGATTTTAGACAGTGCTGGGGAGGAGCCGGCTGTCGTGGTACATGTGGGCACCAACGAAATAGAAAAATGTGGGAGGGAGGTTCTGGAAGCCAAATTTAGGCTCTTAGGTAGAAAACTAAAATCCAGAACCTCCAGGGTAGCATTCTCTGAAATGCTCCCTGTTCCACGCGCAGGTCACCAGAGGCAGGCAGATCTCCGGAGTCTCAATGCGTAGTGAGACGATGGTGCAAGGAAGAGAGATTCAGTTTTGTTAGGAACTGGGGAACCTTTTGGGGAAGGGGGAGTCTCTTCTGAAGGGATGGGCTCCACCTTAACCAGGGTGGAACCAGACTGCTGCGCTAACCTTTAAAAAGGAGATAGAGCAGCTTTTAAACTAGAACAAAGGAGAAAGCAGACAGTCGCTCAGCAGCACATGGTTCGGAGAGAGGTATCTTCAAAGGCTACTAATGATGCATTAGAATTAGGGCATCCCGACAGTGAGGTTCCAATAATAAGAAAAGTAGTCCAAGTGCCTATAACTAAAAAAGTCACCTGAGCTAAAAAATTCTAACTTATCCCTATCAATTAAAAAGCAGAATGAAAATACAAACAAAAAACAAACTTTGAAATGTTTGTATGCTAATGCCAGAAGTCTAAGAAGTAAGATGGGAGAATTAGAATGTATAGCAGTGAATAATGACATAGACTTAATTGGCATCTCAGAGACATGGTGGAAGGAGGACAACCAATGGGACAGTGCTATACCGGGGTACAAATTATAACGCAATGACAGAGATGAGCACCCGGGAGGCGGTGTGGCACTTTGGGGTGGATTTTAAGAGCCCTGCTCACATAAATCCGCCTGGATTTACGCGAGCAGGGCCCTGCGCGCCGGTGCGCCTATTTTACATAGGCCTACCAGCGCGCGCAGAGCCCCGGGACTCATGTAAGTCCCGGGGTTTTCCGAGGGGGGCGTGTCGGGGGCGGGCCCGATCCACGCGGCGTTTTCGGAGCGGGATGTAGCATTTCGGGGGCGGGTCCAGGGGCGTGGTTACGTCCCGGGGTGGTCCGGGGGCATGGCCGCGCCCTCCGGTCCCTCCCCCAGGTTGCGTCCCGGCGCGCTAGCGGCCCGCTGGCGCGCGGGGATTTACGTCTCCCTCCGGGAGGCGTAAATCCCCCGACAAAGGTAAGGGAGGGTTTAGACAGGGCCGGTGGGGTGGGTTAGGTAGGGGAAGGGAGGGGAAGGTGAGGGGAGGGCAAAAGAAAGTTCCCTCCGAGGCCGCTCCGATTTTGGAGCGGCCTCGGAGGGAACGGAGGTAGGCTGCGCGGCTTGGCGCGCGCCGGCTATACGGAATCGGTAGCCTTGCGCGCGCCGATCCAGGATTTTAGCGGCTACGCGCGTATCTACTAAAATCCAGCGTACTTTTGTTTGCGCCTGATGCGCCAACAAAAGTACGCCAAATCGCGCTGTTTGAAAATCTACCCGTTTATGTCCGGGATGGCGTAGAGTCCAACAGGATAAACATCCTGCATGAGACTAAATGCAAAATTGAATATTTATGGGTAGAAATCCCTTGTGTGTCGGGGAAGACTATAGTGATAGGAGTATACTACCGTCCACCTGGTCAAGATGGTGAGATGGACAGTGAAATGCTAAGAGAAATTAGGGGATCTAACCAAATTGGTAGTGCAGTAATAATGGGAGACTTCAATTATCCAAATGAAGAAGGAGCAAACCCTTGCACATAAGCAAGTATCACGCAACAACACTGGTGCAAGATCAAAATTTAATCACCACAATTTCTATGGTGGTTATTAGCAATTCCAATAATGGAAAGACTCAATTTTTATAGTGGCAACTCCATGCGTTCAACAAAACAGAATTCGAACAGGTCCCCCGACACGGTCCCGTGTTTCGCTGGGCTGCTTCGGGAGGGACCAGGGGTATATTTTAATCTAAGACATAAAACAAATATCAATGAGTATAAACAATGGTGAAGAAAGGCTACACAGTACCGACCTTTACAAATGTACATACCTTTATGAAAATACCCGGAGCGCGCAAGCTCACACAGGTGTAGGGCATTTAAACACAGAAAAGGCGCGAACGTGACAGCTCTCGCGAGAGCTGTCAACTTACAGCTGGTCTCGGCGGATCCGCACAGTGGATACCCATCTAATAAAACAGGTACCACTCAATTTATTTATTGAGGCCAGAGGGGGCTACCGTGTCTAGAATAAAGATCCATCTCTGCTCCCTCCTGCCTAGGATCTCGGGGTAGTTGCCTCCCCGGGGAGGGCGGCGCACAACCTCGATCACCAGGAAGGAGAGATCAGAGATGGTATGTTCGCATTCAAGCCAGTGGGACACCAGGGGTTCATCAAGTCTGTGTAAACGAATGTTAGAACAATGTTCAATTATTCGAGTTTTTAACATGCGTGTGGTTTTACCCACGTAGAGCAACGGGCATGGGCACTTCACAATATATATCACCCCTTTAGTGAGACAGTCCGAGGGAGAGCGAAGTTTGAACACCCGCCCCGTAAGTGGATGTATGAATTCTGACATATTGGCTGTGTGGCTGCACATAGTGCAATGACCACAAGGACCATGTATTCCTAAATTGTCGGATGAATCAATGAATGGGTAAGTATGCACTAGCCTGTCTCGTAGATTTCTGCCACGCTTAAAAGTAAAACGAAGCGGGCCACGTAACAGTTCTGTGAGTGAAAGTGCTGACCAGTGTCGCCGTATCGTCTCAGCAATGGTGCTCCCCATTATTGAAAATGGCAAAATACAGTTGTTAGATTCATCAGGCGAACTGGAGGATGGTAAAAATAGCCAGTCCCGGTTTGTGTATAGCGCTCTCTTAAAAGCTCTCTTGACTACCCTATGGGGATAGCCGCGGTCCAGAAAACGGTTGATCATTACTTTTGCCTGTGTTAAAAATTCCAGGCGGGTGGAGCATAAGCGGCGTAAACGTAAGAACTGGCCTGTTGGGATATTGTCGCGCAAGGCGCGAGGATGACAACTCTGATACTGTAATAGAGTGTTCCGGTCAGTGTGCTTACGATAAATAGATGTTTCAAAATGCTCCTGACCTGCAGTAATCAAAATATCTAAAAAAGCGATTTTCCAGCGGTGAATACAGAAGTTAAATTGTATATGGGCATTGAGAGAGTTGAGCCAATCCAGAAAACAATAAAATTCTTCCTCCTCTCTGGTATTGATAAAGGCCAAGCATATTTACTAATCCTCCTCGACTTCTCGGCGGCCTTCGACACTGTCAACCACTCCCTCCTAAAACAACTGGCAAACATTGGTTTAACAGGTGCCACATTAAACTGGTTCAAAACATTTCTAGGAAACAGAGGATATAGAGTCAAAATTCACAACAAAGAATCCCAATACCACCCATCTAATAGAGGGGTGCCGCAAGGTTCATCACTTTCACCCACACTCTTCAATGTCTACCTGCTACCACTATGTCAATTACTTACAAAATTAAGCCTGAAACACTTCCTTTTCGCAGACGACGTACAGATCGTGATCCCCATAAAAGAAACAATCTCAAAAACAATGGAATACTGGGACACTTGCTTATTAGAAATTAAACTTCTCCTCAACAGTCTAAATCTTGTGCTCAATGCTTCGAAAACAGAATTCCTGCTCATATCACCGGAAAACAATAACATACTTCTAAAACCACCCACACTCCTTCAAACAGCCCATGTAAGAGATCTAGGAGCCGTACTAGACAATCGTCTCAACCTCAAACCATTCATTAATCAAACCACAAAGGATTGCTTCTACAAATTGCATATTCTGAAAAGAATTAAACCTCTCTTCCACGCTCAGGACTTTAGAACAATCTTGCAAGCTATAATCTTTTCCAAACTAGATTATTGCAACTCGTTACTACTAGGCCTCCCAGCCTCTTATACTAAACCTCTACAAATGGTTCAGAACTCTGCAGCCAGAGTCCTTACAAATTCCAGGAAAATCGACCACATTTCCCCTATCCTCAAAAACCTCCATTGGCTACCAATCCATTATAGAATCATGTACAAAACCATCAACATCATTTACAAAACTATCAACCAACACACGCAAATCGACCTACAAATACCACTTAAAAAATACACTTCCGTCAGACCCATCAGGGAATACTACAAAGAGTCTCTCCAAATTCCAAAGGCCAAAACCTTCCAACATAAATCCTTGAGTCTCAGAGCCTTCTCTTCAGCAGGTCCAGCTCTCTGGAACTCTATCCCACCAGACTTAAGACAGGAGCCATGCTCTCTAACATTTAGGAAAAGACTAAAAACTTGGCTTTTCAAAAAAGCATTTCCAAACCCTGAATAAAACCTTCACGCAACAGCACAACTGGATCTAAATTCTGTGTTATATTTATTCATATTCTCTGTCATACTTAGCCTTCTAGATACATAGGTTCCATCTCACTGTGATATACCGCCACATTTATTCGCATAGTCTTATTTACTCATCTTGTTACTCTTCTACATTAATTGGCTGAAATGTAAATATTGCTCTGTTCCTTTATCTCCCCTCTTCCAGTTCCAAGTTAATTTTCCCTGTTTTTTGTAACTTTCTCACATCCTTTTCTGATTCCCTGTATTTAAAGTTCAAGGTTTTATTGAGAATATTGTTATTACGCTACGTTATGCCTTTCACACTTTGTTAATTGTAAACCGGGTTGATGTGATGCCTGTCATGAAACTCGGTATAACAAAAAACAATAAATAAATAAAATAAATAAATAAATCTGTGCCCATCCAAATCACCAAGACGTCGTCAATGTACCTACGCCAAAGGTAAATGAATCTGGACCACTCAGAGGAATAAATAAATTGACTCTCAAAATTATCCATAAAGAGACAAGCCAAACTGGGGGCCATAGTGGCCCCCATAGCTGTGCCTTTAATCTGTTTGAAGTATGAATCATGGAACTGAAAGAAATTCTCAGTGAGGGCTAGTTCAGATAACTGCATTAAAAAAGAAGTAGGTACACGATGAGGTCGTGGGCGTTTGTCCAAAGTGTGTGAGATCACTTGAAGTGCTTCAGTCTGAGGAATATTTGAATATAGTGAAATAACATCAAGTGTAACAAAAAAGAATGGGTTAGGGGGAAATGGCAGTTCAGATAATATGGAGATCAAATGAGTGGAGTCCCTCACATATGACTGAATTAGTGACACAAAAGGTTTTAGGAAAAAGTCCACAAACTGGGATAAGGGTTCAAGAAGAGAGCCAATGCCCGAGACGATAGGACGACCAGGCGGATGCGTCAGCGTTTTATGGATTTTGGGTAACGTGTAGAACTGTGGCGTAACAGGATGTGGGGTGGTGAGAAATTTCCCTTCTTTAGTTGTAATAATATGCCGGTCTAATGCTTCCTGAACAAGTTGTTTAATAGTACCCTGTAGTTCTTCGGTGGGATCAGTCAATAATGGGCTATAGAATTCACGGTCACTCAATTGGCGAACAACCTCAGTGTCATAATCAGAACGGTCCTGGACGACGATCCCGCCACCCTTGTCCGCTGGTTTAATCATGATGGAATGATCCCTGCTTAAGGACATTAAAGCATGTGTCTCGTCTCTAGTCATATTGTACCGAATAAATCATTTGGAAAAAAAGATCGTGCGTACATCCCTACTGACTAGACGTATATACCCCTGGTCCCTTCCGAAGCAGCCCAGCGAAACACGGGACCGTGTCGGGGGACCTGTTCGAATTCTGTTTTGTTGAACGCATGGAGTTGCCACTATAAAAATTGAGTCTTTCCATTATTGGAATTGCTAATAACCACCATAGAAATTGTGGTGATTAAATTTTGATCTTGCACCAGTGTTGTTGCGTGAGACTTCAATTATCCCAATATTGACTGGGTAAATGTATCATGGGACACGCTAGAGAGATAACGTTCCGATGGAATAGCTTTATGGAGCAATTGGTTCAGGAACCGATGAGAGAGGGAGCAATTTTAGATCTAATTCTCAGTGGAGCACAGGATTTGGTTAGAGAGGTAACGGTGGTGGGGCCACTTGGCAATAGTGATCATAATATGATAAAATTTGAATTAATGACTGGAAGAGGAACAGTATGCAAATTCACAGCTCTCGTGCTAAACTTTCAAAAGGGAAACTTTGATAAAATGAGAAAAATTGTTAGAAAAAAACTGAAAGGAGCAGCTACAAAAGTAAAAAGTGTGCAAGAGGCATGGTCATTGTTGAAAAATACCATTCTGGAAGCGCAGTCCAGATGTATTCCACACATTAAGAAAGGTGGAAAGAAGACAAAACGATTGCCGGCATGGTTAAGGGGGGAGGTGAAAGAGGCTATTTTAGCCAAAAGATTTTCATTCAAAAATTGGAAGAAGGATCCAACAGAAGAAAATAGGATAATGCATAAAAGTTGGCAAGTTAAATGTAAGACATTGATAAGACAGGCTAAGAGAGAATTTGAAAAAATGTTGGCCGTAGAGGCAAAAACTCACAGTAAAAACTTTTTAAAATATATCCGAAGCAGAAAGCCTGTGAGGGAGTCAGTTGGACCGTTAGATGATCGAGGGGTTAAAGGGGCACTTAGAGAAGATAAGGCCATCGCGGAAAGATTAAATGATTTCTTTGCTTCGGTGTTTACTGAAGAGGATGTTGGGGAGGTACCAGTACTGGTGAAGGGTTTTTTGGGGTTTTTTAAAATTTTATTTATGCATTTTAAATTACAATAGGCAATAATTCATTACAGATATTCAGAAATTAATAAGTTGAAAAACTTTAAGCAACATTAATTCTGCATGTATTAATCTAAGGAAAATCCTCTAGGAGTATGATAAGGAACATAAGCGGTTAAAGGTAATAAGTGAAAACACTAAAACAACTGAAAATTAAGGTTGCACCTTTTAATTTACTCTGCCTTTTTTTTCCAGAACTAAAGACTTGTGGGTTAGTGAATCCAAATACACTCAATTGTGACACTTCATAAAAAGTATCTCTCTGATTTAGGCAAAATATCTTGCATCTACAAGGGAATTTTATAATCATTTTCCCCCCTAAATTCTCTACATCAGTTTTACAAGCAAGGAATTGCTTCCTCCTTAACTGTGTTTGTCTTGAAAAATCGGGGTATATCCAAATAGGTGCCCCATGGTATTTCTCCTATCTTTTTCTCATGTATATGCGAAATACAGCGTCCCTATCAGCTGCAAAAACAAATGAGCCATGTAGTGTCGACCTGGTATTAATTATAGTTTCTGTGGATGCTTCCATAATTTCTGACAAGTTTAATTGTGGTTCTGACGATTTACCGTCTACAGTCAAATCATTCTCTTTTGATGTAACATAATAAATTTTTGATATTGGGGAATTGATTTTAATGGCATCTGTAAAATAACACTGAGATATTCTTTAAACATATCTATAGGTTGTATTAAGTCATGTCTTGGAAAATTCAAGACCCTTAAATTTAAATACTTCAGAGTATTTTCAATAGCCTCGAGTCTTTTATTGTAAAGAATCTCTGTTTTGGTAAATCTCTGATAACACAATGCCAACTTATTTAGTCTTCCATCAGTTACATGTTGTTCTTTATCCAGTTTTGAAATTCCAGCCTCAATTTTGTTAGAACGTTGGTTAGATGACTCAGTTATTTTAGTCAAATTTACAATTGCAGATTCAAGCGATTTTATAGCTGTCCAGATAGAGTCCATAGTAATCTCTTCTGGTTTTGACACTATCAATGCGTCACCTTTCAGAGTACTAAGATCCCCTTGACCCTCTTTAGCCTGGTTTCCTTCTCCCATCTCATCTTTAGAAGAATCAATAACCAAAAAATCAGTAGAAAGTATTTGAGGTGGAGGAGGAGTATCTGGGGCTCCGGGACTCAAAGATGCCTCGGCCAGAGGGTTCGGCATCCGCTCTATGCCAGACCCCTCAATGGCCTGATTCACCGGATCTTTATTAAGTGCTGGTGAGAAGAAAGTTGGGATCAGTGGTTGTGAAGGCTCAGATGTGGGAGACGATGTAATTGTCTCCCTAATCTTTGCCTTCCTCTTAGTATGAGGCATAGTTTATAGGTAGTTCCAATATTTCCCAACTGATCCAATATATTCCTTCACACACCTTAAAATTGCATACTCCTACGGAAGAGATTGGAGGCTTTGGAGCGACAAGAATTTAAAAGAGTAAATATATATTACTCACAGTTCTTGAATCCCAAACTCCAAGCACAACTGAATTAAGGAAATAAATCCAATAAAACTTCAACAAAGCCACGCCGGCGGCATCGATGCGCTGCAGGGGGCTGGCTTTTATACCTCAGCCAGTCGCCCCGGATGACTTCAGCAACCCAGGAAGTCCTTGGATGGTAATCAGCTGTGAGTGAGTCGGGGGAGGGGGCTGGGCTTCCAACCTCACCCCTTCGTTGAGCAGCAACAGAATAGGTAAAATGAAAAAGGAAATGTCTCCTTCGCTCCTCCAGCTTCCGGTGAAGGTTTTCATGGGTAATGATTCAGATGGACTGAATGAAATCTCGGTGAACCTAGAAGATGTGGTACACCTGACTGACAAACTGAAGAGTAGTAAATCACCTGGACCGGATGGTATACACCCCAGAGTTCTGAAGGAACTAAAAAATGAAATTTCAGACCTATTAGTAAAAATTTGTAATCTATCATTAAAATCATCCATTGTACCTGATGACTGGGGGATAGCAAATGTAACCCCAATATTTAAAAAGGGCTCCAGGGGCAATCTGGGAAACTACAGACCGGTAGCCTGACTTCAGGACTAGGAAAAATAGTGGAAAGTATTCTAAACATCAAAATCACAGAATATATAGAAAGACATGGTTTAATGGAACAAAGTCAGCATGGCTTTACCCAAGGCAAGTCTTGCCTCACAAATCTGCTACACTTTTTTGAAGGAGTTAATAAACATGTGGATAAAGGTGAACCGGTAGATATAGTGTACTTGGATTTTCAGAAGGCGTTTGACAACGTTCCTCATGAGAGGCTTCTAGGAAAAATAAAAAGTCATGGGATAGGTGGCGATGTCCTTTCGTGGATTACAAACTGGCTAAAAGACAGAAAACAGAGAGTAGGATTAAATGGACAATTTTCTCAGTGGAATGGAGTGTGCAGTGGAGTGCCTCAGGGATCTGTATTGGGACCCTTACTTTTTAATATATTTATAAATGATCTGGAAAGAAATATGAGAAGTGAGGTAATCAAATTTGCAGATGATACAAAATTGTTCAGAGTAGTTAAATCACAAGCAGATTATGATAAATTGCAGGAAGACCTTGTGAGACTGGAAAATTGGGCATCCAAATGGCAGATGAAATTTAATGTGGATAAGTGCGAAGTGATGCATATAGGGAAAAATAACCCATGCTATAGTTACACAATGTTAGGTTCCATATTAGGTGCTACAACCCAAGAAAGAGATCTAGGCGTCATAGTGGATAACACATTGAAATTGTCAGTTTAGTGTGCTGCGGCAGTCAAAAAAGCAAACAGAATGTTGGGAATTATTAGAAAGGGAATGGTGAATAAAACGGAAAAAGTCATAATGCCTCTGTATCGCTCCATGGTGAGACCGCACCTTGAATACTGTGTACAATTCTGGTCACCGCATCTCAAAAAAGATATAATTGCAATGGAGAAGGTACAGAGAAGGGCTACTAAAATGATAAGGGGAATGGAACAGCTCCCCTATGAGGAAGACTAAAGAGGTTAGGACTTTTCAGCTTGGAGAAGAGGAGGCTGAGGGGGATATGATAGAGGTGCTTAAAATCATGAGAGGTCTAGAACGGGTAGATGTGAATCGGTTATTTACTCTTTCAGATTAGAAAGACTAGGGGGCACTCCACGAAGTTAACATGTGGCACATTTAAAACTAATCGGAGAAAGTTCTTTTTTACTCAACACACAATTAAACTCTGGAATTTGTTGCCAGAGGATGTGGTTAATGCAGTTAGTATAGCTGTGTTTAAAAAAGGATTGGATAAGTTCTTGGAGGAGAACTCCATTACCTGCTATTAATTAAGTTGACTTAGAAAATAGCCACTGCTATTACTAGCAATGGTAACATGGAACAGACTTAGTTTTTGGGTACTTGCCAGGTTCTTATGGCCTGGATTGGCCACTGTTGGAAACAGGATGCTGGGCTTGATGGACCCTTGGTCTGACCCAGTATGGCATGTTCTTATGTTCTTATGAGGTATCTGACTAAAATCTAGCTGGATAAGTGCCCAAAATATTCAAACACTGGCATTTAGCTGGATAACTTACAAGTTATCTAGCTAAATTCCTTTGGATATTGACTCCTTTTTGTTTGGCATGTAATAAATAAATCAAAAGAAGAGAAAAAGACTGGAAATACAGATCATAACAGGTATTGAGATAAAAAAACAAAAGGCGGAAATTAGTGGTGGTGTCATTAGAAGGATGGTCTGGGACTCCAACCACATCTGGGATGATCAAGCAAAGGCAGGGTGTGAGAAAGAGAAAAGGAGCAGAAACTGAGAAAGAAATGTGCACAAATCACTCCTCAGTGAACTGAGGAATTTAAAAGATAAACTTCTTTATGGTGATGTTTAAATCTGATTTAGAAGATACTGCCCATAAGAACCATGTGCACAGAGATAAAGGACTAATACACTTCTATCCTGGGAATAATATGAAGGACCCCAACACTAGAAGCAACAACAAAAAATGCTACAGGGATTCCCTTCACATCAACACTAGATTTTAAGGCTAAAAAAATAAAGTTTATTATAGAAACATAGAAACATAGAAATGACGGCAGAAGAAGACCAGTCTGCCCAGCAAGCCATGTATTTTTTTTTTCCTTTCCTCTCTCTCTCATACTTGTTACGCTTGGCTTCTAGTACTCTCTAGTTCTATTTCCCCTCCACCCCATTTTCAATGTAGAGAACAGCGCTGGAACTGCATCAAGTGAATATCTGGCTCAATTAGGGGTAGTAACCGCCACAATAAGCAGGCCACATCCCTGCCCCTGTCCACCCAGACTATGCAATCCACATACAGATCCTCCCTTCCTCATTCCCACTGCCGTTGAAGCAGAGAGCTACGCTGGACATGCATTGAAAGTAAAGTATCTGCCCAGCTACACCTCGCTTCCCTGTGAATACAATTTTTTTTTTTTTATTCTTCCACATTACCTCTTGCCATTGAAGCCCAAAGCAATGATGGAGTCACGACTGTGTGTATGTACACTGAACAAGGATATTATCTCCAGGTAGTAGCCCCCATTTCCGCAAGCCACATTAACAAATATTGAAGAAGCCTAGTAATTGGCAATACCTATAGCCTATGACCTCACCGGTAATTTTACATACTCTTACCCACCCCTGGTTTGTTTGTTTTTTTATTATTTGGGAGATGGCAGCCCTCCATCCTTCCGCTCCGTGAAGGTGGTATACCATTGGCATCCCGCTCCGTGAATGCCACTCCATCCTTCCGCTCCATGAAGGTGCACACCGATCACTGACATCCCGCTCCGTGAATGCCTCTGTGGCTACTGCCGCTCCGTGCAGTGTTCTGCCGCCTCCTTCCACCCTTGGGCTTGCAGGCCCCGGTTGATCATCCCTGTGTCTGCTACTTTTCGTGGCTGTGACAACTCCCCCCCCCCCCCCCCCCCACAACAAGACCTTTAATTATGGCTTCAAGGGCTGCTGTTTCTCCCTTTTACTGCAACAGGTCTGAGGCGATCTCTAGCTCAGCCTTTCTGCGCACTTCGGCGGTGGCGTCGGCTGTGGCAGCAGTGGCTTCCTGTTCTTCTATTCTGAGCCCTTCTATCTTGAGGGCTGTTGCTCGTTCAGCATTCTGTATGCTCTTTATTCACGTCCTCTAGACTTGATGGATCCACAGTGTTTATCCCATGCCCCTATGAAGTCCTTCACAGTTTTTGACTTCACCACTTCCTCCAGAAGGGCATTCCAGGCATCCACCACTCTCTCCGTGAAGAAATATTTCCTGACATTGGTTCTGAATTCTCCTCCCTGGAGTTTCATTTTGTGACTCCTAGTTGTACTGATTTTTTTCCAATGAAAAAAGGTTTGTCGATTGTGCATCATTAAAACTTTTCAGGTATCTGAAGGTCTATTTCATATCTCCCCTGCACCTCCTCTCCTCCAGGGTATACATATTTAGGTCCTTCAACCTCTCCTCATAAGTCATTTGATGGAGACCACTCACCATTTTGGTTGCCCTTCTCTGGACCACCTCCATCCTTGTCCCTATCCCTTTTGAGATATGGTTTCCAGAACTGAACAAAGTAGTCCAGGTGAGGCCTCACCAAGGACCTATACAAGGGGATCACCACTTTTTTTTTTAAACTAGTTATTCCTCTCTCTAGGCAGCCTACCATTCTTCTGGCTTTAGCTATTGCCTTGTCACATAGTATCTATCGATATGCAGACAGTGAAACAATCACCCCAAGGTACCTCTCTTGCTCCGTGCACAACAGCCCTTCACCCCCCATCACATGCAGGTCTTTTGGATTACTGCTCCCCAGTTGCATGACTCTGTACTTCTTGGCACTGAATCCCAGCTGCCATATCTTCGACCACTCTTCAAGCTTCCTTAAATCACATCTCATTCTCTCTACTTCTTCTGGTGTCCACTCTGTGGCAGATCTTAGAATCATCCACAAATGGTCCTAGACTCAATCCTACATTGTGTGCTCCTGTTTGCTCCTAGATTGCTTTATGTATCCAGTTTTCCTGTACAGTTACATATTGCTTTATATATCCAGTCCTCCTGCAGTGGTCCTGTTCTTCTTCTGTATTCATGTCATCAGGTTTGGGCTGTACAGTGTCTTAGAGTGTGCCTTGTGTTTCCCATTGTTACTGTCTAAGTCCTGTGAGCTTCCAGCACCTGAAGGCTCAAACTGAGCGGAAGGTGGCCATCACAGGTAGAATATTCCTGTCACTGCTCTAGTTAGAACCCGCAAGTCTCGCATGTCAGTGCACTTCCTATTCTTGGCTATGGGGGTCACACCTCTGGCAGAATTAGCCATAATAGTTCATTAGAAAAAAACAAAGATGTCAATATTCAAAGGGATTGTTCCAGGTAACAATTCAAGTTACCTGGAGAAATTCTGAGATTTAATTATTTTCCCCTGCTCTTTGATTAAAGTTTTTACCTGCATAAAAATATGTGCAGAACTGGGGGTGGGGGGGGGGGGGCAAGGCTATACTTTAGCTAATGACTGCCAATATTCAGCACTACCTGGGTATATTCAGTGTAACACTTATCCAGGTATGTTCCTCTGATTATTGTCATTGTTGAAAGTTCTTTTCTTTAAAAAATGATGACTACAATATTGACTCATTGCTGCTGTGAAATTTTGATGCTATTTGCCAATGTTTTGATACAGTACTAATTTTTTTGGGTACTGTTGGATATATCTTCAGCCTTTGATACCTTCAATTATAACATATTACTTGGCATTTCCTTCACAGTTCATTTGCAGTTTGCAATTTTTCTGACTGATCGATTTCTAAAGTCTCAACTGCTGGCACATTATCTAATCAAGTGGTGGGTAGCATCTGTCCTGGAGTGCCACCACTGGATTGGTGTTCAGTGTCCACAACTGAGTGTGCATGGGGTATATTTGTATGCAAAGCCTCTATTGTATGTGGGTGTATCTCATATGTGTTCATTGTGGGTGTCCTGGGAGCCGGACCTGCTTTTGGCATTCCAGGACTAGAGTTGCCTACCTCTGATCTAATCCATATGCTCTATTTGTAGGTGTTCCACAAGGTATTCCATAATATAACTCGGCTATTTTATTCAATATCTATTTGGCACCCTTTTGCTCCGTTCTTGTCTTGATGTGGCATTTAAAATGTATGCTGATGACATATAGTTATTTTTCCCTGTTGTTCCTATATTTGATTTTATCTTGAGCAGATTATCCTACTGCTTGGTTCAGATCAGAAACTGACTGAGTGATATCTTCAGAAAACAAATTGTGTTAATATCCCATTAAGAGCCTACAGACTTTCCCTTAAGTTTTACATTCAGTGGTCACTCTATTCTTATCAAGCTACAAGTTTGTGACCTGGAAATCTTGGTTGATTCATCTCTATTCATTGCATCTTCATATCAATTACCTGATTCAAGCCTCTTAGTATAAATGACATCTCCTTTCTTCTTCAGCGCTTCATATGGTTACACAGTCTTTGATGCTATCCTCTCTCAACTGTTTGTGGGTTTGTCAAATTCTCACTTAAGAGCCTTACAGCTAATTTAGAACTCTGCAGCTCATTTAGTTTTCTGATACCGTTGTCTGTACTCATATTTCTCCAGTCTTAGCTGATTTGCATTGGTTACCTGTGATTTAGTATGAGCATTTTAAAATTCTTATATTAATTTTCAAGGCTCTTCATGGTATAGCCCCACCTAATATTTCCTCAGTTGTTCAAAGATATTAGCCTACACAACTTCTCTGTTCCTCAGTGAAACACTTTTTAAAGCTTCCATCTCCTAAATTTGCACACTTTGTTGAGTCCAGAGAATGGATTTTTAGAATAATGGACTTGAATTATGGAACACTTTACTGAAACAGGTTAGGGCTGAGAATGATTTTTTTTAATTTTAGAAAGCTTCTCAAGGCTTTCTTCTCTCTCACATTTAATTGATATCTTTGACCTGTTAACACGTTCACATTTTATTGAGTCTGTTTATTTTGCCTTCTTTATTGTAGTTTTTGATATTTTACTGATTTATTAATTCTATTGTCCATTTTTTAATGTTAAAATTATATATGTTGTTATAATCACCAGAACTGTGGACTCCGGAATATATATATATATATTGTTTACATAAATAAATACAAGCAACACACAAGTGGACCTTTTCAGCTGTTAGTCCCACCCTCTTGTATGTACTCTCTTTAGCTCTTAAAACTGAATTTGATACCAAGATCTTCAGGAAAAAATGAAAGACTTGTATATTTGAGTAGGCTTTTGGATAGTGGGTTTTAAATTTACAAATGATGTATACTGCTTTGTTGTATTTAAATTTTAATTACTTATTATGTTGTCTGTTTTTAAAGTATATTTTAATGTCATTTATTATGCATGTGTTTAAATTTTTATCCACCTAGAACTGAAGTTGTTAAACGTGAACTATACCTTTTTTTTTTTTTTACTAAAATAAAGTTACCTGGGAAACTCCTCACTAGTCCACTGAATATAAATCTCAGTATGTTTATTTTACTTATTACTAATTATAAATATCTATTGACAGAAATTCTCTCAATTTATATTCTTGGTCTGTTCATGGTTTTAATACAAAAAGGAATAAAAAGGCTACATGTGCAAGTTTAGTTGGATCTAAAATGAACCACATCCAGTTTCTACTATCAAAGAACAGAAATGTCATACTACAGCTGTTCTGGTTTATTGCACAGATATACTGCTTAGTTTAGTTCTTAATTTCTCTGTGTTCTATTTAAGAGAGTGCATGACCTAATATGTCAGGTTTCCTCATTATATGTTAACAAGAGACATAAGATCTGCTTTATGTCTTCCTTCCTTCTCTCCTATACCTACATCTGTAATGTACTCAAGGGAGTACAAAACAATTAGAAACAGTCCACTATGGAACAATAAATAAAGAGTTTTATATACAACTGACAAAGACCTTGAAGAATTATTCATGAACTGAGTGTTATTAAATAGAAATGTTAGTGGCAAACTGAAATGTTGGTAAAAATAATTCTAGTTGTCCATATATCTATACATAAAAGGAATATAATGCCTGCATTGCTCACACATGATCAACTATTTTGAAAACAACAAAGTTAAGACTTGTCATTGTGTAGTTTCAAAAATAACTTGCTTTAAAAAGGAACCTGGCTAAGCACAAATGAAAGCAAATAGTTGCTACTGTTTATAACAGTTTTGAAAATAAATCCTCAATAGAACTACTCATGTAAGGTGTGTCCCATCATAAAAACTAAATCATACTACACTGAATATGGAATTTTATCATTTTTAAAATCTCTGAAAGTTTATACACAGTCTATAGCTTCTATGTGCATAATCACAAAACTAAGGGGATGGGTTCGTCAGGAGGATCCAAGCAATGAGGATGAAATGGGGTCTATTGTGGAAAAATGTATTAAAGAAAGAGAGCTTATCAAATCCTCCTTGCAAGAGTATGCCAGGATGTTACATTGGACAAAGAACTCATTCTAGGACAAAAAGGCTGAAACAGGCATTGGGACAGAGAAAACCACAATAAAGAAAAACTGAATCAGTTGCAGACTCTCGCCATGAAAGTTCATTATTTTGAATGTGGCATGCTGGGACACTATGTTGCAGCATGCTCTAGCCTCCCAGAACTCATAAGCTGTAACAAAAGGAAAGGCATTGAATAATGCACTGCCTCTGTCAATGTTGTGGGCATGGTAGTAAGTACACATCCCTATCTGAAGTCAGTGAAAGTACAAATAAAAAAAATACAACTGACCTGAACAGACAGTAGCTGACAAGAGCATTTCATGGTTCCTTGTACATCAAAGAAGATTGTTTGAATACCGAGATCTCTTGCTTACTTTGATGCTGTCTGTATAAGACTATGTTTATAAATGATTTTTGTGTATATAATGCTGTGAACCACCACAAACTACCGGAGTATGCGGTAAAGAAATAGTTTTAAATAAATATATTTTCAGGAGCAAACAGCTGGATAAGGTGACTGCAAAAGCCAGAAGGATGCTTGGTTCTATAGGGAAAGGAATGGTCAGCAGAAAAAAAAAGAAAGCAATATTGCCCCTTGGTCAGACCTCATTTGAAATACTGTCTCCAGAACTGTATACAATCCACAGGGCAGCTACTGAAATAGTCAATGGTCTTCATTCTAAAGCATATGGAGAGACAAAGTTCTAAACAGGTATACCCTTGAATAATGAATGAAGGATGTGTTACGGTCCCGGGCCGTGCCCTGGTCCCTTCACTTAACTCAAGGCCGGCCCGGGCTGCTGAAACACCTCTCCGGCCAGCAAGGCCCATCCCGGCTTCTGCCGCAGCGCTCCCTCCTCGAGGTAGACGCCATCGATCCACCGTGCCTGGCCCTGCCCCCTAGGCACGCGGGCGGGGGCTCAGGATTTAAAGGGGACAGCGCGGGAAGAGTAAGACAGCCCACAGATGACGACAGACGCTGCAGGGGTATTTAAACCCTGCAGCTAGGCCTATGCTTTGCCTTGCAATAAGGTTCACTCTTTGTTGAGAGTTACTAGTTGCTGCTTCTGACTTCGGCTTCCGTCCACTGGCTTCTGACTTCGGCTTCCGTCCACTGGCTTCTGACTTCGGCTCATCCACTGGCTTCTGACTTCGGCTTCCGTCCACTGGCTTCTGACTCCGGCTCTCGTCCACTGATTCCTGACTCTGGCTTTCATCCTCGCCTAAATCCAAGAGGCTCGGGTCCTCTCAAGCTCCTCTCGGGGGGACCGCGGGCTTCCAGTGGTGAAGTTCCCGTTGGCCTCCTGGCTTCAGCTCTACTCTTCGCTATCCTCTGGAACTCTTCTTCAGACACGATCCACAGGAGACCGCACGTAAGTCCAAGCGGCTCGGGTCCTCACGGGCTCCTCTTGGGGGGACCTTGGGCTTCCAGTGGTGAAAGATCCTTCCGGTTTCCTGCCCAGTGCCGCCTCCCGGCTTCGACTTCCACTGTGAGTCTTTCCACAGTGTGTCATCATCTGTCCCAGCCGGCTCAAGGATCCACGAATCCAACAGGATGGAGAGATGATATACATTTAAAAATCTCTAAAAATACCTCCAAAATCTCTATGCACATGAAATGGGCCTCTTTCAATGGAAAGGAGGCTCTATAATGAGGAACCATGGGGATGAGGATGAAAGAGGATAGACTCAGGAATAATCTAAGGAAATATTTCTTTACAGAGAGGGTAGAAGATGCATGGAACAGGCTCCCTTTGGAGGTGGTGGAGACAAGGACAATATCTGAATTCAAGAAAGCATGGGATAAACACAGAGGATCTACAAGGGAGATGTAGAGATTGTTAAATTGAACAGATGGTGTGGATGAGCAGACTAGATAGGCCATATGATCTTTTTCTGCTGTTATATTTCTATGTTTCAGTGTTTAACACTACTGAGTTGGTGGCTTGCAGAGAACAAAGGATAAATTATAAACATGAAAATGCTATCACATGTACATGGAACTGTGAACCCTAATCCCACTGTTACACTGCACAAATGAAAAATTGAGCACAGATGACAATTAGGGTGGTACTGAGCTTACAATATCCTGTGGTAATAGGTTGAGACTTTCCCAAGATGTACACACCAATTTAAGAGAGGAAAGGGAATAAGGCTATGAAATACACTCAGAGCCTGAGATAATTTCCAAGTAATAAGTCCAACAAGGTATTTCCCTTTCACTGACCCTAACCTATTTAGTAGAAAAGGGAAGAAAAGTAAATGTAGATGTGGGTAGATAGGATAAGCTAAATAAACCAAAAGTACTACAAAAATATTTCCCAGAAGTTCTGACAGAAGGGTCTGTGCATATGGATAAGAAGAGGATCGATATAAACAATGGCTCACAAACTAGTGAAGTCTAAGCATGCACCTCAAAGAAGAGGAAGAAAAAAAAAATCAACTAGAGGCAATGAACAGAGCACTTGATGAAGGGGATTTCATGAGTTCTAATTTTGAAAGGAAGGGAGTGAAGGATTGCACATTACAGAATATTCGAGTAGAGGTAATAGAAGTAAATGGAGGTACCTTCATACTGATGAATGATTTGTTGTATAGAGAATTTTATGTTTGCTCTAAAACAAGAGGCGTAATGGAGATGGCACAATCAACTGTTTGGTGGTCACTTAGATTACTGAAAGACTTCAGACTATGACTTATGAAGGCTCTATTGGCCTGAAATATAGAAAGAAGTTAGAGCTGAGCTTCCCAAACCTGTCCTGGTGACCACATAATCAGTCAGGTTTTCAAAATATACACAATGAATATACTTGAGATAAACTGGCCTATACTGGATCTCCAATTATACAAATGTACCTCATGAATATGTAGTGTCCCACTGGGACCTCTACAAAGGAGTATGACATAGTGGTTAGGTCAGGGCAATGTAGCTTAAAGAAACATACCATCTTTGACACAGCACCACCACTACAGGCTGCTGAAATGGTTTGTTCCTGCTTGCAAGTGACCTGCTAGTATTTTTGTGGATGTTTTTGTTTGCATTTGAGAACATGGAAGCTGTTACAGTTCTCATGATTATAAAGTAAAGGCCCAAAATTTTGGCTGAGAAGTCTTAGAAAGAAGAGATCCCCTGTGACATAGTAGGTCAGAGGCTATCGGCACCATTTTGAGCGAGGCAGCCAGACAGCCCGACAGCAGGGAGAGAGAAATCCCTCGCGGGACCTCACTGGACCACCAGGGATGTTAGTAAATCTTGGGGAGGGATCGGGATGGTGGGGGGGGGGGGTGTATTTAATGTATTAAGGTGAATTTTAATGCTTGGAGTGAGGGGTTTTTTTTAGCTTCCTTTTCCCACGCCGTTTTTTGGGCTGGTTTCGTTTTTCCACGTTTAGTTTTTGTACGTTTTTCAAAAAAACTAACCAAGGAAAAACAAGCTTTACCCCGAAGCGTCCGAGTCAAAAAACGACACGGTAGTAAAAAACGAAGCTCATCTCTAATATCCATTATTTATCCCTGAGACCCGAGCTATGACTGAATATGTCAAGGAAAACCGGCAACAAGGGTTTATTCGGCCTTCTACTTCTCCGGCTGCATCCGGCTTCTTTTTTGTTACTACACCCATGTGTCAACTACAGAGGACTAAATGCTATTACAAAGAAGGATCAGTACCCCTTGCAGCTTATCTCCAAACTATTTGACTGCCTCCAGGGAACCAGAGTTTTTACTAAATTGGATCTCCGCAGAGCCTACAACCTCATTCAAATCTGACCGGGCACAAGTGGAAGACGGCGTTCAATACACATGATGGGTATTATGAGTACCTTGATATCCTCTTCAGATTATGCAGTACACCTGTGGTATTTCAAAAGATGATGAATGAGATCTTCCTGCCGGCGACATCGTGTGCTCCTACCATGTGACAAGGGCTGACCAATGGCACCGGTAGCCCCTGTGACATAGTATGGGCAAAGGCCATGAAAACCTTCTCCAGTACGGGTACCTCCCCAACATCTTCTTCAGTAAACACCGAAGCAAAGAAATTATTTAATCTTTCCACGATGGCCTTATCTTCTCTAAGTGCCCCTTTAACCCCTCGATCATCTAACGGTCCAACTGACTCACTCACAGGCTTTCTGCTTTGGATATATTTAAAACGCCCGTTCAGAATTAGACTAACTGAACATAAATGTTGTATCAATACGGGTCAAACTGAGGAACCACTAGTAGCACATTTCAAAGACCTCAATCATGCATTCTCTGATATTAAATGGACCTTTTAGAAGTGATCAAAGTACATTGGAGAAAAGGGGATAGGATTAAAAAACTTCAACAATGTGAACAACGTTGGATCTTCCAGTTGCAAACAGTGACCCCTCGCGGTCTCAATAAGGAAATAGAGTGGATTCACTTCATGTGAATCCACTCGCCTGCCAAATCAAACACACAGGTGCAGTACGGTGAATTCGTATAAAATCATGTCAGATCTCGCGGCAATTCAGCAGAACGCCGACAAGAGGACCAGGCAGCAGAATGTGGTAAGTTGGAACTTTGAATGCTCCAGCTTTATAATCCATTTAGGGATGTGCACATATATACTTATGAAGTAATGTTATTGTGCAAAATTAGATCTCAAAGTACATGTGGTAAAATGACCATTTTTTGTTTTAGTTGTATTTTTAAAAGGTATTGAGTACCATGTGAATATGACGGGAGTTAAACCTTTCATTTTCAAAGTTCAGGAAAATAATTTTCAGATGTTGTAACAGTCCCTGAAGCAGCTTGGAGCGAAACGTACGTCGGACTGCACAAGTGCCTTTGGACCTGAAGTAAATTCCTATGGATTAACAACTCCTAAACAACTTGATCTACAAAGCGGGCAGCGCTACAGATAAGCAAGGAAGCGCGGTGGCGCTCCTGGCAAGTAAGGAAAGTACCGTCTCTCACTAATAAAGTACCGTCACTTACTAATTTTACAAAATAAAAAAGAGAAAAAAATTTTTTGATTCAACAATAAAATAGGATTCTAAGGACTTTAATGGACCGATGATTAAATGTGACCCGTTGCGGTTTAGAGCCTGGCTTACTGCCAAACAAACCGCGGGTGTTATGATGGTCCCACAGCTTTAAATAAATAAATGCACAAAAATAGAAAAAATTTGTAGCTTGCAACATATTGGTTTTGAGATAAGTGTACCTCGTTGCACTTTATCAATTAACTGTTCCTTTATAGTGGTAATTGAAGTATCCCATTATTACAGTACTACCAATTTGGTTAGCTTCCCTAATTTCTCTTAGCATTTCACTGTCCGTGAAATGCCTGCTGTATGTCAACTGAGGAGTCAAGGAAGTGTAGAGGATAGAGAGTACCCACTGACTAAGAGCAGAACGTGATGAGGCCTGCTGTTGCTTGGGACCAGGAAGACTTCCTCAGATTCCCTACCACCACAGCACTGCCTTTGGTTGTTGATCAGTGGATAGCTCTGAGCTAGGATCTCTGTGTTATGTCCCATATTGGCATACATTATGTATAAGGTCATGGAAGCAAGTGTTTAAACAATGTACGCCAATAAGGAACAAACCACACAGAGATCAGACCTAGCTAATAGCTATCTACTGATCAAGAACCCAAGGCAGTGCTGTGATGGAAAAGAGAATGAGGAAATCTGCCTAGCTGAAGCAAAAGCAGGTCTTTTCACTTTCTGCTCTTAGGCAGTGGGGACTCTCTATCCTTCACACCTTCATGAGTCCTCAGTTGTCACACAGCAGGCTCTAGGAGCTTTACATAGAGGCTACTTTCTGGGATAACACAGTGTTCTAATAGGCTACAAGTACACTGAGGTTCATAGTCATGAGGCTGGGTAGTGAACAAGTGATGCAGCTACAATTAGCAGCAGAACCTGTCCCCTATATTCATCAAGATAAAAGTGCTATCTAATCTATTCACCCTAAACTTATGCAGCTACATAAGGCGGGGTACCTGTAAGCCTAACCAGCTAGCATGTAACTATGGCAGAGTAAACCTAAAGTGATCTGGATTTGTTTGGCTGGCTCACTGTTTACTTACCAGGCTATCCTCAACATATATGTAGGTAAGTAACGCTCCGTCTAGAAAAATATAATATCAAATAGGGGTCTTGGAAGGACTCCAGCCAGCCAGCCCCCCCCCCCCCCCCCCCAGGTATCAGGAACCTGCTGGTCCAGATCCCTCCCCCAACCCCTTTATCCTGTAAACATGAAAGTAGATGGCACCACGCCAGCACTTGCCTTCTCTCTTCCCTCCATCCCCAAAATAAGTAGATTTAATCTACCCCCCCACCCAAAAAAACAAACAAACCATCCCTTCCTCCCTGGCAGCTGATGCTCTCCCAACCACCCTCACCCCCCAATACCATTACAACTAAAGGTACTGGGTGGGGGAGAGCATCATATACCAGGGGGAAGGGTAAACTATAGGTAAATAATGACGTATGTGGTTAGAATGCAGCCGAATTAGTAACTGTATATGGTACATTAAATGTTTAGAGTGCTAAGTTTACAGCTGGCCAACTAAATGGCTTCTGATGATGGACCTCGGAATATGTGAAATAGTAGTATAGAGAAATTGGTGTATAGTATACCTACATAGCATATACACAGCTGTCTCTGATGCAGGCAAGACTCTCATGCTTTCAAGGTGTTCCACAGCAGCAGCACACCATACACAATAGTAGAAGTAAGAGCCTCTGACACCGCCCACGCCCTGCTTCCGTCCCACCCCTTTTGTAAAGCCCCGGGACTTACACGCGTCCGGGGGGCTATAGGCCCGGCGCGCATAACCCTTTGAAAATCCGGCCCTCTGTGTTTTTACCTAAACCTTTTTGAATTTCATTATTTGTGTCTTCATCATTTCTTCCATGAGGCCATTCCAGGCATCCACCACCCTTTCCATGAAAAAAATATTTTCTGATATCCTTCCTAAGTTTATCCCTTTGGAGTGTCATATCATGAACAGCTTCCTTTCCATTTCAAAAGATTTGCTTCTTGTACTTTAATAATAAGTTTCAGGTGTTTAAATGTCTAGTCTTTCCTCTAATGTATACATATTTAGGTACTCCACTTTCATCTTATATGGCTTTTGGTACAGACCCCACACAATTGTGGTTGCTTATTTCTGGGCTACTTGCATCCTTTCTGAAATATGACCTCCAAAACCGAACACAGTATTCTAAGTGGGGCATCACCAATCAACTGTATAGGAATATTACCTATTTTTCGCTTATTTTTCTTTGAGTATTATGGATGCTTATTGGTTTTATTTCACTTTTTAGTTAAGGGTCTGCTTAATCAAATTAAAGAACAGGCTTCAAATGTGGTGGAGACCCAGATGACAGTATACATTTCCTTACAAAAGCCACTGCTGGGGCATAGAGATTCAAGCAAAGTTAGTACCACACGAGCAAAAGGGCTGATGCAATACAGTGCGCTCAGCTGAGCACACTGTTTAACCGGCAGTTGGACGTGGGTTGTAAAGGTGCTACCTAATCCCCTTATGCAATAAGGGGATTGTGCCTCCACAACGTGCGTCCAACGTGGAGAGAAACGAATAGTGCTCATTACACGCAAAAGCATGTGAATGAGGCTATTAGCTATTTACTCTGAATGCAAAAAATAAGTGCGTCTAAGACACACATTTTTCCACTCAGAAATTAATACTTGCCTAGCAATATTAAGTAGGAGGAACAAATCTTTAAAAATAAAAAGTAAAAAAAAAAGCACCGGAGGTCGGTTTCAGGAAACGGATGCTCAGTTAACAAGCATCCGTTTCCTGAGCATCTGGCTGTGCACAGATTAGGAAAACGGACACCAATAAATTTGGCGTCTGTTTTCTTAATCTGCGGACGGCCGACCGCTCGTGGGCTCCCATTCTTAAGGAGGTGCTAGGGGCGTGCAAGCAACAATAGCGCCTCCTTGATAATGCGAACCGTATAATATTTAATGGCACCACCAGGAGTGTTCAGCGCCCACTTTCAGCTCACATTTATCGAATCGGCCCCAAAGTGTGGTACTAACAGTTGGATTACTGTGAGAGTTATAATAGTGAAGATTCATGAGAGTACACACTAAATTATCAGACTTTAAGAGTAATCAAAATTCTGCAAGGCTTGTTGTATCAAATCTTTACTGCTCAATTCCAAATCTAACCACTAAGGCCACAGTATTTATCAATTTAAAGTTAATAAAACCTTGTTAAGCATTCCTCACTGGCTGCTGACTCTAACAATTAAAAATGAAGATAGAAGAGTTTTTTTAAACTAGATCACAGGGAAAGCCAATGGCCACTCATGTGTGCATGCTATGGATTGAAATATCTTCAAAAGGATACCACTGAAACAGGGAAATTAGTTTTTCTGAACAGAAAGGATGTGGTTTAAACTGAAGTAGCTCAGGTGTTTTAAATAAAGAGCAGACAAATGGGAATGACTCCAATTTACCTGAAGCAATTGCTAATATTAAGCAGGTTGTGACTTGAAATAGGAAGAATACATAAAAGTGTCTAAATGCAAATACCAGAATCTTAAAAAATATAAGACTGGGAAGGTAGCATGTATGATAGGGATGTGCAGAGGGTACGGATTCGTCTGATTTGGTATTCGTAGGTGGGCAAATTTGTTGCATTCATTCCTTGGCGCCCCCGATACGTTGATACGCGCATTTGTTTTCCAGTTCCCATTAAAGTCAATGGGGGAAGTATTTGCAGCCTATTTTTGGCTGCAGAATTGGGGGTTCTCTCATCAATTTTGATGAAACTTCTGGGGAGCAATCATCAGAACAACAAAAGAGCTCCAAGGTACTTAGACTGTGGCAAAGTGGCACTAAAGTGGCATGAATAGCCTAAGGTACTTTAAAGGGGCAAAGGGGTACCAGGAGTGGCAAGAGTGCTTTAATAGAAATGCAAAGCAGCAGCGAGAGTGTAAAAAGCACACCACAGCTTCAAAAGAGAGCAACGATAACAGATGTATGAACCCTCAAAGGCAGCACGACAGGCAAAGCGGCAAGACAAGTGGCATCAACATCCTACAGCACAATGAAGGGGGAACAGAACAAGCAGAAAGACTAGCACCAAAACACTGAGCAACTATAATAGTGGCCAGAACACCACAAGGAGTTGAGTGAGTCATCTGGTGTATGGCAGCAAGGCACAGAGGCAGAGGGTAGATACAGGCTGGCTACACCCGGGGAGAGTTCCCTTTCCTTTGAGCAGGAAAGGGGCTCCCTAGAATGGGTTCACCCCTAGAGTGGGGTGTTTCCTTTGGCGTCTAGTGGGCTCTCGCTGGTCTTTTAAAATCTGGTGGACGTAGCAGATATACAAACGAGAATTTTCAAGGCTGAGGCGGAGGAGGGTGCATGTGAACAGCGGTTCAACATGGGTCAGAGGGTAGGTACAGGCTGGCTACACCCGGGGAGAGTTCCCTTTCCTTTGAGCCGGGAAGGGCTCCCAGGAATGGGTTGGCCCCTAGAGCGGAGCACGAGCCTTCAAAGCGTGGTGACGTGGAGCAGGATGCCATGTGAACAGCGGTTCAACATAGGTCAACAGGTGCTAAGAGATAGGCTGCAACACCGGGGAGAGTTCCCTTTCCTTTGAGCGGGAAAGGGCTCCCCGGAATGTGTTGGCCTCTAGAGTGGTTAATGGTACAAATTGCTAGGATTTAAGCATTTGCAAACAGATCATGACTTTATAAGCAAGACAGAGGAAGTTCTCTTCTCTGCCCTGAAACTAAAGAAAACTGTTTGTTTTACTTAAGGATCCATGCTGTGAAGGATTACTAGTTTGAATTGCCAGAGACTGAGGTTTCCCTTTGCAACGAGGGTTCAGCCGTTAGGACTGGGCATAAGGCCTGGATGAACAGGCACAGCAATCGAGGACAGATGTCAAGCCTACGTATGGACATAAGGCCTCGACGGACAGGCACAGCAATCGATGACAGAGGTCAAGCCCACTTAGGGACATAAGGCCTGGACGAACAGGCACAGCAACAAGGACAGAGGTCAAGCCCACTTAGGGACATAAGGCCTGGATGAACAGGCACAGCAATACAGGACAGAGTCAATCCCACATAGGGACATAAGGCCTGGATGGACAGGCACAGCAATCGAGGACAGAGGTGAAGCCCACTTAGGGACATAAGGCCTGGACAAACAGGCACAGCAATCAAGGACAGAGGTCAAGCCCACTTAGGGACATAAGGCCTGGATGGACAGGCATAGCAATAGAGGACAGTGGTCAATCTCACCTAGGGACATAAGGCCTGGATGGACAGGCATAGCAATAGAGGACAGTGGTCAATCTCACCTAGGGACATAAGGTCTGGACGGACAGGAACAGCAATTGAGGACAGAGTTCAAGCCCACGTATGGGCATAATGCCTGGACGAACAGGAACAGCACTACAGGACAGAGTCAATCCCACTTAGGGACATAAGGTCTGGACGGACAGGCACAGCATTTGAGGATTTCCTTTGTGCAGGTTTGTTGTGGCTTGACCTGTCACTTCTTCCTGAACTGGTTCACTGCCAGAAGAAAATGGCATCTTTTTCATTTCTGAAAGATAATTCAACAGAGTATGCTTTTAGAGCAATAGAGACTGCCATTTGTGAAGCAAGAACTGAGCAGGAGATTATTTTTGAATACCCAGAAGCTATGAACTGTACTTATGCATTCAGCTGATGACAAAGGAACATGAAGAACTCTCAGAAATAAGAAAACCGCTACTCGTCAAAATCTACAATATCAACCTATATTGACTTTGTGGTTTACACAGTGCCTCTGTAAACAATGGGAACACAGAGGATGAAATAGAGTGCAACTACCACCAGTTTTCAATAGTACTTGAAACATTACTGTTGACAAGGTCATGAAAAATATTGAGCATATGAAATATGCAAGGTCCAAACATCTTAAGTCAGCTTTTTATGTTCTTACATTCCAAATGTGGACGGACAGGCACAGCGTTAGAGGTCAGGCCCTTGTAGGGACGTACGGCCTGGACAGTGGACAGTCAGGCAAGGCGTTTGAGGTCAGGCCCTTGTAGGGATGTACGGCCTGGACAGTGTACGGTCAGGCACAGCGTTTGAGGTCAGGCCCTTGTAGGGACATACGGCCTGGATAGTGGACAGACAGGCACAGCGTTTCAGGTGAGGTACATGTGCTGCAGTGCTTATATTATCTGGAGCATAGGAGGCAGTTTAAGCTGCTGCAAGGCTTTCAATTGCTTTTATTCATCTTGCCATTCACAGGGAAAATTTGGAAACCCAAACAAAGGCATGTTTACTTTCAAACACTAACATTTCCATCAACTCTGGTGCCAGCCTTGAGCGGTGAAGGCTCATGATATCCCCTGTCATTGAAAAGACACGTTCACTGGGCACATTGGTTGGTGGATATGACAGATATCACTGAGCCACTTTGGCTAGGTGTGGCCAGACAGTGGACTTGTGTGCCCAATATGCCAGCGGATCTGTCTGCATGTTCTCTGTCGGCTCTGAGAGATACCGTGTCACTGACAGCTGTACTGGTGTCTCCTTTGCTTGGGTGGGATGAGAGTCAGTCATGCCAGCTGTTTTCTCTCTAGCCCATCGCACAACAGATGAATCTTTATGGGCAACATGCCTTTGGCGTTCTGAAGTTGAGGAGGAGGTACTATCTTTCGTTGACAGAGTGCTGCTCCTGCTTGTGCTTGCACAACTCTCTGAAGTGCCTGCTGTTTCCACCTCTGCTTCACGCCTAATCTGTCTCTGCCTATGGTGCACCTGTTCATGGACTTTTGCTTACAGCAGGTCCTTCACCAATAAGAGACAATTGTATTGTAGGGCGAGTTTCCCTTTCACATGGGGATCACAGACTGTGGCGAGCATGTATGTGTTCTGTTCTGTTAAAGGCCTTAATCTCTCTTCCACCTGCTGCTGCAAAACATCCAGACAATGCAGCACCTCAACTGTCATTCCCTCTTCCTGTTTAAAGGCCTCCAAATGTTCATCCAGGAAATTAACTATAGGGATGATGTCAGCCAAGGTGGCAATTCTGGAACTCAGCTCCTCCGTGACATCCTTGAAGGGCTGCAGGATTTTTACCAGCTGACTCATGACTAACCAATCATGATGCCCTAGGGGATTCTGCCCACCTATGTCCATTGTACCAGAAAGTTCATGAAGGGGTGTCTGCAGCTCCACTAACCTCTCGAGCATCATAAAGGTGGAATTCCACCGTGTGGCAATGTCTTGAATGAGACGCTTGTGAGACATCTCAAAATCAGTCAGCTTTTCTCGAAGAACCTGCCCCACCTTCACACTTCTGTGGAAGTGCGCTGCTATGTTCTTGCACTTCTGTATTAACCTATGCAGGTATTCATTCTCTTTGTCATTGGAATCCAACCCAGAGCAGACTTCACTACCAGGTGCAGAGTGTGTGCAAAACATCGGATGTTCTTAAAGCGCCCGTTGGTTTATTGCCTTAACCATGTTTGCACCATTGTCTGTGACAAAGAACCCTGCCTGTGGATTCCTGTCTTGCTGGTGTAGTTGCCAGCCCTCCAACATCTGTCTGATGCATGCTAGAATATTGGCTGCGGTATGGGCCTGATCCGTCAGGTGGGTATGCAGTAAAGCCCACCTCCACCCTGATACTTGTTCAGTAATAGAGCTGCTGGCTGCCCCTGCCTCAGCCAGGTCCCACCAGTGTGCTGTCAGGGAGAGGTAAGAGTGTGCAGCATTCATGGCGGTCCAGATATCGCAGGTGAAATGCACTCTCCCCTGTGCCTTTGCTAGCAGCGCTTGCATGCGGACTGTGACACTGTTTGTACAGGCTGGGGATGACCTTTCTGCTAAATGTGGTTCTGGAGGGGACTTTGTAATTTGGAACTACAACCTTCAGAAAACGCTTGAAACCCACATTCTCCACTAACTGCAAGGGCTGGTCATCAAGGGCAATCATTTCCCCAATGCTCCTGGTTACAACTTTTGAGGCTGCCTGCCTCCTACCCCGGGATAGCTTTACCACACTCCACCCCATTTCCTCCATGGTGGGTTGTCGCTTCGGCCACATGTCAGGGGGTTGCTGGCCTGCTACCTGACTGCTAGAAGGTGATGAGGGCGTGGGCTGACTCTGCTGCTTTTGAACCACTTTATGCTGCTTGGAAGGGGTCCCCTGACTGGTTCTGCCATCATCCCCAGATGGCAGTACTGTTGTTGGGTGTTGCCTCTTCATATGATGTGTCATGTGAAAATTAGATAGATGTCCCATTTGCTTGCCTCTGCTAATAGCCCTGCCACAGTAATTACACCGAGCAAATCGCAGGTCATCCGTCACTTTAAAGTGGCTCCAGATCGCAGAAGTCTTTCGTGATCCTCCCTTCTCTAAAGCCTTGGGGGTGGATGCTGGCACTGGAGCTGAAGTAGTGGGTGCACCCTGAGAAGCAATGCCAGGGGCCTCAATCACCCTCTCTGCCTGCGCTGACTGCTCTTCCTCCTCCTCCTCATCAGTTTCATCTCTCCCCTGCTGCACTGAAGTGGAGGCTAAGACAGAACTAACTGATCCTACTAAAGCTTCGTCAGCTATTACTTCTTCCGTTTCTGATGAGAATCCCACACAAGATGATTCTTCATCTGAATCAGAAGCAAACAGTGACTGCGCTACATTGTCAATGCTAAGTCTTAGTCGAGACTTCTGTCCCCATGCTGCTTTTGGGTGTCGACATTTTGTCTGGCATGACTCAGCCTCCCCTTCCCTCACCTCCAAAACTACAGGGTCAGAAACAGGTGGTGGCAATGGCGATGCATCATGGTCAGATTTCATTTTTTTCTGGATGGAACTGCCTGCCCCTCAAAGAGTTTAGATTGCAACAGGTCCCTTTTTAACTTTAATGGGGGACTGGCACTAGTGCCTTTTGAAGTGCCTCCTCTGGCAGTCCCAATCACTTGACCACATCTAGCTTTCCCTGACATTATGGATTTAATGTCACTGCCTAGTCCCTACTGGCTGTCCACTGTCATAGTGCCTTGCTATGCACTAATGTAACGTGTGTGGTGTGCACACACACAGCTTGCTTGTAAGCACAAAAGAGGCATACTGGGGATTTCACTGCACTGACTGTCCCAATAATAAAGTTCAGTTTGCTAAACTACCCAGTGCCCACTGTCACAGTACCTTGCTATGCACTAATGTAACGTTTGTGGTGTGCACACACACAGCTTGTAAGCAAAAAAGAGGCAGACTGGGGATTTCACTGCACTGACTGTCCCAATAAAGTTCAGTCTGCTAAACTACCCAGTGCCCAATGTCACAGTGCCTTGCCTAGCCCAGAGGGTGAATTAAACAAAATGGCACTGCTAGCAGCTTCTTTCCCTGGCACAGAGAGACTGTCTCAGATCACCTAAATAAACTGCTTAAAAAACAAACTGGGCTAGCTGGCACTGCAGCAAAATAAAGAATACATTTTTTTCTCTTACGTAACTAGCCTAGCTAGCAATTAAATACAGATTTCTGAACTCAGACTAGCTCTGAGTGCAGCCACCTTCCGCAGAGACCACCTCCCCACACCACCCCTGCAAAGAAAGTGCGTGGCACGCTGCGTGCTTAAGTATATATAGTGCTGGGTCAGCAGGAAAATTGTCAACGAATGACAGCGCGATTGGCTGTATTCAGTGCATTTCAAAAAATGTTATCGTTGATACGTTGCATTCCGGTATCCGTGCCAACCTGTCCGACCCACTCTGTCAGGGCTGTGAGGTCACTGATGACTCACAAGAAAGAGCTGGTTTTTGGCTCTGGATACACCCAAATGGCGTCCTCCGATTGCAAATGGCTGCGAAGAAAAGCGCGCACTGCAAACGTATGGAACGGATGATAAGTTATATTCATGGGGAGTACGTTTCGCTTCCCCACGAATACAGCGAATAGGGACATATACGTTGCAGACTGCCAATACATCGAAAACAAATGCACACCCCTAATGTATGACATTAAATGGTATCTCAGAGACCTGGAGGAACAGGGATAACCAATAAGAGAATGTGATACTAGAGTACAAATTATACCAAAATGACAAAGCTAATCAAATTAGTGGTGAAGTGGCACTTTAGATTAAGGATGGCATGGAGTCAAGAAATAAATATTCTGCAGGAAAGAAACTGTACTATGGAATCTCTAAGAACAGAAATTCTGTGCAAAACTGGGATGTGTTAAATGGTGTAAGTATACTACTAACCACTTAACCAGGATGGTGAAACAGGCTGTGAAATTTTAACAGAGGAGACAAGCTGCTAAAACAGCTAACACAATAATAATGGGAGATGCCCTGATGAGAAAATATCAATATGTCTCATCAGGGCATACTAGGAAGGTTACATTTCTTGGTGTGATAAATAACTGCTTCATGGAGAAGCTGGATTTGGACCCAAAAAGAAAAGCTGCTTTAATTCTAGTTCTCAGTGATATGCAGGACCTTGTGCAAGGGGTAACAGTGGTAGAGCTGCTTGAAAGTAGGAATCATAACAGTCAACATTTGACAATCACTGGAGGGAGAAAAATAAATAGAAGTACAGCAGTAATATTTAACTTTAAAAAGGGAGACCATGATAACATGAGGAAATTAGTTAGAAGAGAAAGACAGAGAAATGACAAGAGTTAAAAGTCTACTGGAAGCTGGTAAAATGTAATTTTAGAAGCCCAGCTGAAATATATTCTACAAGTTAAAAAAGGTAAAAAGAGCACCAAACATCTGCCAGCTTGGATAACTGAGGCTGTGAAAAAGCTGTTAAAGCAAAACAAACAAAAAACCAACAACAACAAAAATCAAACATTTTATTAAAAAGAAAACAGATTCAAATAAAAACAGAAAAGAGCATAAACACTGGTAAACTAGATATAAAAAGTTAATATGATAGGGAAAAGAAGAATTTGAAGAGAAATTTACCAGAGAAGAAAAAGCTAGTAATAAAAATGTTTTCAAGTATATATATAAAAAAAGAAGCCTCCAAGGGAATCAGTTAGACCTTTAGATGAATGGGGATATAGAGTGCACTTAGGAAATTAAAAAATGAAAGCAGAAAAAATTCACTGCAGAGGATGTGGGAGAATACCCAACATCGGAACCATGTTTTGTTGGTGATGATTCAGAGTAACTGAAACCATTTACCATGAATAGGGAAGAGGATCTAGAACAAACTGACAAACTAAACAGTAGCAAATCTTCAAGACCTGGTTGTAGTCACCTCAGAAAAAATGCATACCTTCTCCTAATAATCTTTAAACCATCATTAAAATCTGCCACTATACCTGAGCAAATGGAACGCTAATGGGTGATTCAGGAAATTACAGATTGCTGAACCTGACATTGGGGCCAGGTAAAATGATGGAAATTATTGTACATATGGACAAACATGGATTAATGGGGAAGATCAGCATGGTTTTAGCAAAGGCAAGTCACACCTTATAAATCTATTAGAATTCTTTGAAGATGTAAATAAGCATGTGGACAAGAATGAGTTATTCAATATACTGTACCTGGATTTTAAGAAGGCATTTGACAGTTAATTCACAAATGACTAAAGGCCATGGAGGTATAATTGGCTAAGGTTTGATTCCTTCATTAGGGATGTGTAATCATTGGTTTCATTCATTTCATGTTATGCGTGTACCTACCATAGTATATGCACAACATCTTATACACGTACTAGAGATACACATGTAATGTGAAATAAATGAAACAAATGATCAACGAATGCACAGGCCAATTAATTATGACATACATTGTGAATAATTCTTGGACTTGACTTTGACAAAGCATACATGCTTCAAGTCTGTCATGTTTTGTTTTTATGGAGTTTTATGAATGTGCTGATGTACCCCGCCAAAAACCTTAGAAAACTGTGGGTTATAAATGTTTTAAGTAAATAAAGTCTCTCACAAGAGTGTCCTTGGGAAAACAATAAGTCATGGAATAGGACAATGTCCTGTATAGTGTTAACTAGCTAAAAAAAAACAAAGAATTGGCCTACACGGGCAGTTTTTCTAATTAAGAAATGTGAATAGTGGTATGCCCCAGCGTTCTGTACTAGGACCAGTGTTTTACTTGTTCATTATTGAGCTTGAAAAGGGAGCAATAACTGAGGAGATCAAATTGGCAGAAGACACAAAATTATTCAAAGTAGTGAAAAGATGAGCAGACTGTGAGGAACTGCAGGAAGATCTTTGTGAGGCTAAGGAAATGGCCATCTAAATGAAAAATGAAATTCATTATGGATAAGTGCAAAGTGAAACATTTAAGGACAAATAATCATTTGCTATCTATATATCACAATGCTGGATTCCCCATTAGGAGTTACCTCTCAGGGAAAAAAAAGAGCAAAGAGAATGTTAGGAATTATTCAAAAAGGAAAGGAAAACAAAACTGAGAATATCTTTATGCCTCTACATAAAACTATGGTAAGAACACACAGTTCATTTACAATAAAATCATTATTTCCCTCCAGTTATTTCATTCTTAAGAAGGCAGCTTGGCTACTAAATCCAGTATTCATTATCAGTAGTGTTCAGTGATATTTCTCTCTAGTCATTAGTGGCTCTACATTTTTTTTTTTTTTTGCCACAGTAGTGGCTTCAGAAGTTCAAGTTGCTTTGAAGAAAAACTTTTGGACTTACTATTTCATTGCTGCAATAGGGAAATACATGAAAATTTGTGATATTAAGTCACCTTAAGTAGAAGAATGAATGCGTATTCATCTCTGTAATTAATTTCTGTACATTACTTTTACAGTAAGTTTTTGAAAAGATACAGAGATTAAAAATAAAAAACCGGGGATAAAATGATTATGCAATTTGTTGATCTTGAAATACATTATTGTGAAAGACCAAAACCAAAAGATTATATGAGGGCCCCTTATATGTCCTTATTAATGAGGCATTTATTTATTTTTTCTTAAAAGATATTAACATAGCAACATGAAGTAAGAACATGCTTTGCTACATGTTATTTATAAATGAATGATTTATGGTATGCAGAATAACTGACTTCTATTTTTAAATTCTTCTGTATACCATTGAGTCCTACAAAGTTTCAAACTGAAAAGTGCATTAAAATAGTACAGACGTGTGTAGAGTAGGAGGATGGGAATCCATTCTTGGATTCATGCCCTTCCTTAGCACCAATATCATAGTTTGACCATGCTCAAGATACTCCTCCTCTCCTGTTTCAAATATGCTTAATTTCATTCATTTCATTCATTCTTCTCCCTCATGTGCCTCCTGTTTTAGAAAATATATCACAAGCCTGCAAGGAGGAGCAGCAGCTGCAGGAACCAGGACTGCACACACTCACAGAGTCCCCGGACCAGCTGCTGCTTCTGTTGCTTTTCATGCAATCAGGCCCCAGTACAGAAATGGGTCAAGCATCAAGCCAGAGCTCTATATGGAAAAAGTTATGCTGCTGACCACTGTGACTCATCATCATTGCACCATGGCCAAAGTGAAATCCTGGAAGGTCTGTAATACCCAAAGTTTGAACTATGACGGAGAATGCTGTAGGGTTTGTGTAACTCAACTGAATATGACATTTAAAAACTTATTAAAGCCCTACATAGAGAAATGGAAAATCCAGTGTATAGTGATGTGAACTAATTTTTTTTTCTTTTATTATTTATCTCAAACTTCATGTAGACTGGTTGCTTTAATGCGACTACAGAAACAAAATATAATTGGATTCAGACGTTACTCAAAGTTTGAAAACTGCTCAGGCACAGTGCCAGCTCTTGAGCGATCAAAGAAAGCAAATTGCTTTCATATTTAGACCTGATTTTCTTAGGATTTTTTCCATTATGTGTCTATGAGAAAAAAAAACCTTAGAAGATCAGGCTAAAAGTCAGTAAACGACTGATCACTTTCTTTATGATAACCTATTGCCATCTATAAGTTTCACAGAGTACAGCTCTGCTACTCTCTTAACCTTGCCATGTCACTAAAGTAGACGCTACATTTCTTCACTTTTGTTCCTGATAGGCCATTCTCGCATACATATACCTAAAACAATCAGTTCATTCTCAAAAGACTTTGCTTGGTTAAAAATCATCTGTGCTGCCACTTCTGAATACACTCCAGCACAAACCTTGAGATCACAAGGGATGGTGTTCTTAAAACTTCCCACTGTTAAGTCTGTTCAGATTAATGGATACATGGTTGAGAACATTTGTAGTTGCTGTCCCTCTGTTATGGAACACACTTCCGTCCGCAATATGGCTTGCGGTATGCTACTTCCAAAAAAGAGAAAGCTTTCCTGTTTGAACAAGCTTTTTCCTCTTACATGGCTTAGCACTGCTATATATTTTGATAGATTTACTTTTTACTGTATTTATATGTTTCTGCATCTATATGTAGTGAAGCTTTTGTACGATTTTTATGTTGCATCCCACACAGAACAAGCCTTTTGGATCTTCAGGCTAGCAACATTTTTAAATAAATAAATACTATATAGTAATTAACTCTTCACCTTAGTCCTCAGAAAAAGATTGATTATCAAAAGACTAAAGACCAACCCATAGAAAACATTTTTCATCAATCTGATCTATTAATATAAACACAGTTGAATGTATTTAACTTAATAAATCTTGAGACAGATCAGCAATTCAACTGACATTGCTTGCATGAATGGTTAAGAAATGTTTAACACTATAAATACATTTTTCTGTCAGCTTTTATCATTCATTTGAGTTGCTCAATAAAGATAGCAACTTTACATTATTAGTTTCCTCTACTGAAGCTACTATTCAGTTGTTCATTTTCCTTTCATTTTGTGAATGGATTAGTTCTTTTGATAAAAAAGATAGCAGTATCTTGATTTATTCAGGTCCATAATTATGTAATTCAGAAAGTAGAACATGCTTTCGGAAACCTCAAGTACTTCACAATATTTTGACTGGCAACTAAAGCAAATGGCAGAACTGAATATTTGTTTTATTTGTTCTACAGGTAACAAAAGTATTTATTTAAATAAAACTGTCTTCCACATTCAGAAAGAGGCAAGTCTTAAATAAACTTAAAAAGTGTCAATGGGTTTTATCAGCATAAATTAGTAGATTTGTTTTATTATTTACATATTTCTGGGTACTGCTACATTGCACTGAACCGTATCAATGAGAAACTTAGAAAAATGTTTTAAAAGGACTTGATTAATGGCTCAAAAATATAATTAAACATTGCCATCATTGAAGTAAAACTGTATTATTTTTAAGAAGAATTTTGCTTAAGCTTAAACGATAAAGGATATCAGACATAGGGGGTTTCCTGAACAAGTTGTCTTTTTGAGGATGTGGGTAGGGTTTTATGAGCCGACTCAGTCGAAATGGCTTTGCCTCAACCGCAGGAATGGCAAAGCCCCTCCCTCTCCATGAGATTAATGCAGTGGGAGCCTACTTCACTGTCAACACCAACTTTCATCCATCCTGCCCTCCTCTTCCCTCTGCGCTCCTCCTCACCCTTTGCCTACGCCTGCCTTCTTACCCTCTTCCCAGTCAGATACTCGAACAGCATAAGCTTTGCCTCAATGCCCTTAACTGCTTGTGGTATCTGCTGAAACAGAATCTACTGCAGGGCTTCCCAAACCTGTCCTCAGCCAGTCCACAATGAACATGCATAAGACAAATCTGCATATCATGGAGACTCAGAATATTCACATTTATCTCATTTATATTCATTGTGGATAGCCTGAAAACCCGACTGGCTGAGGACAGGTTTGGGAAGCCCTGCAGTAGATTCTGTTTCAGCAGATACCACAAGCAGTTAAGGGCATTGAGGCAAGGCTTATGCTGTTCAAGTATCTGACTGGGAAGAGGGTAAGAAGGCAGGAGTAGGCAAAGGGTGAGGAGGAGCACAGGTGAGAATGGAAAAGGAGGGTGGGATGTGGGGTCCCCAGGACAGGTTTGGGAAGCCCTGATCTACAGGCATGTTTAAAAAAAAATATGTGGGCTGAACTTTCATTTTGTGCATTGCAAGAAGTGCTAACCCATGAGTTTTGACATTGCCTTATGAATCAGTACTAGCAGGGCTCAGGAGACAGCAGTATGTAAGACAGCTACAGAATATGACAGTAGGTAAAAGAACCAGGGATGGTAACTTTCAAACCGGTGCACGGGCGCACTTTGGTACCTGTGTGCCAGCGCATACCCAGATAATCAGTCATTTTATAACGTTTGCGCACATATGTGGTAAACATTATAAAATAGACTGTCTACCACAAAAGCCAGGGTATTTTAAAACAGGCGCACATTCACACCATGACCAGTTTCACCAGTGCATCCACCAGTTCACCTAGTGTGGAGCTAGGTACTCCAAACCCCCCTGGCACTTTACAGAGTCGGCCCGTTATTTTGTATGTGAGGCA
The DNA here is from genome assembly GCF_901001135.1 of Rhinatrema bivittatum. NCBI lineage: Eukaryota > Metazoa > Chordata > Amphibia > Gymnophiona > Rhinatrematidae > Rhinatrema > Rhinatrema bivittatum. The sequence goes on from NC_042615.1 coordinate 675,733,125, forward strand.
ACGGAGGGTAAAGTGACTTGGCCACAAGGAGCGACAGTGGCTTTTGAACGCTGATTTCCCCTGGGTCATAGCCTGCTGCTCTAACCACTAGGCTACTCCTTCGCTGCATTAGACAACAAAAGTATCATGTGATGCATGAGCATACCATCGGGGGGGGGGGGGGGGGGAGGAGTAGGATGAAAAATAGGGGGTGAGGGGAGGGTCATATTTCATTGAAGGAAGAACTAGACTCAATGTCCATTGATTATATGCACATTTTTACCACGTTTTTAATTTATGAATGTAAATGCTTGTGGACCACCGTGATTGACCCACAGAACAACGGTATAGAAATAAAACATAAAAACAAAGAAAATTATACTGATTGCTTTTGGGAAATTATGGAGATATTTTATACTGTAAGAATACCTCACACACTTGGCAATGGAGAAATGTGATAAATTGATGTCCCTGTTTGAATTTATAAAAAGGAAACATAAGAACAGGACATTTGGGGGGGGGGGGGGGGGGGGTCGGGGTCTGGCAGTTCTTTAGGGTTTCTTGCTCAGTCCGAACAAGCTTCTTCTGGGCTACAGTGCCTTGAGCCTTCATTTGCATCTATGCAGGATATTTTGACATTTTCTAACTTTCCCTCCCATTTAGCCCAGCCATTGCAGCCAAAGACCATGGCACCTTCCAGAAATCCAAGTATGGCCACTAGGTGCTGATGTTGCGCAATGGCTGGGAATCCCTCCCACCAGGGGCTGCAGTCCTGCCTCTGCAGTTGGCCCCTAGGAACACAAACCAGGCTGTCAAATCAAATCCAGGTCTTCCACATGGCAGGGCTCAGCACTGTAACTGGGCCAGCAGGATGTTCCACCAGGTATTTTACTTCTCTGGCACACTAACTGCAGATGTGCATATTAATGAAAAATATTTTTAAAAAGCAGACTACTACCTACAACAAATCCATATTTTGTAGTAAGGATTTGGAAAACACTATCATTGCATTGCAGTATAAATAACTTCCAATATTTCTAAATTTTGATATATTTGTGTTAGCTTTAGCCATAGTTTTTGCTCCAAAGCTTTTTATTAAACTTGATTATACATGATACAAACATTCATCTAATTAAGATTAGATTTTGTTTTTTCTTCTATGTATCATTAAGCTGATTAGTTGCTGTATCCATAATCACCTTTCCATGTTAATATTTCTACAACTGAAACTAAGCAAACATTGCATTATAAACTGAAAACATTAAGAAAGTACCCTGTGCAGGCCCAAGGAGCAGGGTGGGATGGCTTTTCCGGACCTGCAGGCCTACTTTTGGGCTACCCATTTCTCTGGCATATTCACATGGATATACAGGGATTTCACCATGCCATGGCTTGCCCTTGAGAGACATTTGGTGGAGGGCGCAGATCTTGTAGTCCTTCTCTCTCAGGCCCCCCTTACTGCGGGGGGTAGGAGAGCTTATCGTAATTGCCCCCACATAGCCTGTAGTACTGTTAAGATGCTGTATGTAAGGGGTAACATATTAACAGACGAAGGCCCTTTGCTTTTTCTCCTCTTTGGAAAAATCCTGCTTTTACGATCCATTCCTTCAGCAGAGCGGCGAAACAATGGTGGGAGGCAGATTTATGCTGTTTAGGTAATTTATATGATGGGGAACAGTTGCTATCTTTCTCTGTAAATTTGACATCCCTGATTCCACCCAATCCTACTATGATCAGTTAAGGCAAGAGTTAGTGGGGAGAGAGTGGGAGGGCTGGCATTGGTCATCCCCTATACCTCTAGAATTGACATTAATGGAGGATCTTGCCAGAAAGAAGACCTGGCTCCATTTTGTACTGGGCAATTTGTCAGACTGGTCTATATCTCCACCCTGTCCTGAAGGTGGAGCGGCTCTGGGAAGCAGATCTACAGCTCCATATTAGCCCAAAGGATTGGATGGGAATATGGCACAGAGCGCATAAGTCTTCTCTCTGTGCTAAATGTGCTGAGCTTATGGTCTGTTTGATTATGCGTATGTACCATGCCCCCTATTTTTTTCTAAATTTTCCCCCACACCCTCGCTTTTATGTCGGCGTGGCTCTGGCATCCCAGGGTCTTACAATTACGGTAGGGATGCCCCTTGATTTCTGTTTTTTGGCACAGGGTGGGCTGAATCATTGAGCAAATCACTCATTGCTCTCTCTCTCTCGTTGGAACTTTCTCTTTTGGGATTGTGGAGGGTTCATAGGATGAGTAAGCATTAGAGGTTGCTTATAACTCAGATGTTACATGTTGTCTGTTTTGTTAATGCATGGAAATGGAAGTCTGTTCCGACTTTGGGCAACTGGAGGTCGCAGCTGCAACAATGTTAAATTGAATGATAGGATTTTGGACCCATACTGGAAGTTTTATAATTCTCACTAGAAGTTGGGACCTGTAGCTATTATTCTGATTTCCATTATGTGGTGTGCTGATTTCCCTTTTTTTTTTTTTTTTTTTTTTACTGCTGGTATGTGCTCCAACTGTTTAAAAATAAAAAGTTACAAAAAAATGTATTTAAAAAATCCCTGGTTTCTTTCTATAATATTTTTTTCAAATCATACAAATAAATAAGCTTTCTAAAGACTACTTTATAATTTAATTTTGTTTGCAAAGTTGCCCACCAATAAACCAGTCAGGTTTCTTTATAAGGCTTTCCTGCAATATAAATACAACCACATCTGGCATTTCTTTTTGTAAAATATAATTAATTATACCAGGAGTGTGACAAGGGCAAGCAATATTTTATTTTATTTACTGTTTTCAACAGATCTCTGCAAACCATTGCTGCTGGTTGATGCTTATTAAAAATATGAAAATAACAGAAAGCATTTCCCAAGTTAACCATGTTCCATTCAAAATGTTTTCCAAATACAGACACACAATTTTGCTATTATATTAACAAGGAAAACAGAAATGGATTAAAAAGACTTTCATATTGTCAATGACTAATCAAAAGCATGATTCTGCTTTCATTAGTGTGTTTGTACTTGACTAGAAAGTTGAATCTTGGCTGCAGAATTGCACATAAAACATTTTTGTATGTTTCAGGGTTTTTTGCATTGTTTTCTAAATAACCTCAGTAATAAGAACATAAAATGTACCATACTGGGTCAAACCAAAGGTCCATTAAGCTGAATATCCTGTTTCCTACTGTGGCAAATTCAAGTCACAAGTAAGTGGTAGGATTCCAAAAGGTCAACAGATTCCATGAAGCTTATCTAGGCCCGGTGCGACTGGGTGTGCATACAGTGCATTTTCATGGAGCAACACACCCAGGGAGGCAGCGGGCCGGCGGCAGCCAGAGAGGCCGCGTGCCACTGGTAGAGCCTAACCAGCTGGCAGCCGAAGAAGGAGCGCACCAGCGACGGAAGGAAAGGCCTGGCTTCCGGGTATAGGCTTGCGTGTGCCCATGCCTACGCACAACTTCCACTTCCTCCCCCTCCAAAGAGGAAGATCGGTGGGCCGTGTGGCCCGAAGACAACATGAGGCCTGTAGCGTTATGGTGGACCTCATCCTACCATGGCCCGAAGACAGCATAGGAGGCCCGCAGGACTGTGGTGGAGCTCATCCCACCACAGCCTGATGATAACAGGAGACCATATGTGTGAGATTGGATATGTGTGTGAATGAGTGACAGTCTATGTGTGTCTGACAGCCTGTTTGTGTGTGCATGTGTGTGTATCTGTGTGAGAACCTGTATGTCTGTGAATGTGTCTGTGTGAGAGCTTGTGTATTTGTGTATGTTTGTGTACCTGTGAGAGCTTGTGTGTCATATGTAGGCTCTCACAGGCACGCACACACACAAATAACTTAACAGTGAGGGAGAGGCAGCCTATGTATGTTAGCGAGAGGGAGTGTGTGTGAGAGATTGAATGTTTTATTGTGCATGTGTATGAGAGAAAATTTGTGCAGCCCTACCTCCCCTAGTCCACGACAATCTCATGGTGACTGGAAATCAGATCCCAGGTAAGGAGAACAGATTTTCAAACCCTTATTAATGTAATTATTGGGAGTAATTTGATGATTCTGCTCTTTTGAAATATTTTTTTTGGGAGGAGGGAATAGAACATTTTTTAATTGGATTCATCAGACTTTTGAAAAATTTTTTGGTGTTTGGGAAATTTTCGATGTTCTATTCATTAACTGATTTGAGATATTCTTTTTATGAATTTGATTTTACTATTATGATTAATGTTTTATGAAGACTTGTCATGTTTCTATTTTTCCATTGTTGCTCTGCATAATGAGGCTGGCTTTTTGTGGGTTCCAGTTCAGTTCTTCTTAGCACATTTCTGTTTATACTTTATGATCTCTTTATTCCGTATTTGGTTAAGATCTCTCTGTGTTCTGCACATGTGACAGATATGAGGTATTTTGCTAGAATGTAATTTCTGTGTAGGGATCTATAGCAGCCTGGCTTTCTAATAAGAGCTTTTATTGGTGTTCTAGGGCCTGGTGTAATATGTGCAGTGTTGCCTTTTCGTAGATAAGGTTGTTAGGGTTGTTTTGGTATGGGAGGTTAACTATATTGTAATGGTAATTCTGTTTGTTCATTGCCTTCTGAAGGCCAAGCTCACATCCAATACGCATTACAAAAGGCTAATTCCATAGGAGCTCCAAGTGTTTTTTTTTGTAGAGTTGTCTGGTTGGCACCACAGGAGTGCTTGTAAATATAATATGCATGTTATAAGTGTTATTTTTGCCTCAGAAGACTGTACTCTTAAATGTATTTTTTCATGTAAAATTTGTTATAAATGCCTAATTTAATTGTGTGTGTCTATAAAGGGTGTGTGTCTATAAAGGGTGTGGGATTGTGTGTGTGTGTGGGGGGGGGTTTGGCATGTGTGCAAGGCTGTAAGGTTTGCCTAGGGTACCTTCCTTATCCATGGATTCTGGGCGGGGGGGGGGGGGGGGGGGGGGGTAGTCAGTTTTTAAAAATATAGATTGTAGGATGGAGCTGGGCTTTATTTGATAGGCCCGGGACAAGCACTGAATGAATCGGGGTCGGGGAGGGGGGCAGCACAGTAATTTTATGCACAGGGCAGAAAAAAACTAGCACCGGCCCTGTGCTTATCCCAGGGATAAGCAGTGGAGTTCCCCAATTCCACCTTAATAATGGCCCTATGGACGTTTCTTCCAGGAACTTCTCCAAACGTTTTTTAAACCTAGCTAAATCTAAAATAATTTCTCTTATATAAGGATTAAAGTCTAACAATGTTCCAAAATTTAATATCATAAAACATATGGGTCTGCTTCTATTACATGTCCAAGCTTATGATCATTCTGGCAGTCTTTATGAAATCATGTTTTCATAACAAGAGTAAGTGAGCCATTTAACATAAAATACATGCAAAAAAAACCCCCTCCAAACTGACTATTTATTAGGGATGTGCATTCGTTTCATATGTTTCCCATTACATGTCAATTAGATGTGCATTTGTTTCATACGTTTCATATTACATGCTTGTATAGGAAACGTATGAAACGAATGCACATCCCTACTATATATACATACATATAGACCAATGCAGTAACTTTAGTATTATCTGCCCCCTATCTGAATCCAAAGGAACGTAGGAAAATAGAATCAGATACTTGGTCTAGGCTCAACAGTGATAGCAAGAGAGGGGAAGGGGTATCTCTCTCCTCATACTACCACAGAAATGAGACCTGGTGCTGATTAATAACTAGCATTTAAATCACACCCTGTTCATTGCAGTTCTCCTAACTGCTCCTGCTGCTGCCCAGAATCAACAAACACCAAGCACCAGCAGGAAGCACATACATTCATGAACATGGCCATGTGGTACAATGCCATATCTGAATGCATGTCACAGTCCTAATGCCAAACCTCTGGGTGCGGAAAGAAGGGATGCGGAGAATGTGAAAGGTGGGGAGAGCCATGGGGCACATGCATTTATCGTTTATTGGGACATTTTCAATAATTATCCAACTTGGGAGATTTACCACTTAAATGGTAAGTTGGGACAGTTTGGTGCATAGTGGACTGTTTTATATATAGATAGATAAATAGGTAGATACACATAATATAAATGTATCAAACTAATTTTTGAATATTTTTGGCAAATACAGTGCCACAAAAAAAGACCATTTTGAAGACCATTTACCTGGGTAAACTGGCTCTTTTTTAGTTTAGTTTAATTTATTCAATACATGATTGATCGCAAATTTTACCATGGTAAACCAATGCCATATGTTACGCCTGTCAGTCGCAGATGGCTGAGACCATGTCTACTTACATCCTGCACCGTTGTCCTGCCCTCCCTGGGTCTGCTCGCAGCACAGGCTAGTCTCCACCGCCGTGTTCCCCATGGCTCCTCATGACGGCCGAGCCACCGCTGCCACCCACGTTGACTTTGGGCATACCTAGGCACGCACTGGCACCACCAGGCCCTCCTTTGAAGCCTCTTCGGCGGGAACCTCGGGAGCGTCCTTGATTGATTATGTCATCAGATCAAGGTACTTAAGCTCCACCTTTGCCCCCAGCTAGCCGACTTGGCAACGAGTTCCGTACGTCTCTACAAGCTCCTGCCCCCGTGTTCCTGTGGCTACGCTATCGGACTCCTTGGACTTTGAACTCTGTCTGGTACCCACTCCTCGGGGGCCAGTGTGCGCACTCTAGGGGGACTTGGTCTCCTGGCCTCCCCCACTCCTCAGACTGGCCCTGCGCCTCCTGAAGTCCTACCCTGCAAGGCTCCCGCTCCTCAGGGCTGCCCCCCTGGGACACCTTTACTACTTGGGAGTTCTACCTCAGTGTTTCCCCACTCCTCGGGGTTGTGCCTACGTGTTGTACTAAGACTGTCAGCACTTCCCCGCTCCTCGGGGCTGTGCCTGCGTGCTATACAAGAGACTGTCCGCGCTTCCCCGCCCCTCAGGGTTGCGCTTACATGCTATACAGAGACTGCCAGCACTTCCCCACGCCTTGGGGCAGTGCTTCGGTGCCATACAGGGACTGGCAGGGCTTCCCTGCTCCGTGGGTTGGCCTACATCATTGCATCAGCACCTCCTTCGCTGCGCAGATCCGCCCCTCAGGGTTACCGCTCCAGAATACCTCCTACACGGCCAGTCTCGCGCCTCCCACTCTGCGGCCTGCCTAGTGCCTTCCCCCTTCGGGGGTCTCTGCCTAGGTATTATCTCTTACCTGTCTACCTACTGTAGGAATCTCTCCTGGCTCCTCAGGACCTCTCCACAGTCTCACCCAGAGCTCCCTGTTGTGCCTGAGCTCACCTCTCAATGGTGTGGACCTCTGGGGCTCTTCCCCGCAGGTGGTAACAACTCTCATCTCGGGCCAAGGGTCCACATACCCACAAACCTTAACACCATATACAATAAAAATATATGAAACTAACAGAATGAGGGCTACTGCCTGGAGTCAATACCCTTATTAAATAAACATACACATGCTTACTGTGACTCCAACATCGCTCTAAGCTTCAACAGTAAGAGGAAATGTGGAAAAAAGGATTCACACTCACAAAGAGGGGAGTAGCTGGCTTGTTACAGCGGTTACTACCCCAAATCAAATAAGTCTGATACTTCACTTTCAATGCATATACAGCATAGTTCTCTGATTCAACGGCAGGGGAGAAGAAAAACCGATACTTCACACATCCAGCAGAGCTCTCTGCTTCAACGGCAGGGGAGAAAATGAGGGTTCGCACTCACAAAACGGGGAGTAGCTGGCTTGTTACGGTGGTTACTACCCCAAACCAAATGTGCCTGATACTTCACTTTCGATGCACATCCAGCATGGCTCTCTGCTTCAACAGCATGGGAGAAGACTGATACTTCACGCGTATCCAGCATAGCTCCCTGCTTCAACGGCAGGGGAGAAGAAAAACAACCAATAAGGGCTGTATAACATAGGCTGGGTAAAACAAATAAGCATGGGTGTAGCTTGCTTATTGCGGCGGCTACTACCCCGAACTAATCAAGCTAGATATTTCACTTGGATGCAGCTCCATCACTGCTCTCTACATTAAAACTGGGGGTGGAAGGGAAATAGAACCAAGAGCTAAGAGAAACAGATAAGTATGAGAGAAAAAATGTGTGAAGCTTGCTGGGCAGACTGGATGGGCCATTTGGTCTTCTTCTGCCGTCATTTCTATGTTTCTATGTTTCTATATATGTTAATAGAATAAATATTAAACAGTATTCCAACAATATATTAAAACCAATATAAAACAATAGTTAAAATCATATATTAACACAAATATAAAAATAGTAGCAAAAATAATATATTAATTTTCTTCTGAAAAATGCAGCTCAGTGCTACTCAAAGCAGCTAAAACGTATGTGCCAGATTCACAACACGCATACTTTTAGATACATTAAAAAGAGACATTCTCAGAGAATGTTTAGATTGGGGGAATAAGTACATAAGAAGAATGGCATTTTCAGATCTGCGTGCATACATTTCCTCCCATTTCCTCATAGCAAAGGAGGTACAAAGTCCTCAGGGATTTTTGTGACAACGGGCGCCTATCAACGGGCGCTTAGCAACGGGCGCCTAACAGCGTGCACCTAACAACGGGCGCTGATCAATGTGCGCTTAGCAACATGCGCCTATTGCGCGGTGACGAAGCAGAGCAGAAGGTGAACAGGCAGGCAAAATGGCGACCTCCTTGGCGGATTGCCACGTAGGCAGACTCTGCTAATCCTCGCTTCCTCGGAGACCAACAAGTAAAGATGTACGCCTTACCTTGTCTTCGGCGCTTCCCGGCTGCGACCCAGGCGGTCTCCGGCTGCGGGGGGAGAGGGTGATTACCGTCACCGCCACGCTCGAGGAAGTGCACCCGCTGCCTCTAGGCCGCGCCCGAACTTGTCTCGCTTGGGGGCCAAGTCCACGCCGGGACCGAGGCTGCCTCT